>NC_090935.1:330101255-330404285 GCF_040938575.1 Ambystoma mexicanum
GTTCAGATCGTTCCCGCCGGTGAAGGCTCCGGCCCCGGCGTGGGAGCTCAACGTGGTGCTGACCAGGCTCATGGGACCTCCGTTCGAGCCTCTGCATTCGGCCCCGTTGAAGTTTCTGTCGTGGAAAACAGCGTTTCTTGTGGCCATCACCTCCGCACGACGAGTGGGAGAGATCCAGGCCCTTTCCTGCAAGGCCCCGTAGTGGTAGACATGAGTGGGGGCCTGGTGGAGGGTGCCCCTGCACTGCTGGGGGGTGGGGGTGGTGGGAGACATGAGTGGGGGCCTGGTGGAGGGTGCCCCTGGTGGCGGGGGGGTGGGGGGTGGTGTTAGACATGAGTGGGGGCCTGGTGGAGGGTGCCCCTGCACTGCTGGGGGGTGGGGGTGGTGGGAGACATGAGTGGGGGTCTGGTGGAGGCTGCCCCTGGTGGCTGGGGGGTGGGGGTGGTGGGAGACATGGGTGGGGGCCTGGTGGAGGCTGCCCCTGCACTGCTGGGGGGTGGGGGTGGGGGTGGGAGACATGAGTGGGGGCCTGGTGGAGGGTGCCCCTGGTGGCTGGGGGGTGGGGGTGGTGGGAGACATGAGTGGGGGCCTGGTGGAGGCTGCCCCTGGTGGCTGGGGGGTGGGGGTGGTGGTAGACATGAGTGGGGGCCTGGTGGAGGGTGCCCCTGGTGGCTGGGGGTGGGGGTGGTGGGAGACATGAGTGGGGGCCTGGTGGAGGCTGCCCCTGGTGGCGGGGGGGTGGGGGGTGGTGGTAGACATGAGTGGGGGCCTGGTGGAGGGTGCCCCTGGTGGCTGGGGGGTGGGGGGTGGTGGGAGACATGAGTGGGGGCCTGGTGGAGGCTGCCCTGGTGGCTGGGGGGTGGGGGTGGTGGGAGACATGAGTGGGGGCCTGGTGGAGGCTGCCCCTGGTGGCTGGGGGGTGGGGGTGGTGGGAGACATGAGTGGGGGCCTGGTGGAGGCTGCCCCTGGTGGCTGGGGGGTGGGGGTGGTGGGAGACATGAGTGGGGGCCTTGTGGAGGCTGCTCCTGGTGGCTGGGGGATGGGGGTGGTGGGAGACATGGGTGGGGGCCTGGTGGAGGCTGCCCCTGCATTGCTGGGGGGTGGGGGGTGGGAGACATGAGTGGGGGCCTGGTGGAGGGTGCCCCTGCACTGCTGGGGGGTGGGGGTGGTGGGAGACATGGGTGGGGGCCTGGTGGAGGGTGCCACTGGTGGCTGGGGGGTGGGGGTGGTGGGAGACATGGGTGGGGGCCTGGTGGAGGGTGTCCCTGCACTGCTGGGGGTGGGGGTGGTGGGAGACATGAGTGGGGGCCTGGTGGAGGGTGCCCCTGGTGGCTGGGGGGTGGGGGTGGTGGTAGACATGAGTGGGGGCCTGGTGGAGGGTGCCCCTGCACTGCTGGGGGGTGGGGGTGGTGGGAGACATGAGTGGGGGCCTGGTGGAGGGTGCCCCTGGTGGCGGGGGGGTGGGGGTGGTGGTAGACATGAGTGGGGGCCTGGTGGAGGCTGCCCCTGCACTGCTGGGGGGTGGGGGTGGTGGGAGACATGAGTGGGGGCCTGGTGGAGGGTGCCCCTGCACTGCTGGGGGGTGGGGGTGGTGGGAGAAATGAGTGGGGGCCTGGTGGAGGGTGCCCCTGGTGGCGGGGGGTGGGGGTGGTGGTAGACATGAGTGGGGGCCTGGTGGAGGGTGCCCCTGGTGGCGGGGGGGTGGGGGTGGTGGTAGACATGAGTGGGGGCCTGGTGGAGGGTGCCCCTGGTGGCTAGGGGGTGGGGGTGGTGGGAGACATGAGTGGGGGCCTGGTGGAGGCTGCCCCTGGTGGCTGGGGGGTGGGGGTGGTGGGAGACATGAGTGGGGGCCTGGTGGAGGCTGCCCCTGGTGGTCAGGGGGTGGGGGTGGTGGGAGACATGAGTGGGGGCCTGGTGGAGGCTGCCCCTGGTGGCTGGGGGGTGGGGGTGGTGGGAGACATGGGTGGGGGCCTGGTGGAGGCTGCCCCTGCACTGCTGGGGGGTGGTGGGAGACATGAGTGGGGGCCTGGTGGAGGGTGCCCCTGCTTTGCAAGGGGGTGGGGGTGGTGGGAGACATGGGTGGGGGCCTGGTGGAGGGTGCCCCTGGTGGCTGGGGGGTGGGGGTGGTGGGAGACATGGGTGGGGGCCTGGTGGAGGGTGCCCCTGCACTGCTGGGGGGTGGCGGTGGTGGGAGACATGAGTGGGGGCCTGGTGGAGGGTGCCCCTGGTGGCAGGGGGGTGGGGGTGGTGGTAGACATGAGTGGGGGCGTGGTGGAGGGTGCCCCTGCACTGCTGGGGGTGGGGGTGGTGGGAGACATGGGTGGGGGCCTGGTGGAGGGTGCCCCTGCACTGCTGGGGGGTGGGGGTGTTGGGAGACATGAGTGGGGGCCTGGTGGAGGGTGCCCCTGCACTGCTGGGGGGTGGGGGTGGTGGGAGACATGAGTGGGGGCCTGGTGGAGGGTGCCCCTGCACTGCTGAGGGTGGGGGTGGTGGGAGACATGAGTGGGGGCCTGGTGGAGGCTGACCCTGGTGGCTGGGGGGTGGGGGTGGTGGGAGACATGAGTGGGGGGCCTGGTGGAGGCTGCCCCTGCACTGCTGGGGGGTGGGGGTAGTGGGAGACATGGGTGGGGGCCTGGTGGAGGGTGCCCCTGGTGGCTGGGGGCCTGGTGGAGGGTGCCCCTGGTGGCTGGGGGTGGGGGTGGTGGGAGACATGGGTGGGGGCCTGGTGGAGGCTGCCCCTGCACTGCTGGGGGGTGGGGGTGTTGGGAGACATGAGTGGGGGCCTGGTGGTGGGTGCCCCTGCACTGCTGGGGGGTGGGGGTGGTGGGAGACATGAGTGGGGGCCTGGTGGAGAGTGCCCCTGCACTGCTGGGGGGTGGGGGTGGTGGGAGACATGAGTGGGGGCCTGGTGGAGGGTGCCCCTGGTGGCGGGGGGGTGGGGGTGGTGGTAGACATGAGTGGGGGCCTGGTGGAGGCTGCCCCTGCACTGCTGGGGGGTGGGGGGTGGTGGGAGACATGGGTGGAGGCCTGGTGGAGGGTGCCCCTGCACTGCTGGGGGGTGGGGGTGGTGGGAGAAATGAGTGGGGGCCTGGTGGAGGGTGCCCCTGGTGGCGGGGGGGTGGGGTGGTGGTAGACATGAGTGGGGGCCTGGTGGAGGGTGCCCCTGGTGGCGGGGGGGTGGGGGTGGTGGTAGACATGAGTGGGGGCCTGGTGGAGGGTGCCCCTGGTGGCTAGGGGGTGGGGTGGTGGGAGACATGAGTGGGGGCCTGGTGGAGGCTGCCCCTGGTGGCTGGGGGGTGGGGGTGGTGGGAGACATGAGTGGGGGCCTGGTGGAGGCTGCCCCTGGTGGTCGGGGGGTGGGGGTGGTGGGAGACATGAGTGGGGGCCTGGTGGAGGCTGCCCCTGGTGGCTGGGGGGTGGGGGTGGTGGGAGACATGGGTGGAGACAATGGGTGGGGGCCTGGTGGAGGCTGCCCCTGCACTGCTGGGGGGTGGTGGGAGACATGAGTGGGGGCCTGGTGGAGGGTGCCCCTGCTTTGCAAGGGGGTGGGGGTGGTGGAGACATGGGTGGGGGCCTGGTGGAGGGTGCCCCTGGTGGCTGGGGGGTGGGGGTGGTGGGAGACATGGGTGGGGGCCTGGTGGAGGGTGCCCCTGCACTGCTGGGGGGTGGCGGTGGTGGGAGACATGAGTGGGGGCCTGGTGGAGGGTGCCCCTGGTGGCAGGGGGGTGGGGTGGTGGTAGACATGAGTGGGGGCCTGGTGGAGGGTGCCCCTGCACTGCTGGGGGGTGGGGGTGGTGGGAGACATGAGTGGGGGCTGGTGGAGGGTGCCCCTGGTGGCGGGGGGGTGGGGGTGGTGTTAGACATGAGTGGGGCCTGGTGGAGGGTGCCCCTGCACTGCTGGGGGGTGGGGGGGTGGTGGGAGACATGAGTGGGGGTCTGGTGGAGGCTGCCCTGGTGGCTGGGGGGTGGGGGTGGTGGGAGACATGGGTGGGGGCCTGGTGGAGGCTGCCCCTGCACTGCTGGGGGTGGGGGTGGTGGGAGACATGAGTGGGGGCCTGGTGGAGGGTGCCCCTGGTGGCTGGGGGGTGGGGGTGGTGGGAGACATGAGTGGGGGCCTGGTGGAGGCTGCCCCTGGTGGCTGGGGGGTGGGGGTGGTGGTAGACATGAGTGGGGGCCTGGTGGAGGGTGCCCCTGGTGGCTGGGGGGTGGGGGTGGTGGGAGACATGAGTGGGGGCCTGGTGGAGGCTGCCCCTGGTGGCGGGGGGTGGGGGTGGTGGTAGACATGAGTGGGGGCCTGGTGGAGGGTACCCCTGGTGGCTGGGGGGTGGGGGTGGTGGGAGACATGAGTGGGGGCCTGGTGGAGGCTGCCCCTGGTGGCTGGGGGGTGGGGGTGGTGGGAGACATGAGTGGGGGCCTGGTGGAGGCTGCCCCTGGTGGCTGGGGGGTGGGGGTGGTGGGAGACATGGGTGGGGGCCTGGTGGAGGCTGCCCCTGCACTGCTGGGGGGTGGTGGGAGACATGAGTGGGGGCCTGGTGGAGGGTGCCCCTGCACTGCTGGGGGGTGGGGGTGGTGGGAGACATGGGTGGGGGCCTGGTGGAGGGTGCCCCTGGTGGCTGGGGGGTGGGGGTGGTCGGAGACATGGGTTGGGGCCTGGTGGAGGGTGCCCCTGCACTGCTGGGGGGTGGGGGTGGTGGGAGACATGAGTGGGGGCCTGGTGGAGGCTGCCCCTGGTGGCTGTGGGGTGGGGGTGGTGGGAGACATGAGTGGGGGCCTTGTGGAGGCTGCTCTGGTGGCTGGGGGTGGGGTGGTGGGAGACATGGGTGGGGGCCTGGTGGATGGCTGCCCCTGCATTGCTGGGGGGTGGGGGGTGGGGAGACATGAGTGGGGGCCTGGTGGAGGGTGCCCCTGCACTGCTGGGGGGTGGGGGTGGTGGGAGACATGGGTGGGGGCCTGGTGGAGGGTGCCACTGGTGGCTGGGGGGTGGGGGTGGTGGGAGACATGGGTGGGGCCTGGTGGAGGGTGCCCCTGCACTGCTGGGGGGTGGGGGTGGTGGGAGACATGAGTGGGGGCCTGGTGGAGGGTGCCCCTGGTGGCTGGGGGGTGGGGGTGGTGGTAGACATGAGTGGGGGCCTGGTGGAGGGTGCCCCTGCACTGCTGGGGGGTGGGGGTGGTGGGAGACATGAGTGGGGGCCTGGTGGAGGGTGCCCCTGGTGGCGGGGGGGTGGGGGTGGTGGTAGACATGAGTGGGGGCCTGGTGGAGGCTGCCCCTGCACTGCTGGGGGGTGGGGGTGGTGGGAGACATGAGTGGGGGCCTGGTGGAGGGTGCCCCTGCACTGCTGGGGGGTGGGGGTGGTGGGAGACATGAGTGGGGGCCTGGTGGAGGGTGCCCCTGGTGGCTGGGGGTGGGGGTGGTGGTAGACATGAGTGGGGGCCTGGTGGAGGCTGCCCCTGCACTGCTGGGGGGTGTGGGTGGTGGGAGACATGAGTGGGGCCTGGTGGAGGGTGCCCCTGGTGGCGGGGGGGTGGGGGTGGTGGTAGACATGGGTGGGGGCCTGGTGGAGGCTGCCCCTGCACTGCTGGGGGGTGGGGGTGGTGGGAGACATGAGTGGGGGCCTGGTGGAGGGTGCTCCTGGTGGCGTGGGGGTGGGGGTGGTGGTAGACATGAGTGGGGGCCTGGTGGAGGGTGCCCCTGGTGGCTGGGGGGTGGGGTGGTGGGAGACATGAGTGGGGGCCTGGTGGAGGGTGCCCCTGGTGGCTTGGGGGTGGGGGTGGTGGAAGACATGAGTGGGGGCCTGGTGGAGGCTGCCCCTGGTGGCAGGGGGGTGGGGGTGGTGGGAGACATGAGTGGGGGCCTGGTGGAGGGTGCCCCTGCACTGCTGGGGGTTGGGGGTGGTGGGAGACATGAGTGGGGGCCTGATGGAGAGTGCCCCTGGCACTGCTGGGGGTGTGGGTGGTGGGAGACATGAGTGGGGGCCTGTTGGAGGGTGCCCCTGGTGGCGGGGGGGGTGGGGGTGGTGGTAGACATGAGTGGGGGCCTGGTGGAGGCTGCCCCTGCACTGCTGGGGGGTGGGGGGGGTGGGAGACATGGGTGGGGGCCTGGTGGAGGGTGCCCCTGCACTGCTGGGGGGTGGGGGTGGTGGAGAGACATGAGTGGGGGCCTGGTGGATGGTGCCCCTGGTGGCGGGGGGGTGGGGTGGTGGTAGACATGATTGGGGGCCTGGTGGAGGGTTCCCCTGGTGGCGGGGGGGTGGGGGTGGTGATAGACATGAGTGGGGGCCTGGTGGAGGGTGCCCCTGGTGGCTGGGGGGTGGGGTGGTGGGAGACATGAGTGGGGGCCTGGTGGAGGCTGCCCCTGGTGGCTGGGGGGGGTGGTGGGAGACATGAGTGGGGGCCTGGTGGAGGCTGCCCCTGGTGGCTGGGGGGTGGGGGTGGTGGGAGACATGAGTGGGGGCCTGGTGGAGGCTGCCCCTGGTGGTTGGGGGGTGGGGGTGGTGGGAGACATGAGTGGGGGCCTGGGTGGAGGCTGCCCCTGGTGGCTGGGGGGTGGGGGTGGGTGGGAGACATGGGTGGGGGCCTGGTGGAGGCTGCCCCTGCACTGCTGGGGGGTGGTGGAGACATGAGTGGGGGCCTGGTGGAGGGTGCCCCTGCACTGCTGGGGGGTGGGGGTGGTGGGAGACATGGGTGGGGGCCTGGTGGAGGGTGCCCCTGGTGGCTGGGGGGTGGGGGTGGTCGGAGACATGGGTTGGGGCCTGGTGGAGGGTGCCCCTGCACTGCTGGGGGGTGGCGGTGGTGGGAGACATGAGTGGGGGCCTGGTGGAGGGTGCCCCTGGTGGCAGGGGGGTGGGGGTGGTGGTAGACATGAGTAGGGGCCTGGTGGAGGGTGCCCCTGCACTGCTGGGGGGTGGGGTTGGTGGGAGACATGAGTGGGGGCTGGTGGAGGGTGCCCCTGGTGGCTGGGGGGTGGGGGTGGTGGGAGACATGAGTGGGGGCCTGGTGGAGGCTGCCCCTGGTGGCGGGGGGGTGGGGGTGGTGGTAGACATGAGTGGGGGCCTGGTGGAGGGTGCCCCTGGTGGCTGGGGGTGGTGGGAGACATGAGTGGGGGCCTGGTGGAGGGTGCCCCTGGTGGCTGGGGGGTGGGGGTGGTGGGAGACATGAGTGGGGGCCTGGTGGAGGCTGCCCCTGGTGGCTGGGAGGTGGGGGTGGTGGGAGACATGAGTGGGGGCCTGGTGGAGGCTGCCCCTGGTGGCTGGGGGGTGGGGGTGGTGGGAGACATGAGTGGGGGCCTGGTGGAGGCTGCCCCTGGTGGCTGGGGGGTGGGGGTGGTGGGAGACATGAGTGGGGGCCTGGTGGAGGCTGCTCCAGGTGGCTGGGGGGTGGGGGGTGGTGGGAGACATGGGTGGGGGCCTGGTGGAGGCTGCCCCTGCACTGCTGGGGGGTGGGGGGTGGGAGACATGAGTGGGGGCCTGGTGGAGGGTGCCCCTGCACTGCTGGGGGGTGGGGGTGGTGGGAGACATGAGTGGGGGCCTGGTGGAGGGTGCCCCTGGTGGCTGGGGGGTGGGGGTGGTGGTAGACATGAGTGGGGGCCTGGTGGAGGGTGCCCCTGCACTGCTGGGGGGTGGGGGTGGTGGGAGACATGAGTGGGGGCCTGGTGGAGGGTGCCCCTGGTGGCGGGGGGGTGGGGGTGGTGGTAGACATGAGTGGGGGCCTGGTGGAGGCTGCCCCTGCACTGCTGGGGGGTGGGGGTGGTGGGAGACATGAATGGGGGCCTGGTGGAGGGTGCCCCTGCACTGCTGGGGGGTGGGGGGTGGTGGGAGACATGAGTGGGGGCCTGGTGGAGGGTGCCCCTGGTGGCTGGGGGGTGGGGGTGGTGGTAGACATGAGTGGGGGCCTGGTGGAGGCTGCCCCTGCACTGCTGGGGGGTGGGGGTGGTGGGAGACATGAGTGGGGGCCTGGTGGAGGGTGCCCCTGGTGGCGGGGGTGTGGGGGTGGTGGTAGACATGGGTGGGGGCCTGGTGGAGGCTGCCCCTGCACTGCTGGGGGGTGGGGGTGGTGGGAGACATGAGTGGGGGCCTGGTGGAGGGTGCCCCTGGTGGCGGGGGGGTGGGGGTGGTGGTAGACATGAGTGGGGGCCTGGTGGAGGGTGCCCCTGGTGGCTGGGGGGTGGGGGTGGTGGGAGACATGAGTGGGGGCCTGGTGGAGGCTGCCCCTGGTGGCAGGGGGGTGGGGGTGGTTGGAGACATGAGTGGGGGCCTGGTGGAGGCTGCCCTGGTGGCTGGGGGGTGGGGGTGGTGGTAGACATGAGTGGAGGCCTGGTGGAGGCTGCCCCTGCACTGCTGGGGGGTGGGGTGGTGGGTGACATGAGTGGGGGCCCTGGTGGAGGGTGCCCCTGGTGGCGGGGTGGTGGGGGTGGTGGGAGACATGAGTGGGGGCGTGGTGAGGATGCCCTCTGGTGGCTGGGGGGTGGGGGTGGTGTGAGACATGAGTGGGGGCCTGGTGGAGGCTGCCCCTGGTGGCTGGGGGGTGGGGTGGTGGGAGACATGAGTGGGGGCCTGGTGGAGGGTGCCCCTGCACTGCTGGGGGGTGGGGGTGGTGGGAGACATGAGTGGGGGCCTGGTGGAGGGTGCCCCTGCACTGCTGGGGGGTGGGGGTGGTGGGAGACATGGGTGGGTGCCTGGTGGAGGGTGCCCCTGCACTGCTGGGGGGTGGGGGTGGTGGGAGACATGAGTGGGGGCCTGGTGGAGAGTGCCCCTGCACTGCTGGGGGGTGGGGGTGGTGGGAGACATGAGTGGGGGCCTGGTGGAGGGTGCCCCTGGTGGCGGGGGGTGGGGGTGGTGGTAGACATGAGTGGGCCCTGGTGGAGGCTGCCCCTGCACTGCTGGGGGGTGGGGGTGGTGGGAGACATGGGTGGGGGCCTGGTGGAGGCTGCCCCTGCACTGCTGGGGGGTGGGGGTGGTGGGAGACATGTGTGGGGGCCTGGTGGAGGGTGCCCCTGGTGGCGGGGGGGTGGGGGTGGTGGTAGACATGAGTGGGGGCCTGGTGGAGGGTGCCCTGGTGGCTGGGGGGTGGGGGTGGTGGGAGACATGAGTGGGGGCCTGGTGGAGGCTGCCCCTGCACTACTGGGGGGTGGTGGGAGACATGAGTGGGGGCCTGGTGGAGGGTGCCCCTGCTTTGCAAGGGGGTGGGGGTGGTGGGAGACATGGGTGGGGGCCTGGTGGAGGGTGCCCCTGGTGGCTGGGGGGTGGGGGTGGTGGGGAGACATGGGTGGGGGCCTGGTGGAGGGTGCCCCTGCACTGCTGGGGGGTGGCGGTGGTGGGAGACATGAGTGGGGGCCTGGTGGAGGGTGCCCCTGGTGGCAGGGGGGTGGGGGTGGTGGTAGACATGAGTGGGGGCCTGGTGGAGGGTGCCCCTGCACTGCTGGGGGGTGGGGTTGGTGGGAGACATGAGTGGGGGCCTGGTGGAGGGTGCCCCTGGTGGCGGGGGGGTGGGGGTGGTGTTAGACATGAGTGGGGGCCTGGTGGAGGGTGCCCCTGCACTGCTGGGGGGTGGGGGTGGTGGGAGACATGAGTGGGGTCTGGTGGAGGCTGCCCCTGGTGGCTGGGGGGTGGGGTGTTGGGAGACATGGGTGGGGGCCTGGTGGAGGCTGCCCCTGCACTGCTGGGGGGTGGGGGTGGTGGGAGACATGAGTGGGGGCCTGGTGGAGGGTGCCCCTGGTGGCTGGGGGGTGGGGGTGGTGGGAGACATGAGTGGGGGCCTGGTGGAGGCTGCCCTGGTGGCTGGGGGGTGGGGGTGGTGGTAGACATGAGTGGGGGCCTGGTGGAGGGTGCCCCTGGTGGCTGGGGGGTGGGGGTGGTGGGAGACATGAGTGGGGGCCTGGTGGAGGCTGCCCCTGGTGGCGGGGGGGTGGGGGTGGTGGTAGACATGAGTGGGGGCCTGGTGGAGGGTGCCCCTGGTGGCTGGGGGGTGGGGGTGGTGGGAGACATGAGTGGGGGCCTGGTGGAGGCTGCCCCTGGTGGCTGGGGGGTGGGGGTGGTGGGAGACATGAGTGGGGGCCTGGTGGAGGCTGCCCCTGGTGGCTGGGGGGTGGGGGTGGTGGGAGACATGAGTGGGGGCCTGGTGGAGGCTGCCCCTGGTGGCTGGGGGGTGGGGGTGGTGGGAGACATGAGTGGGGGCCTTGTGGAGGCTGCTCCTGGTGGCTGGGGGGTGGGGGTGGTGGGAGACATGGGTGGGGGCCTGGTGGAGGCTGCCCCTGCATTGCTGGGGGGTGGGGGGGTGGGAGACATGAGTGGGGGCCTGGTGGAGGGTGCCCCTGCACTGCTGGGGGGTGGGGGTGGTGGGAGACATGGGTGGGGGCCTGGTGGAGGGTGCCACTGGTGGCTGGGGGGTGGGGGTGGTGGGAGACATGGGTGGGGGCCTGGTGGAGGGTGCCCCTGCACTGCTGGGGGGTGGGGGTGGTGGGAGACATGAGTGGGGCCTGGTGGAGGGTGCCCCTGGTGGCTGGGGGGTGGGGGTGGTGGTAGACATGAGTGGGGGCCTGGTGGAGGGTGCCCCTGCACTGCTGGGGGGTGGGGGTGGTGGGAGACATGAGTGGGGGCCTGGTGGAGGGTGCCCCTGGTGGCGGGGGGGTGGGGGTGGTGGTAGACATGAGTGGGGGCCTGGTGGAGGCTGCCCCTGCACTGCTGGGGGGTGGGGGTGGTGGGAGACATGAGTGGGGGCCTGGTGGAGGGTGCACCTGCACTGCTGGGGGGTGGGGGTGGTGGGAGACATGAGTGGGGGCCTGGTGGAGGGTGCCCCTGGTGGCTGGGGGTGGGGGTGGTGGTAGACATGAGTGGGGGCCTGGTGGAGGCTGCCCCTGCACTGCTGGGGGGTGTGGGTGGTGGGAGACATGAGTGGGGGCCTGGTGGAGGGTGCCCCTGCTGGCGGGGGGGTGGGGGTGGTGGTAGACATGGGTGGGGGCCTGGTGGAGGCTGCCCCTGCACTGCTGGGGGGTGGGGGTGGTGGGAGACATGAGTGGGGGCCTGGTGGAGGGTGCTCCTGGTGGCGGGGGGGTGGGGGTGGTGGTAGACATGAGTGGGGGCCTGGTGGAGGGTGCCCCTGGTGGCTGGGGGGTGGGGGTGGTGGGAGACATGAGTGGGGGCCTGGTGGAGGGTGCCCCTGGTGGCTGGGGGGTGGGGGTGGTGGGAGACATGAGTGGGGGCCTGGTGGAGGCTGCCCCTGGTGGCAGGGGGGTGGGGGTGGTGGGAGACATGAGTGGGGGCCAGGTGGAGGGTGCCCCTGCACTGCTGGGGGTTGGGGGTGGTGGGAGACATGAGTGGGGGCCTGATGGAGAGTGCCCCTGCACTGCTGGGGGGTGTGGGTGGTGGGAGACATGAGTGGGGGCCTGGTGGAGGGTGCCCCTGGTGGCGGGGGGTGGGGGTGGTGGTAGACATGAGTGGGGGCCTGGTGGAGGCTGCCCCTGCACTGCTGGGGGGTGGGGGGGGTGGGAGACATGGGTGGGGGCCTGGTGGAGGGTGCCCCTGCACTGCTGGGGGGTGGGGGTGGTGGGAGACATGAGTGGGGGCCTGGTGGATGGTGCCCCTGGTGGCGGGGGGGTGGGGTGGTGGTAGACATGAGTGGGGGCTGGTGGAGGGTTCCCCTGGTGGCGGGGGGATGGGGGTGGAGGTAGACATGAGTGGGGGCCTGGTGGAGGGTGCCCCTGGTGGCTGGGGGGTGGGGGTGGTGGGAGACATGAGTGGGGGCCTGGTGGAGGCTGCCCCTGGTGGCTGGGGGGGGGGGTGGTGGGAGACATGAGTGGGGGCCTGGTGGAGGCTGCCCTGGTGGCTGGGGGGTGGGGGTGGTGGGAGACATGAGTGGGGGCCTGGTGGAGGCTGCCCCTGGTGGTTGGGGGGTGGTGGGAGACATGAGTGGGGGCCTGGTGGAGGCTGCCCTGGTGGCTGGGGGGTGGGGGTGGTGGGAGACATGGGTGGGGGCCTGGTGGAGGCTGCCCCTGCACTGCTGGG
Source organism: Ambystoma mexicanum (assembly GCF_040938575.1). Taxonomy (NCBI): domain Eukaryota; kingdom Metazoa; phylum Chordata; class Amphibia; order Caudata; family Ambystomatidae; genus Ambystoma; species Ambystoma mexicanum. The sequence continues at coordinate 330,113,252 of NC_090935.1, forward strand.
GGGTGGTGGGAGACATGAGTGGGGGCCTGGTGGAGGGTGCCCCTGCACTGCTGGGGGGTGGGGGTGGTGGGAGACATGGGTGGGGGCCTGGTGGAGGGTGCCCCTGGTGGCTGGGGGTGGGGGTGGTCGGAGACATGGGTTGGGGCCTGGTGGAGGGTGCCCCTGCACTGCTGGGGGGTGGCGGTGGTGGGAGACATGAGTGGGGGCCTGGTGGAGGGTGCCCCTGGTGGCAGGGGGGTGGGGGTGGTGGTAGACATGAGTAGGGGCCTGGTGGAGGGTGCCCCTGCACTGCTGGGGGGTGGGGTGGTGGGAGACATGAGTGGGGGCTGGTGGAGGGTGCCCCTGGTGGCTGGGGGGTGGGGGTGGTGGGAGACATGAGTGGGGGCCTGGTGGAGGCTGCCCCTGGTGGCGGGGGGGTGGGGGTGGTGGTAGACATGAGTGGGGGCCTGGTGGAGGGTGCCCCTGGTGGCTGGGGGTGGTGGGAGACATGAGTGGGGGCCTGGTGGAGGGTGCCCCTGGTGGCTGGGGGGTGGGGGTGGTGGGAGACATGAGTGGGGGCCTGGTGGAGGCTGCCCCTGGTGGCTGGGGGGTGGGGGTGGTGGGAGACATGAGTGGGGGCCTGGTGGAGGCTGCCCCTGGTGGCTGGGGGGTGGGGGTGGTGGGAGACATGAGTGGGGGCCTGGTGGAGGCTGCCCCTGCACTGCTGGGGGGTGGGGGGGGGTGGGAGACATGGGTGGGGGCCTGGTGGAGGGTGCCCCTGCACTGCTGGGGGGTGGGGGTGGTGGGAGACATGAGTGGGGGCCTGGTGGATGGTGCCCCTGGTGGCGGGGGGGTGGGGTGGTGGTAGACATGAGTGGGGGCCTGGTGGAGGGTTCCCCTGGTGGCGGGGGGGGTGGGGGTGGTGGTAGACATGAGTGGGGGCCTGGTGGAGGGTGCCCCTGGTGGCTGGGGGGTGGGGGTGGTGGGAGACATGAGTGGGGGCCTGGTGGAGGCTGCCCCTGGTGGCTGGGGGGGGGGGGGTGGGAGACATGAGTGGGGGCCTGGTGGAGGCTGCCCCTGGTGGCTGGGGGGTGGGGGTGGTGGGAGACATGAGTGGGGGCCTGGTGGAGGCTGCCCCTGGTGGTTGGGGGGTGGGGGTGGTGGGAGACATGAGTGGGGGCCTGGTGGAGGCTGCCCCTGGTGGCTGGGGGGTGGGGTGGTGGGAGACATGGGTGGGGGCCTGGTGGAGGCTGCCCCTGCACTGCTGGGGGGTGGTGGGAGACATGAGTGGGGGCCTGGTGGAGGGTGCCCCTGCACTGCTGGGGGGTGGGGGTGGTGGGAGACATGGGTGGGGGCCTGGTGGAGGGTGCCCCTGGTGGCTGGGGGGTGGGGGTGGTCGGAGACATGGGTTGGGGCCTGGTGGAGGGTGCCCCTGCACTGCTGGGGGGTGGCGGTGTGGGAGACATGAGTGGGGGCCTGGTGGAGGGTGCCCCTGGTGGCAGGGGGGTGGGGGTGGTGGTAGACATGAGTAGGGGCCTGGTGGAGGGTGCCCCTGCACTGCTGGGGGGTGGGGGTGGTGGGAGACATGAGTGGGGGCTGGTGGAGGGTGCCCCTGGTGGCTGGGGGGTGGGGGTGGTGGGAGACATGAGTGGGGGCCTGGTGGAGGCTGCCCCTGGTGGCGGGGGGTGGGGGTGGTGGTAGACATGAGTGGGGGCCTGGTGGAGGGTGCCCCTGGTGGCTGGGGGTGGTGGGAGACATGAGTGGGGGCCTGGTGGAGGGTTCCCCTGGTGGCTGGGGGGTGGGGGTGGTGGGAGACATGAGTGGGGGCCTGGTGGAGGCTGCCCCTGGTGGCTGGGGGGTGGGGGTGGTGGGAGACATGAGTGGGGGCCTGGTGGAGGCTGCCCCTGGTGGCTGGGGGGTGGGGGTGGTGGGAGACATGAGTGGGGGCCTGGTGGAGGCTGCCCCTGGTGGCTGGGGGGTGGGGGTGGTGGGAGACATGAGTGGGGGCCTGGTGGAGGCTGTTCCAGGTGGCTGGGGGGTGGGGGTGGGTGGGAGACATGGGTGGGGGCCTGGTGGAGGCTGCCCCTGCACTGCTGGGGGGTGGGGGGTGGGAGACATGAGTGGGGGCCTGGTGGAGGGTGCCCCTGCACTGCTGGGGGGTGGGGGTGGTGGGAGGACATGAGTGGGGGCCTGGTGGAGGGTGCCCCTGGTGGCTGGGGGGTGGGGGTGGTGGTAGACATGAGTGGGGGCCTGGTGGAGGGTGCCCCTGCACTGCTGGGGGGTGGGGGTGGTGGGAGACATGAGTGGGGGCCTGGTGGAGGGTGCCCCTGGTGGCGGGGGGTGGGGGTGGTGGTAGACATGAGTGGGGCCTGGTGGAGGCTGCCCCTGCACTGCTGGGGGGTGGGGGTGGTGGGAGACATGAATGGGGGGCCTGGTGGAGGGTGCCCCTGCACTGCTGGGGGGTGGGGGTGGTGGGAGACATGAGTGGGGGCCTGGTGGAGGGTGCCCCTGGTGGCTGGGGGGTGGGGGTGGTGGTAGACATGAGTGGGGGCCTGGTGGAGGCTGCCCCTGCACTGCTGGGGGGTGGGGGTGGTGGGAGACATGAGTGGGGGGCCTGGTGGAGGGTGCCCCTGGTGGCGGGGGTGTGGGGGTGGTGGTAGACATGGGTGGGGGCCTGGTGGAGGCTGCCCCCTGCACTGCTGGGGGGTGGGGGTGGTGGGAGACATGAGTGGGGCCTGGTGGAGGGTGCCCCTGGTGGCGGGGGGGTGGGGGTGGTGGTAGACATGAGTGGGGGCCTGGTGGAGGGTGCCCCTGGTGGCTGGGGGGTGGGGGTGGTGGGAGACATGAGTGGGGGCCTGGTGGAGGCTGCCTCTGGTGGCAGGGGGGTGGGGGGTGGTTGGAGACATGAGTGGGGGCCTGGTGGAGGCTGCCCCTGGTGGCTGGGGGGTGGGGTGGTGGTAGACATGAGTGGGGGCCTGGTGGAGGCTGCCCCTGCACTGCTGGGGGGTGGGGGTGGTGGGTGACATGAGTGGGGGCCTGGTGGAGGGTGCCCCTGGTGGCGGGGTGGTGGGGGTGGTGGGAGACATGAGTGGGGGGCCTGGTGGAGGGTGCCCCTGGTGGCTGGGGGGTGGGGGTGGTGTGAGACATGAGTGGGGGCTGGTGGAGGCTGCCCCTGGTGGCTGGGGGGTGGGGTGGTGGGAGACATGAGTGGGGGCCTGGTGGAGGGTGCCCCTGCACTGCTGGGGGGTGGGGGTGGTGGGAGACATGAGTGGGGGCCTGGTGGAGGGTGCCCCTGCACTGCTGGGGGGTGGGGGGTGGTGGGAGACATGGGTGGGTGCCTGGTGGAGGGTGCCCCTGCACTGCTGGGGGGTGGGGGTGGTGGGAGACATGAGTGGGGGCCTGGTGGAGAGTGCCCCTGCACTGCTGGGGGTGGGGGTGGTGGGAGACATGAGTGGGGGCCTGGTGGAGGGTGCCCCTGGTGGCGGGGGGGTGGGGGTGGTGGTAGACATGAGTGGGCCCTGGTGGAGGCTGCCCCTGCACTGCTGGGGGGTGGGGGTGGTGGGAGACATGGGTGGGGGCCTGGTGGAGGCTGCCCCTGCACTGCTGGGGGGTGGGGGTGGTGGGAGACATGAGTGGGGGCCTGGTGGAGGGTGCCCCTGGTGGCGGGGGGGTGGGGGTGGTGGTAGACATGAGTGGGGGCCTGGTGGAGGGTGCCCCTGGTGGCTGGGGGGTGGGGGTGGTGGGAGACATGAGTGGGGGCCTGGTGGAGGCTGCCCCTGGTGGCAGGGGGGTGGGGGTGGTGGGAGACATGAGTGGGGGCCTGGTGGAGGCTGCCCCTGGTGGCTGGGGGGTGGGGGTGGTGGTAGACATGAGTGGGGGCCTGGTGGAGGCTGCCCCTGCACTGCTGGGGGGTGGGGGTGGTGGGAGACATGAGTGGGGGCCTGGTGGAGGGTGCCCCTGGTGGCGGGGTGGTGGGGGTGGTGGGAGACATGAGTGGGGGCCTGGTGGAGGGTGCCCCTGGTGGCTGGGGGGTGGGGGTGGTGTGAGACATGAGTGGGGGCCTGGTGGAGGCTGCCCCTGGTGGCTGGGGGTGGGGTGGTGGGAGACATGAGTGGGGGCCTGGTGGAGGGTGCCCCTGCACTGCTGGGGGGTGGGGGTGGTGGGAGACATGAGTGGGGGCCTGGTGGAGGGTGCCCCTGCACTGCTGGGGGGTGGGGGTGGTGGGAGACATGGGTGGGTGCCTGGTGGAGGGTGCCCCTGCACTGCTGGGGGGTGGGGTGGTGGGAGACATGAGTGGGGGCCTGGTGGAGAGTGCCCCTGCACTGCTGGGGGGTGGGGGTGGTGGGAGACATGGGTGGGGCCTGGTGGAGGGTGCCCCTGCACTGCTGGGGGGTGGGGGTGGTGGGAGACATGAGTGGGGGCCTGGTGGAGGGTGCCCCTGGTGGCGGGGGGGTGGGGTGGTGGTAGACATGAGTGGGGGCCTGGTGGAGGGTGCCCTTGGTGGCGGGGGGGTGGGGGTGGTGGTAGACATGAGTGGGGGCCTGGTGGAGGGTGCCCCTGGTGGCTGGGGGGTGGGGGTGGTGGGAGACATGAGTGGGGGCCTGGTGGAGGCTGCCCCTGGTGGCTGGGGGGTGGGGGTGGTGGGAGACATGAGTGGGGGCCTGGTGGAGGCTGCCCCTGGTGGCTGGGGGGTGGGGGTGGTGGGAGACATGAGTGGGGGCCTGGTGGAGGCTGCCCCTGGTGGTTGGGGGATGGGGGTGGTGGGAGACATGAGTGGGGGGCCTGGTGGAGGCTGCCCCTGGTGGCTGGGGGGTGGGGGTGGTGGGAGACATGGGTGGGGGCCTGGTGGAGGCTGCCCCTGCACTGCTGGGGGGTGGTGGGAGACATGAGTGGGGGCCTGGTGGAGGGTGCCCCTGCACTGCTGGGGGGTGGGGGTGGTGGGAGACATGGGTGGGGGCCTGGTGGAGGGTGCCCCTGGTGGCTGGGGGGTGGGGGTGGTGGGAGACATGGGTGGGGGCCTGGTGGAGGGTGCCCCTACACTGCTGGGGGGTGGCGGTGGTGGGAGACATGAGTGGGGGCCTGGTGGAGGGTGCCCCTGGTGGCAGGGTGGTGGGGGTGGTGGTAGACATGAGTGGGGGCCTGGTGGAGGGTGCCCCTGCACTGCTGGGGGGTGGGGGTGGTGGGAGACATGAGTGGGGGCTGGTGGAGGGTGCCCCTGGTGGCTGGGGGGTGGGGGTGGTGGGAGACATGAGTGGGGGCCTGGTGGAGGCTGCCCCTGGTGGCGGGGGGGTGGGGTGGTGGTAGACATGAGTGGGGGCCTGGTGGAGGGTGCCCCTGGTGGCTGGGGGGTGGGGGTGGTGGGAGACATGAGTGGGGGCCTGGTGGAGGGTGCCCCTGGTGGCAGGGTGGTGGGGGTGGTGGTAGACATGAGTGGGGGCCTGGTGGAGGGTGCCCCTGCACTGCTGGGGGGTGGGGGTGGTGGGAGACATGAGTGGGGGCTGGTGGAGGGTGCCCCTGGTGGCTGGGGGGGGGTGGTGGTGGGAGACATGAGTGGGGGCCTGGTGGAGGCTGCCCCTGGTGGCGGGGGGGTGGGGTGGAGGTAGACATGAGTGGGGGCCTGGTGGAGGGTGCCCCTGGTGGCTGGGGGGTGGGGGTGGTGGGAGACATGAGTGGGGGCCTGGTGGCGGCTGCCCCTGGTGGCGGGGGGTGGGGGGTGGTGGTAGACATGAGTGGGGGCCTGGTGGAGGGTGCCCCTGGTGGCTGGGGGTGGGGGTGGTGGGAGACATGAGTGGGGGCCTGGTGGAGGCTGCCCCTGGTGGCTGGGGGGTGGGGGTGGTGGGAGACAGGAGTGGGGGCCTGGTGGAGGCTGCCCCTGGTGGCTGGGGGGTGGGGGTGGTGGGAGACATGAGTGGGGGCCTGGTGGAGGCTGCCCCTGGTGGCTGGGGGGTGGGGGTGGTGGGAGACATGAGTGGGGGCCTGGTGGAGGCTGCTCCAGGTGGCTGGGGGTTGGGGGTGGTGGGAGACATGGGTGGGGCCTGGTGGAGGCTGCCCCTGCACTGCTGGGGGGTGGGGGGTGGGAGACATGAGTGGGGGCCTGGTGGAGGGTGCCCCTGCACTGCTGGGGGGTGGGGGTGGTCGGAGACAGGGGTGGGGGCCTGGTGGAGGGTGCCACTGGTGGCTGGGAGGTGGGGGTGGTGGGAGACATGGGTGGGGGCCTGGTGGAGGGTGCCCCTGCACTGCTGGGGGGTGGGGGTGGTGGGAGACATGAGTGGGGGCCTGGTGGAGGGTGCCCCTGGTGGCTGGGGGGTGGGGGTGGTGGTAGACATGAGTGGGGGCCTGGTGGAGGTTGCCCCTGGTGGCTGGGGGGTGGGGGTGGTGGAAGACATGAGTGGGGGCCTGGTGGAGGCTGCCCTGGTGGCTGGGGGGTGGGGGTGGTGGGAGACATGAGTGGGGGCCTGGTGGAGGCTGCCCCTGGTGGCTGGGGGGTGGGGGTGGTGGGAGACATGAGTGGGGGCCTGGTGGAGGCTGCCCCTGGTGGTTGGGGGTTGGGGGTGGTGGGAGACATGAGTGGGGGCCTGGTGGAGGCTGCCCCTGGTGGCTGGGGGGTGGGGGTGGTGGGAGACATGGGTGGGGGCCTGGTGGAGCTGCCCCTGCACTGCTGGGGGGTGGTGGGAGACATGAGTGGGGGCCTGGTGGAGGGTGCCCCTGGTGGCTGGGGGGTGGGGGTGGTGGGAGACATGAGTGGGGGCCTGGTGGAGGCTGCCCCTGGTGGCTGGGGGGTGGGGGTGGTGGTAGACATGAGTGGGGGCCTGGTGGAGGGTTCCCCTGCACTGCTGGGGGGTGGAGGTGGTGGGAGACATGAGTGGGGGCCTGGTGGAGGGTGCCCCTGGTGGCGGGGGGTGGGGTGGTGGTAGACATGAGTGGGGGCCTGGTGGAGGGTGCCCCTGGTGGCTGGGGGGTGGGGGTGGTGGGAGACATGAGTGGGGGCCTGGTGGAGGCTGCCCCTGGTGGCTGGGGGGTGGGGGTGGTGGGAGACAAGAGTGGGGGCCTGGTGGAGGCTGCCCCTGGTGGCTGGGGGGTGGGGGTGGTGGTAGACATGAGTGGGGGCCTGGTGGGGGGTGCCCCGGCACTGCTGGGGGGTGGGGGTGGTGGGAGACATGGGTGGGGGCCTGGTGGAGGGTGCCCCTGCACTGCTGGGGGGTGGGGGTGTTGGGGAGACATGAGTGGGGGCCTGGTGGAGGGTGCCCCTGCACTGCTGGGGGGTGGGGGTGGTGGGAGACATGAGTGGGGGCCTGGTGGAGGGTGCCCCTGCACTGCTGAGGGTGGGGGTGGTGGGAGACATGAGTGGGGGCCTGGTGGAGGCTGACCCTGGTGGCTGGGGGGTGGGGGTGGTGGGAGACATGAGTGGGGGGCCTGGTGGAGGCTGCCCCTGCACTGCTGGGGGGTGGGGGTAGTGGGAGACATGGGTGGGGGCCTGGTGGAGGGTGCCCCTGGTGGCTGGGGGCCTGGTGGAGGGTGCCCCTGGTGGCTGGGGGGTGGGGGTGGTGGGAGACATGGGTGGGGGCCTGGTGGAGGCTGCCCCTGCACTGCTGGGGGGTGGGGGTGTTGGGAGACATGAGTGGGGGCCCTGGTGGTGGGTGCCCCTGCACTGCTGGGGGGTGGGGGTGTGGGAGACATGAGTGGGGGCCTGGACATGAGTGGGGGCCTGGTGGAGAGTGCCCCTGCACTGCTGGGGGGTGGGGGTGGTGGGAGACATGAGTGGGGGCCTGGTGGAGGGTGCCCCTGGTGGCGGGGGGTGGGGGTGGTGGTAGACATGAGTGGGGGCCTGGTGGAGGCTGCCCCTGCACTGCTGGGGGTGGGGTGGTGGGAGGACATGGGTGGAGGCTGGTGGAGGGTGCCCCTGCACTGCTGGGGGGTGGGGGTGGTGGAGAAATGAGTGGGGGCCTGGTGGAGGGTGCCCCTGGTGGCGGGGGGGTGGGGTGGTGGTAGACATGAGTGGGGGCCTGGTGGAGGGTGCCCCTGGTGGCGGGGGGTGGGGGTGGTGGTAGACATGAGTGGGGGCCTGGTGGAGGGTGCCCCTGGTGGCTAGGGGGTGGGGGTGGTGGGAGACATGAGTGGGGGGCCTGGTGGAGGCTGCCCCTGGTGGCTGGGGGGTGGGGGTGGTGGGAGACATGAGTGGGGGCCTGGTGGAGGCTGCCCCTGGCTGGGGGGTGGGGGTGGTGGGAGACATGAGTGGGGGCCTGGTGGAGGCTGCCCCTGGTGGTCGGGGGGTGGGGGTGGTGGGAGACATGAGTGGGGGCCTGGTGGAGGCTGCCTCTGGTGGCTGGGGGGTGGGGGTGGTGGGAGACATGGGTGGGGGCCTGGTGGAGGCTGCCCCTGCACTGCTGGGGGGTGGTGGGAGACATGAGTGGGGGCCTGGTGGAGGGTGCCCCTGCACTGCAAGGGGGTGGGGGTGGTGGGAGACATGGGTGGGGGCCTGGTGGAGGGTGCCCCTGGTGGCTGGGGGGTGGGGGTGGTGGGAGACATGGGTGGGGGCCTGGTGGAGGGTGCCCCTGCACTGCTGGGGGGTGGCGGTGGTGGGAGACATGAGTGGGGGCCTGGTGGAGGGAGGGGGGTGGGGGTGGTGGTAGACATGAGTGGGGGCCTGGTGGAGGGTGCCCCTGCACTGCTGGGGGGTGGGGGTGGTGGGAGACATGAGTGGGGGCCTGGTGGAGGGTGCCCCTGGTGGCGGGGGGGTGGGGGTGGTGTTAGACATGAGTGGGGGCCTGGTGGAGGGTGCCCCTGCACTGCTGGGGGGTGGGGGTGGTGGGAGACATGAGTGGGGGTCTGGTGGAGGCTGCCCCTGGTGGCTGGGGGGTGGGGGTGGTGGGAGACATGAGTGGGGGCCTGGTGGAGGCTGCCCGTGGTGGCTGGGGGGTGGGGGTGGTGGTAGACATGAGTGGGGGCCTGGTGGAGGGTGCCCCTGGTGGCTGGGGGGTGGGGGTGGTGGGAGACATGAGTGGGGGCCTGGTGGAGGCTGCCCCTGGTGGCGGGGGGGGTGGGGGTGGTGGTAGACATGAGTGGGGGCCTGGTGGAGGGTGCCCCTGGTGGCTGGGGGGTGGGGGTGGTGGGAGACATGAGTGGGGGCCTGGTGGAGGCTGCCCCTGGTGGCTGGGGGGTGGGGGTGGTGGGAGACATGAGTGGGGGCCTGGTGGAGGCTGCCCCTGGTGGCTGGGGGGTGGGGGTGGTGGGAGACATGAGTGGGGGCCTGGTGGAGGCTGCCCCTGGTGGCTGGGGGGTGGGGGTGGTTGGAGACATGAGTGGGGGCCTTGTGGAGGCTGCTCCTGGTGGCTGGGGGGTGGGGGTGGTGGGAGACATGGGTGGGGGCCTGGTGGAGGCTGCCCCTGCATTGCTGGGGGGTGGGGGGTGGGAGACATGAGTGGGGGCCTGGTGGAGGGTGCCCCTGCACTGCTGGGGGGTGGGGGTGGTGGGAGACATGGGTGGGGGCCTGGTGGAGGGTGCCACTGGTGGCTGGGGGGTGGGGGTGGTGGGAGACATGGGTGGGGGCCTGGTGGAGGGTGCCCCTGCACTGCTGGGGGGTGGGGGTGGTGGGAGACATGAGTGGGGGCCTGGTGGAGGGTGCCCCTGGTGGCTGGGGGGTGGGGGTGGTGGTAGACATGAGTGGGGGCCTGGTGGAGGGTGCCCCTGCACTGCTGGGGGGTGGGGGTGGTGGGAGACATGAGTGGGGGCCTGGTGGAGGGTGCCCCTGGTGGCGGGGGGGTGGGGGTGGTGGTAGACATGAGTGGGGGCCTGGTGGAGGCTGCCCCTGCACTGCTGGGGGGTGGGGGTGGTGGGAGACATGAGTGGGGGCCTGGTGGAGGGTGCCCCTGCACTGCTGGGGGGTGGGGGTGGTGGGAGACATGAGTGGGGGCCTGGTGGAGGGTGCCCCTGGTGGCTGGGGGGTGGGGGTGGTGGTAGACATGAGTGGGGGCCTGGTGGAGGCTGCCCCTGCACTCCTGGGGGGTGTGGGTGGTGGGAGACATGAGTGGGGGCCTGGTGGAGGGTGCCCCTGGTGGCGGGGGGGTGGGGGTGGTGGTAGACATGGGTGGGGGCCTGGTGGAGGCTGCCCCTGCACTGCTGGGGGGTGGGGGTGGTGGGAGACATGAGTGGGGGCCTGGTGGAGGGTGCCCCTGGTGGCGGGGGGTGGGGGTGGTGGTAGACATGAGTGGGGGCCTGGTGGAGGGTGCCCCTGGTGGCTGGGGGGTGGGGGTGGTGGGAGACATGAGTGGGGGCCTGGTGGAGGGTGCCCCTGGTGGCTGGGGGGTGGGGGTGGTGGGAGACATGAGTGGGGGCCTGGTGGAGGCTGCCCCTGGTTGCAGGGGGGTGGGGGTGGTGGGAGACATGAGTGGGGGCCTGGTGGAGGCTGCCCGTGGTGGCTGGGGGGTGGGGGTGGTGGTAGACATGAGTGGGGGCCTGGTGGAGGGTGCCCCTGGTGGCTGGGGGGTGGGGGTGGTGGGAGACATGAGTGGGGGCCTGGTGGAGGCTGCCCCTGGTGGCGGGGGGGTGGGGGTGGTGGTAGACATGAGTGGGGGCCTGGTGGAGGCTGCCCGTGGTGGCTGGGGGGTGGGGGTGGTGGTAGACATGAGTGGGGGCCTGGTGGAGGGTGCCCCTGGTGGCTGGGGGGTGGGGGTGGTGGGAGACATGAGTGGGGGCCTGGTGGAGGCTGCCCCTGGTGGCGGGGGGGTGGGGGTGGTGGTAGACATGAGTGGGGGCCTGGTGGAGGGTGCCCCTGGTGGCTGGGGGGTGGGGGTGGTGGGAGACATGAGTGGGGGCCTGGTGGAGGCTGCCCCTGGTGGCTGGGGGGTGGGGGTGGTGGGAGACATGAGTGGGGGCCTGGTGGAGGCTGCCCCTGGTGGCTGGGGGGTGGGGGTGGTGGGAGACATGAGTGGGGGCCTGGTGGAGGCTGCCCCTGGTGGCTGGGGGGTGGGGGTGGTTGGAGACATGAGTGGGGGCCTTGTGGAGGCTGCTCCTGGTGGCTGGGGGGTGGGGGTGGTGGGAGACATGGGTGGGGGCCTGGTGGAGGCTGCCCCTGCATTGCTGGGGGGTGGGGGGTGGGAGACATGAGTGGGGGCCTGGTGGAGGGTGCCCCTGCACTGCTGGGGGGTGGGGGTGGTGGGAGACATGGGTGGGGGCCTGGTGGAGGGTGCCACTGGTGGCTGGGGGGTGGGGGTGGTGGGAGACATGGGTGGGGGCCTGGTGGAGGGTGCCCCTGCACTGCTGGGGGGTGGGGGTGGTGGGAGACATGAGTGGGGGCCTGGTGGAGGGTGCCCCTGGTGGCTGGGGGGTGGGGGTGGTGGTAGACATGAGTGGGGGCCTGGTGGAGGGTGCCCCTGCACTGCTGGGGGGTGGGGGTGGTGGGAGACATGAGTGGGGGCCTGGTGGAGGGTGCCCCTGGTGGCGGGGGGGTGGGGGTGGTGGTAGACATGAGTGGGGGCCTGGTGGAGGCTGCCCCTGCACTGCTGGGGGGTGGGGGTGGTGGGAGACATGAGTGGGGGCCTGGTGGAGGGTGCCCCTGCACTGCTGGGGGGTGGGGGTGGTGGGAGACATGAGTGGGGGCCTGGTGGAGGGTGCCCCTGGTGGCTGGGGGGTGGGGGTGGTGGTAGACATGAGTGGGGGCCTGGTGGAGGCTGCCCCTGCACTCCTGGGGGGTGTGGGTGGTGGGAGACATGAGTGGGGGCCTGGTGGAGGGTGCCCCTGGTGGCGGGGGGGTGGGGGTGGTGGTAGACATGGGTGGGGGCCTGGTGGAGGCTGCCCCTGCACTGCTGGGGGGTGGGGGTGGTGGGAGACATGAGTGGGGGCCTGGTGGAGGGTGCCCCTGGTGGCGGGGGGGTGGGGGTGGTGGTAGACATGAGTGGGGGCCTGGTGGAGGGTGCCCCTGGTGGCTGGGGGGTGGGGGTGGTTGGAGACATGAGTGGGGGCCTGGTGGAGGGTGCCCCTGGTGGCTGGGGGGTGGGGGTGGTGGGAGACATGAGTGGGGGCCTGGTGGAGGCTGCCCCTGGTTGCAGGGGGGTGGTGGAAGACATGAGTGGGGGCCTGGTGGAGGGTGCCCCTGCACTGCTGGGGGTTGGGGGTGGTGGGAGATATGAGTCGGGGCCTGGTGGAGAGTGCCCCTGCACTGCTGGGGGGTGTGGGTGGTGGGAGACATGAGTGGGGGCCTGGTGGAGGGTGCCCCTGGTGGCGGGGGGGTGGGGGTGGTGGTAGACATGAGTGGGGGCCTGGTGGAGGCTGCCCCTGCACTGCTGGGGGGTGGGGGTGGTGGGAGACATGGGTGGGGGCCTGGTGGAGGGTGCCCCTGCACTGCTGGGGGGTGGGGGTGGTGGGAGACATGAGTGGGGGCCTGGTGGATGGTGCCCCTGGTGGCGGGGGGGTGGGGTGGTGGTAGACATGAGTGGGGGCCTGGTGGAGGGTTCCCCTGGTGGCGGGGGGGTGGGGGTGGTGGTAGACATGAGTGGGGGCCTGGTGGAGGGTGCCCCTGGTGGCTGGGGGGTGGGGGTGGTGGGAGACATGAGTGGGGGCCTGGTGGAGGCTGCCCCTGGTGGCTGGGGGGGGGGTGGTGGGAGACATGAGTGGGGGCCTGGTGGAGGCTGCCCCTGGTGGCTGGGGGGTGGGGGTGGTGGGAGACATGAGTGGGGGCCTGGTGGAGGCTGCCCCTGGTGGTTGGGGGGTGGGGGTGGTGGGAGACATGAGTGGGGGCCTGGTGGAGGCTGCCCCTGGTGGCTGGGGGGTGGGGGTGGTGGGAGACATGGGTGGGGGCCTGGTGGAGGCTGCCCCTGCACTGCTGGGGGGTGGTGGGAGACATGAGTGGGGGCCTGGTGGAGGGTGCCCCTGCACTGCTGGGGGGTGGGGGTGGTGGGAGACATGGGTGGGGGCCTGGTGGAGGGTGCCCCTGGTGGCTGGGGGGTGGGGGTGGTCGGAGACATGGGTTGGGGCCTGGTGGAGGGTGCCCCTGCACTGCTGGGGGGTGGCGGTGGTGGGAGACATGAGTGGGGGCCTGGTGGAGGGTGCCCCTGGTGGCAGGGGGGTGGGGGTGGTGGTAGACATGAGTAGGGGCCTGGTGGAGGGTGCCCCTGCACTGCTGGGGGGTGGGGGTGGTGGGAGACATGAGTGGGGGCTGGTGGAGGGTGCCCCTGGTGGCTGGGGGGTGGGGGTGGTGGGAGACATGAGTGGGGGCCTGGTGGAGGCTGCCCCTGGTGGCGGGGGGGGGGGGTGGTGGTAGACATGAGTGGGGGCCTGGTGGAGGGTGCCCCTGGTGGCTGGGGGGTGGGGGTGGTGGGAGACATGAGTGGGGGCCTGGTGGAGGGTGCCCCTGGTGGCTGGGGGGTGGGGGTGGTGGGAGACATGAGTGGGGGCCTGGTGGAGGCTGCCCCTGGTGGCTGGGGGGTGGGGGTGGTGGGAGACATGAGTGGGGGCCTGGTGGAGGCTGCCCCTGGTGGCTGGGGGGTGGGGGTGGTGGGAGACATGAGTGGGGGCCTGGTGGAGGCTGCCCCTGGTGGCTGGGGGGTGGGGGTGGTGGGAGACATGAGTGGGGGCCTGGTGGAGGCTGCTCCAGGTGGCTGGGGGGTGGGGGTGGTGGGAGACATGGGTGGGGGCCTGGTGGAGGCTGCCCCTGCACTGCTGGGGGGTGGGGGGTGGGAGACATGAGTGGGGGCCTGGTGGAGGGTGCCCCTGCACTGCTGTGGGGTGGGGGTGGTGGGAGACATGAGTGGGGGCCTGGTGGAGGGTGCCCCTGGTGGCTGGGGGGTGGGGGTGGTGGTAGACATGAGTGGGGGCCTGGTGGAGGGTGCCCCTGCACTGCTGGGGGGTGGGGGTGGTGGGAGACATGAGTGGGGGCCTGGTGGAGGGTGCCCCTGGTGGCGGGGGGGTGGGGGTGGTGGTAGACATGAGTGGGGGCCTGGTGGAGGCTGCCCCTGCACTGCTGGGGGGTGGGGGTGGTGGGAGACATGAGTGGGGGCCTGGTGGAGGGTGCCCCTGCACTGCTGGGGGGTGGGGGTGGTGGGAGACATGAGTGGGGGCCTGGTGGAGGGTGCCCCTGGTGGCTGGGGGGTGGGGGTGGTGGTAGACCTGAGTGGGGGCCTGGTGGAGGCTGCCCCTGCACTGCTGGGGGGTGGGGGTGGTGGGAGACATGAGTGGGGGCCTGGTGGAGGGTGCCCCTGGTGGCGGGGGTGTGGGGGTGGTGGTAGACATGGGTGGGGGCCTGGTGGAGGCTGCCCCTGCACTGCTGGGGGGTGGGGGTGGTGGGAGACATGAGTGGGGGCCTGGTGGAGGGTGCCCCTGGTGGCGGGGGGGTGGGGGTGGTGGTAGACATGAGTGGGGGCCTGGTGGAGGGTGCCCCTGGTGGCTGGGGGGTGGGGGTGGTGGGAGACATGAGTGGGGGCCTGGTGGAGGCTGCCCCTGGTGGCAGGGGGGTGGGGGTGGTTGGAGACATGAGTGGGGGCCTGGTGGAGGCTGCCCCTGGTGGCTGGGGGGTGGGGGTGGTGGTAGACATGAGTGGGGGCCTGGTGGAGGCTGCCCCTGCACTGCTGGGGGGTGGGGGTGGTGGGTGACATGAGTGGGGGCCTGGTGGAGGGTGCCCCTGGTGGCGGGGTGGTGGGGGTGGTGGGAGACATGAGTGGGGGCCTGGTGGAGGGTGCCCCTGGTGGCTGGGGGGTGGGGGTGGTGTGAGACATGAGTGGGGGCCTGGTGGAGGCTGCCCCTGGTGGCTGGGGGGTGGGGTGGTGGGAGACATGAGTGGGGGCCTGGTGGAGGGTGCCCCTGCACTGCTGGGGGGTGGGGGTGGTGGGAGACATGAGTGGGGGCCTGGTGGAGGGTGCCCCTGCACTGCTGGGGGGTGGGGGTGGTGGGAGACATGGGTGGGTGCCTGGTGGAGGGTGCCCCTGCACTGCTGGGGGGTGGGGGTGGTGGGAGACATGAGTGGGGGCCTGGTGGAGAGTGCCCCTGCACTGCTGGGGGGTGGGGGTGGTGGGAGACATGAGTGGGGGCCTGGTGGAGGGTGCCCCTGGTGGCGGGGGGGTGGGGGTGGTGGTAGACATGAGTGGGCCCTGGTGGAGGCTGCCCCTGCACTGCTGGGGGGTGGGGGTGGTGGGAGACATGGGTGGGGGCCTGGTGGAGGCTGCCCCTGCACTGCTGGGGGGTGGGGGTGGTGGGAGACATGAGTGGGGGCCTGGTGGAGGGTGCCCCTGGTGGCGGGGGGGTGGGGGTGGTGGTAGACATGAGTGGGGGCCTGGTGGAGGGTGCCCCTGGTGGCTGGGGGGTGGGGGTGGTGGGAGACATGAGTGGGGGCCTGGTGGAGGCTGCCCCTGGTGGCAGGGGGGTGGGGGTGGTGGGAGACATGAGTGGGGGCCTGGTGGAGGCTGCCCCTGGTGGCTGGGGGGTGGGGGTGGTGGTAGACATGAGTGGGGGCCTGGTGGAGGCTGCCCCTGCACTGCTGGGGGGTGGGGGTGGTGGGAGACATGAGTGGGGGCCTGGTGGAGGGTGCCCCTGGTGGCGGGGTGGTGGGGGTGGTGGGAGACATGAGTGGGGGCCTGGTGGAGGGTGCCCCTGGTGGCTGGGGGGTGGGGGTGGTGTGAGACATGAGTGGGGGCCTGGTGGAGGCTGCCCCTGGTGGCTGGGGGGTGGGGTGGTGGGAGACATGAGTGGGGGCCTGGTGGAGGGTGCCCCTGCACTGCTGGGGGGTGGGGGTGGTGGGAGACATGAGTGGGGGCCTGGTGGAGGGTGCCCCTGCACTGCTGGGGGGTGGGGGTGGTGGGAGACATGGGTGGGTGCCTGGTGGAGGGTGCCCCTGCACTGCTGGGGGGTGGGGTGGTGGGAGACATGAGTGGGGGCCTGGTGGAGAGTGCCCCTGCACTGCTGGGGGGTGGGGGTGGTGGGAGACATGGGTGGGGGCCTGGTGGAGGGTGCCCCTGCACTGCTGGGGGGTGGGGGTGGTGGGAGACATGAGTGGGGGCCTGGTGGAGGGTGCCCCTGGTGGCGGGGGGGTGGGGTGGTGGTAGACATGAGTGGGGGCCTGGTGGAGGGTGCCCCTGGTGGCGGGGGGGTGGGGGTGGTGGTAGACATGAGTGGGGGCCTGGTGGAGGGTGCCCCTGGTGGCTGGGGGGTGGGGGTGGTGGGAGACATGAGTGGGGGCCTGGTGGAGGCTGCCCCTGGTGGCTGGGGGGTGGGGGTGGTGGGAGACATGAGTGGGGGCCTGGTGGAGGCTGCCCCTGGTGGCTGGGGGGTGGGGGTGGTGGGAGACATGAGTGGGGGCCTGGTGGAGGCTGCCCCTGGTGGTTGGGGGATGGGGGTGGTGGGAGACATGAGTGGGGGCCTGGTGGAGGCTGCCCCTGGTGGCTGGGGGGTGGGGGTGGTGGGAGACATGGGTGGGGGCCTGGTGGAGGCTGCCCCTGCACTGCTGGGGGGTGGTGGGAGACATGAGTGGGGGCCTGGTGGAGGGTGCCCCTGCACTGCTGGGGGGTGGGGGTGGTGGGAGACATGGGTGGGGGCCTGGTGGAGGGTGCCCCTGGTGGCTGGGGGGTGGGGGTGGTGGGAGACATGGGTGGGGGCCTGGTGGAGGGTGCCCCTGCACTGCTGGGGGGTGGCGGTGGTGGGAGACATGAGTGAGGGCCTGGTGGAGGGTGCCCCTGGTGGCAGGGTGGTGGGGGTGGTGGTAGACATGAGTGGGGGCCTGGTGGAGGGTGCCCCTGCACTGCTGGGGGGTGGGGGTGGTGGGAGACATGAGTGGGGGCTGGTGGAGGGTGCCCCTGGTGGCTGGGGGGTGGGGGTGGTGGGAGACATGAGTGGGGGCCTGGTGGAGGCTGCCCCTGGTGGCGGGGGGGGTGGGGTGGTGGTAGACATGAGTGGGGGCCTGGTGGAGGGTGCCCCTGGTGGCTGGGGGTGGTGGGAGACATGAGTGGGGGCCTGGTGGAGGGTGCCCCTGGTGGCAGGGTGGTGGGGTGGTGGTAGACATGAGTGGGGGCCTGGTGGAGGGTGCCCCTGCACTGCTGGGGGGTGGGGGTGGTGGGAGACATGAGTGGGGGCTGGTGGAGGGTGCCCCTGGTGGCTGGGGGGTGGGGGTGGTGGGAGACATGAGTGGGGGCCTGGTGGAGGCTGCCCCTGGTGGCGGGGGGGGTGGGGTGGTGGTAGACATGAGTGGGGGCCTGGTGGAGGGTGCCCCTGGTGGCTGGGGGGTGGGGGTGGTGGGAGACATGAGTGGGGGCCTGGTGGCGGCTGCCCCTGGTGGCGGGGGGAGGGGGTGGTGGTAGACATGAGTGGGGGCCTGGTGGAGGGTGCCCCTGGTGGCTGGGGGGTGGGGGTGGTGGGAGACATGAGTGGGGGCCTGGTGGAGGCTGCCCCTGGTGGCTGGGGGGTGGGGGTGGTGGGAGACAGGAGTGGGGGCCTGGTGGAGGCTGCCCCTGGTGGCTGGGGGGTGGGGTGGTGGGAGACATGAGTGGGGGCCTGGTGGAGGCTGCCCCTGGTGGCTGGGGAGTGGGGGTGGTGGGAGACATGAGTGGGGGCCTGGTGGAGGCTGCTCCAGGTGGCTGGGGGTTGGGGGTGGTGGGAGACATGGGTGGGGGCCTGGTGGAGGCTGCCCCTGCACTGCTGGGGGGTGGGGGGTGGGAGACATGAGTGGGGGCCTGGTGGAGGGTGCCCCTGCACTGCTGGGGGGTGGGGGTGGTGGGAGACATGGGTGGGGGCCTGGTGGAGGGTGCCACTGGTGGCTGGGAGGTGGGGGTGGTGGGAGACATGGGTGGGGGCCTGGTGGAGGGTGCCCCTGCACTGCTGGGGGGTGGGGGTGGTGGGAGACATGAGTGGGGGCCTGGTGGAGGGTGCCCCTGGTGGCTGGGGGGTGGGGGTGGTGGTAGACATGAGTGGGGGCCTGGTGGAGGTTGCCCCTGGTGGCTGGGGGGTGGGGGTGGTGGGAGACATGAGTGGGGGCCTGGTGGAGGCTGCCCCTGGTGGCTGGGGGTGGTGGGAGACATGAGTGGGGGCCTGGTGGAGGCTGCCCCTGGTGGCTGGGGGGTGGGGGTGGTGGGAGACATGAGTGGGGGCCTGGTGGAGGCTGCCCCTGGTGGTTGGGGGGTGAGGGTGGTGGGAGACATGAGTGGGGGCCTGGTGGAGGCTGCCCCTGGTGGCTGGGGGGTGGGGGTGGTGGGAGACATGGGTGGGGGCCTGGTGGAGGCTGCCCCTGCACTGCTGGGGGGTGGTGGGAGACATGAGTGGGGGCCTGGTGGAGGGTGCCCCTGCACTGCTGGGGGGTGGGGGTGGTGGGAGACATGGGTGGGGGCCTGGTGGAGGGTGCCGCTGGTGGCTGGGGGGTGGGGGTGGTGGGAGACATGGGTGGGGGCCTGGTGGAGGGTGCCCCTGCACTGCTGGGGGGTGGCGGTGGTGGGAGACATGAGTGGGGGCCTGGTGGAGGGTGCCCCTGGTGGCAGGGTGGTGGGGGTGGTTGTAGACATGAGTGGGGGCCTGGTGGAGGGTGCCCCTGCACTGCTGGGGGGTGGGGGTGGTGGGAGACATGAGTGGGGGCTGGTGGAGGGTGCCCCTGGTGGCTGGGGGGTGGGGGTGGTGGGAGACATGAGTGGGGGCCTGGTGGAGGCTGCCCCTGGTGGCGGGGGGGGTGGGGTGGTGGTAGACATGAGTGGGGGCCTGGTGGAGGGTGCCCCTGGTGGCTGGGGGGTGGGGGTGGTGGGAGACATGAGTGGGGGCCTGGTGGAGGGTGCCCCTGGTGGCAGGGTGGTGGGGGTGGTGGTAGACATGAGTGGGGGCCTGGTGGAGGGTGCCCCTGCACTGCTGGGGGGTGGGGGTGGTGGGAGACATGAGTGGGGGCTGGTGGAGGGTGCCCCTGGTGGCTGGGGGGTGGGGGTGGTGGGAGACATGAGTAGGGGCCTGGTGGAGGCTGCCCCTGGTGGCGGGGGGGGGTAGGGTGGTGGTAGACATGAGTGGGGGCCTGGTGGAGGGTGCCCCTGGTGGCTGGGGGGTGGGGGTGGTGGGAGACATGAGTGGGGGCCTGGTGGCAGCTGCCCCTGGTGGCGGGGGGGTGGGGGTGGTGGTAGACATGAGTGGGGGCCTGGTGGCGGCTGCCCCTGGTGGCGGGGGGGTGGGGGTGGTGGTAGACATGAGTGGGGGCCTGGTGGAGGGTGCCCCTGGTGGCTGGGGGGTGGGGGTGGTGGGAGACATGAGTGGGGGCCTGGTGGAGGCTGCCCCTGGTGGCTGGGGGGTGGGGGTGGTGGGAGACAGGAGTGGGGGCCTGGTGGAGGCTGCCCCTGGTGGCTGGGGGGTGGGGGTGGTGGGAGACATGAGTGGGGGCCTGGTGGAGGCTGCCCCTGGTGGCTGGGGGGTGGGGGTGGTGGGAGACATGAGTGGGGGCCTGGTGGAGGCTGCTCCAGGTGGCTGGGGGTTGGGGGTGGTGGGAGACATGGGTGGGGGCCTGGTGGAGGCTGCCCCTGCACTGCTGGTGGGTGGGGGGTGGGAGACATGAGTGGGGGCCTGGTGGAGGGTTCCACTGGTGGCTGGGGGGTGGTGGGAGACATGGGTGGGGGCCTGGTGGAGGGTGCCCCTGCACTGCTGGGGGGTGGGGGTGGTGGGAGACATGAGTGGGGGCCTGGTGGAGGGTGCCCCTGGTGGCTGGGGGGTGGGGGTGGTGGTAGACATGAGTGGGGGCCTGGTGGAGGGTGCCCCTGCACTGCTGGGGGGTGGGGGTGGTGGGAGACATGAGTGGGGGCCTGGTGGAGGCTGCCCCTGCACTGCTGGGGGGTGGGGGTGGTGGGAGACATGAGTGGGGGCCTGGTGGAGGGTGCCCCTGGTGGCGGGGGGGTGGGGGTGGTGGTAGACATGGGTGGGGGCCTGGTGGAGGCTGCCCCTGCACTGCTGGGGGTTGGGGGTGGTGGGAGACATGAGTGGGGGCCTGGTGGAGGGTGCCCCTGGTGGCGGGGGGGTGGGGGTGGTGGTAGACATGAGTGGGGGCCTGGTGGAGGGTGCCCCTGGTGGCTGGGGGGTGGGGGTGGTGGGAGACATGAGTGGGGGCCTGGTGGAGGCTGCCCCTGGTGGCAGGGGGGTGGGGGTGGTGGGAGACATAAGTGGGGGCCTGGTGGAGGCTGCCCCTGGTGGCTGGGGGGTGGGGGTGGTGGTAGACATGAGTGGGGGCCTGGTGGAGGCTGCCCCTGCACTGCTGGGGGGTGGGGGTGGTGGGAGACATGAGTGGGGGCCTGGTGGAGGGTGCCCCTGGTGGCGGGGTGGTGGGGGTGGTGGGAGACATGAGTGGGGGCCTGGTGGAGGGTGCCCCTGGTGGCTGGGGGGTGGGGGTGGTGTGAGACATGAGTGGGGGCCTGGTAGAGGCTGCCCCTGATGGCTGGGGTAGTGGGAGACATGAGTGGGGGCCTGGTGGAGGGTGCCCCTGCACTGCTGGGGGGTGGGGGTGGTGGGAGACATGAGTGGGGGCCTGGTGGAGGGTGCCCCTGCACTGCTGGGGGGTGGGGGTGGTGGGAGACATGGGTGGGGGCCTGGTGGAGGGTGCCCCTGGTGGCTGGGGGGTGGGGGTGGTGGGAGACATGAGTGGGGGCCTGGTGGAGGCTGCCCCTGCACTGCTGGGGGGTGGGGGTGGTGGGAGACATTAGTGGGGGCCTGGTGGAGGGTGCCCCTGGTGGCTGGGGGGTGGGGGTGGTGGGAGACATGAGTGGGGGCCTGGTGGAGGCTGCCCCTGGTGGCTGGTGGGTGGGGGTGGTGGGAGACATGAGTGGGGGCCTGGTGGAGGGTGCCCCTGCACTGCTGGGGGGTGGGGGTGCAGCGAGACATGAGCAGGTGTGCAGGGTAGTCCCCTGTTTTGTGGGCTGCCTGCAGGGGCCATGGAGGGTGTACAGGGAACACCTGTGAGGACCCACCCAGCCTAATCGCGTGTGTAACTTCCCACGCCCCCCTGTAATACATGTACCAAGCCAAATCGCGTGTGATAATTCCCCCGCACCCCTGTAATACACGTACCTGGCCAAATCGCATGTGAGAATTCCCGCGCACCCCTGTAATACACGTACCCAGCCAAATCGCGTGTAAAACTTCCCGTGTACCCCTGTAATACAAGTACCCAGCCAAATCGCGTGTGATAATTCCCGCGTACCCCTGTGATACACGTGCCCTGGCTAATCGCGTGTAAAACTTCACGCGTACCCCTGTAATACACGTACCCTGGCCAATCGCGTGTTAAACTTCCCGCGTACTCCTGTAATACACGTACCAAGCCAAATCGCGTGTGATAATTCCCGCGCACCCCTGTAATACACGTACCTGGCCAATTCGCATGTGAGAATTCCCGCACACCCCTGTAATACACGTACCCAGCCGAATCGCGTGTAAAACTTCCCGTGTACCCCTGTAATACACGTACCCAGCCAAATCGCGTGTGATAATTCCCGCGTACCCCTGTGATACACGTGCCCTGGCTAATCGCGTGTAAAACTTCACGCGTACCCCTGTAATACACGTACCCAGCCGAATCGCGTGTAAAACTTCCCGTGTACCCCTGTAATACACGTACCCAGCCAAATCACGTCTGATAATTCCCGCGTACCCCTGTGATACACGTGCCCTGGCTAATCGCATGTAAAACTTCACGCGTACCCCTGTAATACACGTACCCTGGCCAATCGCGTGTTAAACTTCCCGCATACCCCTGTAATACACGTACCCTGGCTAATCGTGTGTATAACTTCACGCGTACCCCTGATATGCACGTTACCCGCTTTGCGTTCCTTGTTTGGCAACCCTGTAAACTGGTCCAGGGTTAGCGCAGCCCTTTGCGATGATTTTGCGATTTTGATGGCTTTTCCTTGCGCAAGGGCGTTCTTGGGGGCGTTACTGGCGCTGCTGCAGGGTCACTGCGATACTCTGCGCCACGGCTGGTTTGGGAGCCTAAAATCCATGAATACGCTGTGCGCGGAAATCGGTTTTAGCGCACGTGCCTGGCGCAGACAATCGCACGCGGACACTCTGCGCCAGCCGCTTGCGACACTTTTCTGCGAAATTCTATGAATTACCCTGTTAATGTTTTCACATTTCTCAGAAATGTACAAGAATATTTTTGACAGGTTGTTTTTCTTCGCTTCAGCATATTTTTAGTATTTTTGGTCTGTTTTCCTGTTTTATTCATTACATTTGTCTTTTTCTTTAAATCTTGATCGGCCTTGTAAAAGAATGGAAAATTCCCATTTGATTTTTCATTCTCATTTTCATTTGGGGATCCTGTTACTATTGGTAGAGCGGCTAAGCCGTCCGCATTCGCTAAAGTTGAAGGCAATCTCTCTTGCTCTTTATCACTTTGGGTCATTGTGACTACGCAATCTGTGCTTGAGACCAGTCTCAAACCAATAGTTTTTTCTCGGGACAGTTTCTGTTTTGAGGTCAACGACTTCCTCGATCTCGTCCATTGCAAACTGTTCAACGCGAGCTGGTTGCTATGTCATACGCTCCACCACTTTTGTTTGCTCAGGTGGTAAAAATCCTCGGACAAGGCTTACTGTTTTAGCCATCTGTCTTTCACTGTCTCGATCTCTCACATCTCGTTCTACTGAAGTGTGTATCAGCTCTCCTACTACAATTTAATGTCTTTTCAGCATTATTAAAGCTTCTTTAGCAACCTCAGCAAAAAGACGTTTGTCCTCCCGTTGTTTTTCATTTGGTCTTTCAGTAAGGAGGTTAGAATTTCATATGCTTTAAAGTCATTTGTTGCTTGCTGTTTCATATCTTGGATCTCCATCTCCATATTTATCATTTTCGAATTAAGTAGTGCTATCAACGTGCTCTGATCTATACTGGTTTCGTTTAGCTGTTCATAAAGTTTAATGAGAGGTGCTAAAGTGATAGACAAGGCAGATGTTAAAATTGGGGCGCAGTTCATTTATTACTTGCTCCACAAAGTTGAAGCAAGATCTTCCATCATCTGGTGAAGCGACTTTCTTGAATTTTGTTAATTTTGGAAGTCCTCATCGTATTTTAGGGTAATCTCTCTCTATGAATGAGGTGTCAGTTGTAGAATCCTCCTCGGGCTCTGATGAGTCACTAGTCTGTATATTACAATTCAACTTTTGTGTCTTTGTTGAGTTTACTACATTTTGCGTCAGTTTCCTTGTGATTTCTTTTTTGAGAACATGTAAGTGACTGCAACTGTCTGGGGCTTGAATCGAGTCTTCTTCTCTTCTGCGGATGAATCTGGGTGTTTGCCCAGCTTTTTTCCCAGTTAACCTGGCTGGTCACGTTCACCGTCTACTTTTCTTCCTTCAAACCCTCTTTCTGTTATGCTCATCACACTCCAACGGTTGCCTTGAATTCTTTTTTCTTTATTTAGCAGATTTGTTGTAATTGTTTTGTTAATTTTCATCAAATCTTTCAATACTTGGTCAGCAACCGTGATAGAATCTCTTCTTCGCATTTGTGGTTCACCATATGTTTCCATTTTCCTGTTTCCTGGGCTGTTTCCCTCAAGCAAGTTTAATTCTTCTGTTGCACCTGCACAAAAGACTTAATCATAGCTTCCACCAAAATCTTTCTCACGTAGTCCTATCTGGCTCATTAGTCCAGTCGATTTTGTGGTAATAGCAAGTTCTTCGTGTGATCCATTTTCAATTAGTTTCATCCACTTAGCCAAATGTCTGGCTGTGTGTTTTAATGGCGGTACTCTGAACATTTCATTTGTCACTTTACTCCACTGGACGTTTGTAAGCAAATGGGGAGTAGTTTCATTCCCAACGCTAACACCCACGTCTTGTTCATTCCCGTTTTGCTTATGTTCATATCTGTTTGAGCTGGTGACGGCAACCTGCTTTCATGATTATTTTTAGCCTGCCCCAACATTTCATTGTTCATTTGTAATCTATCAACACTGTGCATACTCATACCCATGGGATCTTCAGGCTGCACCTCATGACCTCATGACATACATTGTTTCTTTCATTTGTAGCGTTAGACTTTTCTGGCTCACACACAGCACCCTTTGCAGCGGTGTCACTTACTTGATTTGAGTTCGTTGCCAGGGTGGCTGTCGCCTCCTCTGCCTCCAGCTGGCGTCGTCGAGACGTGCTGGAAGTCAGTAAAGCCATTTTTTTTTCCTGCAGTCTTTTTCCACCTTTTTAGTCTTTCTCCAACTGTCCACAAAGGGGTTTTGATAGTCCAACACCAATGTTTCTCACTCCCTCTCGGACACAGCAAACAATGAGAACACTCCCACGCACTCCGTGACTCTCCACATCCGGAGGTGGGGTTTTAAGTGTTGGATTTCCACTGAGTAAAAATAAAAGAAATCCTCTCTCCAGCTCCGCACAGCACAGGACAGCAACAAGTATTCTGAACACAGCGAACACTCCCACACACTTTGCGACACTCTGCATCCGGAGGTGTGGTTTTAAGTGTTCAGGTTTTTCCTGGGTAAAAATGAAAGAAATCCTCTCTCCAGCTCTGCACAGCACAGGACCGCAACAAGTATTCTGAACACTGAGAACACGCCCACACACTCTGCGATGCTCCGCTTCCGGAGGTGGGGTTTTAAGTGTTTGGGTTTCTCCTGGGTAAAAATGAAAGAAATCCTCTCTCTAGATCCGCACAGGAGAGCAACGAGTAGTCTGAATACTGAGAACACTCCATCACACTCCGAACAGTTCAATAAAGTAGGAAAGCCTGCAAACAATCAGATTCCAGTTCACACACTCTCAATACATTTCGGTTAGACAATAGGTTTTATACCTCAACAAATGTCAGCTATGACATCATCCTACGTGGCTAACAATAAAAACAATAAACAATAAAAATCTACCGGGTGTAGGGATTGGTTAGGGGAAACATATATACCTATAGTTTATGTAAGTGCTAGTATCATCATTGGATACCCCTTATCTGGTAGGCACACCTTGAACTACCTCTAACTACGTAAAATGCAGATACTAACATAATACCAGCAGATACAGCAGTGCAACAATGTATAGTCCACCATTGCATAAACTCTCATGATTGGTTGGCAATCTCTTTCCAACCGGAAGCTCCTCAAGACCTTCCTCTTTGCTTCTGCCTTCTCTCTTTCTCTCCCCTGCTGATGTCCTGTCTGATACAGCACTGGTCACCTGGCTACCCTTTGAGTTCGGGCCCAGGTCCCTGCCCGCCCAGTTGCTCACCCGCACTGCCTCCCGGCAACATTTGAACTTGGGTCTGTATCTGTAACTCTACAGCCCCCTACATGCCCTTTTGGACACCTGCTGCCTGCACTTACCCTTGCACCTGCCAACTGCTGGCCTCACTTCTTGTTATTGTTTTAATCCCATTTAACGCACTGCCCCGTCCCCTTTCACCTGGCACTTTTCACCTCACCCCTGACTTGCACTTTCGCGATCTCAATGTCACTTGGCCTAGTTTGGCTCTGTCCTCTGTTCCTCCTTCCTTGCCTAGTCACACCTTGAAACACTTGTTTGCATAGGCATGTTACAAATGCCATATCATATCGTATGATAAGCTTGGACATTCGGCTAGTTAGCAGCATGCGCAAGCAACAGAACCAGGTGCAATGGAACAACGTCAGACAACTGCCTTTCTTAGCTAATTAGCCTACCATCTCTCATCAGGTTCCATGTCATAAAATCGCGTCAAAAATGGCTGTGGATACAAAATATTGCGGCAAAACGATGCGAGGGACACCCCCGCAGCCCCTGGACCCATTATATCATTTAAAGGCATGGTCTAGTAAAAAAATGTATTTAAAAATAGATAGGCAACATAAAAAAAAAATACTAGCATTCTCTTTTTTAAAACTTCCTATGTAAAATTTTGAGCTATTCAAGCTCAAAATTCGCAAAAGCAAGCACATGGGCGCATCCATTTTGTGAAATGGATGCCCTCCTGTGCTGGCTTTTGCTTTTGCGGCACTAATGAAGGAAAAGCCAGCTGTAGTAAACAAAAGCTACCGCTGGGTGGCTTTCCCTTCATTAGTGCTGTACGCGGAGGACGGGGACCGGAGACCAGAGCAGGAAAGCTGCAGCTGAATCTCGGTAAGTGCTATTTATTTTTTACAAAAAATAAGCACTAGCTGGGTTTTTTTTTCTAAGTTTTCTGGGCTGGAGGAGCCCGGAAAACTTAGAAATAAAACCGCAGCTTTAAAAACGTTGTATTTATGTTTGCGGTCGCTTTTGAAGCGACCGCAAACATAAATACAACGTTTTTGTGTTGGAAAACGCTGCGGTTTTTCTTTCCAAATTCCTCAGGCTCCTCGTGCTCGGAGGAGCGTGAGAAACTCGGAAAGAAAAACCGCCACGTTTTCCACATTATTTTTTACTAGAGCATGCCTTTAAGAGTTGTGGGTGACAGCCCCGCAACCCCCGCTCCCCTTAAATGGGATAGTGGGGTACACCGGGTCAAACCACAGCATTTTTGCAGTGATTTTTTTTACCAGCAAAATTTTTGCCGTGATTTTATTGCCTGATACCTCTCATCAGTTAGGGCCTAAGCCAAGGCTTCTTCTTTGTAGTTGACCTTGCTGACTGTTCTCTACTTCAGAACTTTACATTGCTATCTTCATCTGGAGCTTTATGAATAGGCCTTTGTTAAGACGGATTTCTGAACTCTGTCCTGGTGGCGCAGAAGTTCAGAAGGCCAACCTAATTACTTGGAACAGGGTAACCTCTGGACGAGCCAGACCAATCAAGGTAGCGATCGCGGCGGTCAAGACTAGGTCTCAAGAGGGGTGAGGGTGACTGAAAGCCCGCAATGAGCACACAAAGCAAGAGCGCTTACAAACTACTCCAAACAGTTGTTATATCAAAAATAGATACACATTTATTTTAAGGCCTTTAAAACAATGACCGTAGCGAGAAAATCACAATATCACAATACTAAGCCAACACATACCATATCAACACAATATATATACAAATACACAGTCGCAAGCGTTTAAAGCACGAAATATGTAGTCCACCTGAAAGGAAAGGAAAACAGGCAGTGCGATAACGCTTTAGACTCAGTTCGCCTTCAGAGGCACCTAACTAGATGGAAGTCCGAGCCCTGCGAAGAGTGGAGCCTTGTGCTCAAAGTACCTGCCACGCCGGTGCCCACGGGCAAAAGGAGAAGCTCTTCGGAGGAAGTCAGGCAGTTCAGGTTAGTGCACAGCAGAAGGAGAACAGGTTCCGCAACTCAAGCGCAGCCTCCACAGCGAGCAGAAGCAGAGCGCGAGTACGGACAAAAAGGGTGCTGTTTTTACACAGCGGGGAAAAGCAATGGGCTACTGCAGGAGGGCGACCAGATCCTAGCTAAACTACTCACCGGTCCCCGAAGCAAGCAGACCCAGGCTTCTCCACGTTAGTTTCAGCAGCTGGCAGGTTCAGAAGAGCAGGGAACGCCTCGTAGTCGTGTAGAGCAAAAAGACATCCCAATCGACAAAACCAGCACAGTTTGTTGCCGCAGCAGGACAACGGAGCGGCCGTGTGTATTCGAGCCAAATGAACACTCCTCCCTTCAGACTTGGGAACGCCAAGTGTACGAAGCGTGGGAGAGTGACAAGGACTCGAAATACAACACAACCTGGCGGCGGTTACAGAGCAGGACTCCCTTGTAAGCTGGTCAGTCAACTGGATGGCCCAGAGACACTTCCGAAGGCTTACTTGGCAGGAGATGATGAAGTCGCCGGGAATAGCTGTTCCTGCTATTCCAAAGGTCGAAGCACCAGTACAGGCCTTCTGGTTCGATCCAAGGAGGAAAGGGTTTCACAGGACGACAGCAGTGCAAAGGAGGATTCCTTCAGCGGGTCACCAGCGATTCCTCGGTCCAGCCTCGTGGTTGCAGGATACTTGGCTCCTGTATTCCTTCGTTCGTGAGAACTCAGGAGATCGACATGGTAGTGGTGTTTCCAGCCCCCTCTTATCCACGGTTCCCTTTGCGCCAAAACGGAGGGGAGCCAATGGGAGATCCGCTCATCAACACACATACCATACGTGGACCAATCACGGACCACGGTGGTCCCAGGCATTCACACCACCCTAGACTCTCTGGCACCCAGGATGTGTATTGGGACCAGACATCCCAGCCCACACCCTGGAGGCACACAAAAGACATGTAGAAGCCCGCGAAAGCAACCACGTTTCGCGGGAAAGTACATGCCCAAATAAGGAAGGCCCCGGGTCGCTCGACCTGGGGAAGGTGAAGGGAGCAAGACGGTCAGTGGACAGGACAAAGGAGCCTCGTGGTCTGGCCATTTTGGGAGCCAGGCCACCATTTTGGGTTCAGCGCGAAAAACGTGCTCAGAACGCCAAAAGGAGCTCAAAATAAACAAAACGATCGCTGCCACCATTCCAGTCCCTGAATGACTTGCACCGATCAAATACCATCCTAAAAGAGTATCTAGGGCCTGTAGAAGGCTAGAGACCCAAGAGAGCTGTAACTTAGCTTACAGTGCCCTCTTGTGTCATGTTGCACTAAAGCCGCAACATGATAAAAGAAACTACGGGAAACAGCGTTCCCTGGTACTGACTGTCTTAAGGGCATGTCAGTTTCCCCGTAAGAAAGGAGCGAAAGCCCAGAGGAGTGCGGCAGAAGGCTGCACTTCTCTGGCAAAGTCAAGAACAAGGTGAAAAACAACAGCAAAAAGTTTAGGGGTTGCCACATGGAAGGAAAATTACCTACAATTATGAAATCTTTCCTAACAGCCTTGTTTTCCGGTCCTGAATCACGTGTGAGGAGACCATGATTTCATCCATTATGTCCTTCTATTTAGTACTATTTGATTCAATTATATTGGGGGCTATTACCCTTATTGTCATCTGGAGACGTGGTTTCTCAATTCTGCATGTGCTTTCTGCATCTTCAATTCAACAATACTTGGCAGATGCAATTGTTCACTCCTTTACTTAATCTAAGAGAAATATGTCCTGCGTATGTAGCTTATCCTCTTTGACTCTTTTCCAGCCTTGCAGTTGCTTCTTGGTGTTGCATCGTTGATTCTAATCCAAGAGAATACCCTTTTTTCTTGCACAAATCTGTATTGCTGTGCCTGTCAGCTCTGCATCCTTGGATTCCTTTCTCAGGGCTTCTAGCTTACTATTATACGATGCCGACGTCCATTCTCTCAACATAGCTGCTTTACTCGTATTCTATTTCCTATTTTAGCAAGCTTCTACGTTGTCTTATCTACCTTGCATTTCTGCGTATATACATCGATTACATCTCTTGTCACTTATCTTCTCAGTGTATTTGGTTTTCTTTATATTCACATATGCTTAATTTGTTACTTCTGTCACATCTTCATTCTTTAAGTATTCAAACATCAAATTCAGTGTGTTCACGTATCTTCTCTTTCTAGTTGCGTAACTACTTTACAGACTTTGCGTATAGTTCTTCTATGTCCAATGTTGTCTGCAGGTTCATGTCTACCACCTCATTTCGAGGGTACACTCGATACGGTTGTCTGAGTGCATAACATCTCTCATACCTTTGGTGCGGTATTGGGATGATACTGGGTGTCAACAAAGTGCTTTCTTGCAGTTCTTCCAGTATGACAGAGGTGAGGAGGTGGGCTCTATATAGTATGTGTACATCTGCCTCTCTACAGTTTAAGTTAAGCCTACCTTCATGAACCAATTATTGGTCTCCATCAACAATCTCCTGTATGGATGAGGTCATAAATAGAGTGCTTTTCAGAACAAAAGGTAAAGGGGTAAAAACATGTAATACTAAGTCCCTCCCATCTTCCTGTCTGTTGTGGATCAAAGGGTCTCTCTGGTTAAAGGACCTCTCTGTGGTTCCTGATTAAAGTGGCAGGTCTCCCTTAAAGCTGCAGTGATGCCAGACTTCCTGGCACCGTCAATCCAAATATTCGCGTTATGGTTTTCTTTGTTCCTTTATATGTTGCTTAATGCCAGCCTCCTCCAGCTTCTAAGCACTGGAACAGGAACTGAACCCAGGTTGCATTGCATCCTCTTGTTCAAAAAGAAAGTGCATTGCTCCTGAGCTATCCTTCCAAATATATATCATGCTTGAGGAAGCAACAGATGGTTTACTTCAAAGGCAGAGGGCAATTTCACATAAATTAATTATGTCACCATGAGTCTATCTACAGTGGTCCTTTGATGCAGGTCTGGCAGATCTGGGGCAGGTCACACAGTCCCAGTCAGGATTGGTGGTAGTAGCCACTGGTGCACACCCCTCTCATCACATGCTCAGTGGTTCAATGAATGAACAGAGCAGACAACGAGAAACACTGATGAGATGTGTGTTTTTGCTCTGCTGTCCCTGAGTGCCGTAGGCTGCTCTTACCCATTCCCAGCTAGTTAGACCTAGCCCCCATACCCTTGCTGTTGCTACACTACTGGGTATGAACTGCGCAGACAGACCCACCTCTGAACCCACCCACTCAGGCATTCTTCATTGAAGGATAGCTTAGGGGCAACACACTCGCCTTGGAAGCAAGGTGATGCGGAGCAACACAGGTTGATTCTCGGGTATGCGCTGAGAAACCTCTGGGTTTTAAGCACATTATAAATAACCAAGCACAATTACAATGACAATGGACTGCTAACCTGTTAGTGATTGTGGCTTCATGTTCTTTCCTGCATCCGTGTTATTTCTCCAGCTAACGAGATATAGATTCCAGTTCAAAAAAGCTATGGAACATTTAGCTGCATTTACAACCGCCTTTTCCGCTGCAACACAGATATCTGCTCTATGTCCAGCTGCCTAGGGGTCGCAAGGACAGTTCTAGGGGTAGCAGAGGGGGTGCCAAGGGTAGCAACTGCTACCCCTTGCAACCCCCAAATGACATCACTGGTTTCTTCACTCTCTCACTTCTCTTCAGGTCCGGGGTCGTGGTGTGGTTCACAGCGCTCAACAGGCTTCCAGTGTCCGGCTCGATTCTTCTCGATGTTGGGTACGTGGGCCTCATCACAGCTGTTCACATGGGTACTGGATGCATGTGCCCTGCAGCATCTCAATCAGATCCCAATCATCAGAGCCCATTTGCATTGTTCCCCATCAGAGAGCATGGCATTCCAGTTTCCCAGTATCTCCTTGTCGCATAAAGCTTCTTTCCTGTGGCACCTCTCTATGATCACATGCGTTCTGCCTATTTCCGAGACCTTCTTTTGGTATGTCATTCATTCTCTTTGTTCTGCCATTTATAAGTGGAGGTCTGAAATGAGTAGGCCTTTCCTTGGCTGCAGTGGTGAAAATATTAACATAGAAGAGAGACTTTAGTGGGTCAACTATGTTTATGATTAGTGATAAGGTACGTTAAAGATGATTGGTCCTGGGATGGTGTCTCATCACACCCGAATTTACCAATTTAAAAAAAAAAGATATGATTTGACCTGGTGCACAAGGCAAATATGATATGCAGGTTTGAACAAGCTAAAATACAATTATGGAAATATCTCTGGCACAGTCATGTGTATACTCTCCGGTCAAAGAAAGTGTTAAGCGCTTTGAAAAACATTGTGTTTAGGCGCTATATAAATAAACTATCATATCAAGGGGTTAAGATTGCACTTGGTAACATCAAAGAAAGGAATTTGGAAAGCAT
This sequence comes from Ambystoma mexicanum, assembly GCF_040938575.1. NCBI lineage: Eukaryota > Metazoa > Chordata > Amphibia > Caudata > Ambystomatidae > Ambystoma > Ambystoma mexicanum. The sequence continues at coordinate 330,144,774 of NC_090935.1, forward strand.
TTTCTTTTTATTTCTTGCGAAGCGATGATGAGAGTGCTAGGGATTTCATAATATATTTCTCCGTTAAATTGGAAATTGGAAAAGCAACGTGCCCTTTCATATTAATGTAATGGGTTGATTCACTGCAATCGGATTCTCAATTATGTAGTTGATTAAGATTGCTTAGGATGTCAAGCTTAAAGCGTGAACATTCCAGTAAACACCGATTGAAAACTGAACTGCTAATTATTCAATTAAAATGAAGCATAATAGGATCGCTGTATTATCCCCAGAGCCAGTCAAGCTGGTATAATGCGTACTGTCTGATGCAGGGCATGCGCTTTGCTGGATTATGTGACTCTGTTAAAGGTCTAAGTCCCGGAAACACACCGTCCTTAAGCTTCATCCCAAACACACGGGCCTGATTACAGCTTTGGTGATAAAGCTAACACAGGCAGTATTACACAAATGCCACCCGATTCACTGCCCCTCTCCCGGATTCCAGGTTTGGGGACATACAGGGGCTGATTCATGGAATTATTTGCGCCGAAAAACGGAGATTTGTGCGCCATTCTACCCGCAAATCCCTGTTTAACAAATGGGGATTTGCGGCCAGAACGGCGCACAAATCCCCGTTTTTTTTTCGGAGCAAAAATTCCATGAATCAGCCCCTTACTTTTGCTAGCATTCCCAGAAAATACCACTGGCAGGAAATAGGGCCTGATAACAAGACAGTATTCTGGGTTCTATTACCTCCCATTTATACTTCCACCCATGAAGATGAGGTAAACATTGCTAAAATTCCTGTGATAGTTTTAAACTGTTTATCAGTAGGAATGACTGATGCGAGTTTTTTTGATCATTTAGAGGAATTGTTGAACATAATATCAGGGTCTGGTGATGTCACTAATACGATCATAGGCAGTGATTTAAACATGAGGTTAATAATCTCTGTGAATCATGAAAGGTCTTCAACTGAACGTAAATGGTGTAAACTAATATCTGAAAGGAATTTAGTAATGTGTAATGATGGTTCGTTGCCGGGTGACATGCCACCAAATAATACCTGACAGCGTCAACAGAGTGTCTCTGTTATTGAGTACATGTTTGGAGATCAAAACATCTTTGATAAAGCCATAGTGTTTAAATTAGTAGAGCAATTATATAGTGACCATGAGTTATTGAATTTGCATTGGACAGTTAAAAAAGCAATAACGCATACTGATCAACAAATCTTTGCACACAAGGTTAGTGTTAGTAATGCAAGGTCGCGATTGTGCTGGAACCCACAGTCATTGGTATCATTTAACCAAATCATGGAGACCAATAACTCAGATCATTGTTACACCTCATTTTTGCATCTCTATCAGGTTCGGCTTAAAGCTCAAACACGACCAAGCTTTAGACCAAGACATGAATTTGATAGTGAAGTTCAACTAAAAAAAAATCTGCTTTACGAAAGCAAATATAAGCAATTCATAAAGTACAAGAAGTCGGAAAGCACAATGCCATTCTCACCTTGCAGTGCGGTATAAAAATTGGATAAGGTCCCATTAGGCTCAATTAAATCAAGCAGATGGAGAGCAATGCTGCAGGCAATTACTGACAAAAACACGGCCCAAATTTGGTCTTATATAAATTCAGCAACTGGCTTAACTCTGACGCCTGCACAAATAAATGGTGTGTATGAAATGCAATGGGTGCAACATTACACAGAATTATACGCATCACCATCCATAAATCAAGAGTCTAATCTGGTTGAACCTTCTGAGTACAGTGGGTTAGACCTTTCACAAGAAGATGTGCTATTCTATATTTCAAAGCTCAGCACTTCTTGAGCTCCTGGCCCAGATGGCATGAATCATTATATGTTCAAACAACATCCGAACATCTGGGCTATGATCTTATATAACATATATAAACAAGTTCTCCTAACAAACACAATTCCATCCTCCTGGCGGCGGTCAATAATAATCCCGATATTCAAGAAGGGCGATTGGTCATGTCCGAATAACTACAGGCCGGTCGCCTTTCTGGATGCTTCAGGGAACATTTTCTCCAAATTTACTCTACGGGATTTCAATCGCTGGACACTAGAGCACTCAAAAGGAGATAAATTCCAAGCAGGATTTATTGCCGGGTTAGGCACTTCAATTAATCTCCTGATGTTAAAATCTATTATTACTCAACACAAATCAAAGAAGCAGCCATTGTACATGATGTTCATTGATCTCCGAGCTGCCTTTGATTTGGTCTCAAGTCAACTCTTAATGAAAAAGTCGGTTGAACAAGAATGCCCAGCGTATTTGGTTTCACTAATTAGAGATGTACACATGGAAAATATAATTCAGGCCAGACTATCTCTTGATGGTAAGCTGTCTAAAGTAATTCACACATTTAGAGGACTAAGGCAGGGGTGCACTTTGGCCTCTGCCTTATTCAATTTCTTTATATCAGATATTAGTGCAGTTTTCCAGCACATTGTTACTGATTTGTCGAAATTAGCCAGTAAGATAGTTTTTTTTAAAACAATTTTACTAATTTTTACAACACACCAAACATAACCAACACATCAGGCATTTCTGTTTACAAGCTTCTTAGCTTACATTTACATATTCTGTCTACCCCCCTCCCTCCCCTTTAACTCGAGCTTCCACTTTAGTACCTCGGATTTCAATTCTCTCGGGTTAATCCCCTTCACCGTTCTTGGACGTCTCATATTCACTGGATTCAATATGTGAGGATCCCGACAGTGTGCCCACCATTTGTCTCCATGCTATCAGAGGTCCCACTTCCTCCTCCCCTCCTCTGCTGGCTGCCTCATACCATGCTGCTGTCTCAGCATCTGCCCATTTCAGGAGATCATTCCACTATACCTCCAATCTGGGTCTGTGGGCTGCTTTCCAGCCCATAGCAATTCTCCTTTTGGCCAAAATGTAGGCCAGGTCTTTCAGTTAACTAATATGTTTTAGATTGCGTGGTCTGGTAAATCCCCGCATCATGCATGCCCATACTGATTCCACATCTAGCTTAATTCCCTTTTCGGATAGGCGTTGTTTGACTTCCGCCCAGAATTTACCCACCTCTGGGCACCCCCAGAACATGTGAATCATCCCAGCACCCACCTCCCCGCACTTGGGGCATTTTTGTACTACTGTGCTCCCGACCATGGCGATTTTACAGGGAGTCATGTATGCCCTGTGGGTGACATATAACTGAATTTGCTGCAGCCTCGCATTCCTGGACACCTTTTTATGATATCTCTGGGTTCTTTCCCATTGCCCATCTTGCATAGGTTCTCCTGCTTCCTCCTCCCAATCCCGCCTCAGCTGAAGCAACTCCTTATCCACTCTGGACATCAGTAGTTCATAAATACGGGATATTTCGTGCCCACCCTCCGAGATATTATACATCATTTCAATGGCGGTGTCAGGTTGTTCTGCTAATACTGCCTCGAACCACGTTTCTCCAACCTGTTTGATTATTCTAGTGTATGTGATGTATTGCGCCAGTAAGATAATTACATCATTATCTTATGCAGACGATATGGTGCTCCTCTCCAAAACGCCTAAGGGCCTCCAGAATTTGTTAAATGCTCTTGCTAAGTATGTTCAGGATAACCACCTCACTATAAATCTGACAAAGACTAAAGTCATGCATTTCAACATGTCAAAAAAATATAAAACAAAGGGTTTATCATGGTCTATTAACGGTAAATGCTTAGAATGTGTCTCTCGGTACACTTATTTGGGCACAGTAATTACAAATCAAGACAACACAAAAGTCTATAAAGAAACACTAGCTATAAAGCTAACAACTGCAACCTCCAAAGCCAGGCTGATACAAGCCAAATATGCTAAATTCTCCTTGGTCCCGATAATTACTTACTATTTCCAAAGTTTTGTTGTATGCAGCAGATACTCAATCAATACTCTCAGAAAAGGCATGGACAAAAATAGAAAGCAAATACTGGAGAAGCATTCTGTGTTTGCCAAATTGTGTCCCTATCGTGTAGATTCGCAATGAACTAGGGTTGATTTACTTACAAATTCATTATGTATGGCAAGTAATTGCTCTATTTTGAAAATGTGTATTAGCCATACAGTCTTCCATGGTGATTGGCATTTTGTCCAATCACATCATGTACTTCAAAGACGCATTTGTTCCTAAGTGGCGCTGTATAGCTATTCAAACCCGGTCATACATTGAGGCATCCCTAATGTACTTGATACAAAACCCAATGATGGTCAAAACAAAAATATTTCCGCTTGATTGGATCGCGACTAGGACCAGATGCGATTCATATTGAGATTTTAATGACAATCCCTTCCAGGCGAAAAGATACTCCAGTCCAGAGAGTTATATAATTAAATGCCCTTCAATCTCTCATAGAGGTCATTTTAAGGCGAGTTCGCTTTAATCTCTGGCTGGCCAGAGATGTGCTGGCCAGGCGGAAATGAATCCAACAAGCAGAAAACTTCTGCAGATATTGCCAACAGCCATCTCAGAAAGAAACATTGAAACATATACTGGTGAAGTGCGAAGCATTGAAGAATATTAGACTTAAACATCTCAAACCTGCCGTACAAGAATATCGGGATTTGACTTGTGAGATCATGTGGCAAATGATTCATTCAGGTTTCCTATCCAAATTGAGAATTGGAACAATTGGGTTGTTTCAAGATTTGAAGTTGAACGAAAACGAGTCTGAAGTTATTTTATTTGGGTGGATTGTGTGTCTTTTTTGTGTTGCTACAATCACCGTGATGATTGAGAAAGTTAAAGCCAAAGAGGACAGGAGTTGGTCCAGATATAATTGCATATATGTGTGATGTCTTAAGTTTTAACATGAGTTTTATGTTGTATTTTATGTAATCAATTGTTTTATTTTAAAGATAATGATTTTGTGTATAACATATTGTAAAGTTGACTTTGTTCAGCTAATTCAATTAGAAAAAAAAAAAAAGGTTTCTTTTGTTAACTATGCTGGAGGGAAGCACAGTTCCTTACTTGCATACACACAAAACACTTCTTTGATGCAATGCGCGTTTTCTCACTACCTTTACCAAGTAATGCTTGCAAGGGTCAGATGTATGGTCCGCTACTGTACATACTCTGTATCCACTGCAAGATGAGGATAAAAATGCTCCAAAAAACAGTTTGGAATAATTCATGTGTATTCATTGAAATACTTCCAGCAGTATTTCAGTCGATCCATATCTGCTGTCAGAACAGTATTCATTTTGTTGGACAAAAGATAACGATAATTATCACAAGTCGTAATCCCGCAGAAAAATCTAACCAACCTTTAATGAGCCCCTTTGAAGTATATAGAAACCTACATAACCAAGGATAACTGCAAAAATAGATACTAAAACACATTAATAAACATGTGTTGGTTCATTTAGAATATAAAATCCTCTACGTTTCCACCGGTGGAAAAATACATCTTTAACGTTTCGACTTTCTGGCTCCCCACCAGTGGATTCCTGGAGAAATGCTGGTGGAATGGCAATCAGCTGACAGACAACCCACCGGTTCCTATACATGCCAATGTCTGCTGAGGTGGTGGGGAAGGATGAGAAAGACACGAGACTTACAGCCTCATTTTAAATTCAGGTGAAAAAGCATAGTATAATACTTGTATGCCTCCATTTCAAGAGCTGCCTCATTTTGGAGCACTGGTCGGACAGACGAGGGGCATGAGCAGAGATAAAACACCATAGAAATTCATTAGTAAACACCACCTACAAAGGATATTTGCAGGCAGTGTTTACGTTTCCAAGAGACTGATTGGAAATTGAAAGAGTAAAAGTGAATTTGCTCAGCTGTTACTCTCTTCTTGTCAATTCCACCTCGTGGGCCTGTAGAATTGAATGCTAGTGAACTGCCAGCACGCAAGTGCTAACGTTGATTGTCCCCTGCGTGAACTTAGAATTTTTGTGACATGATACTGAAAAACTCTGTACTTCCTCGTCAGCCATGCTGCAAGTTAAGTAAAAATGCACAAGAACATCGACTGACGTTTGGTTTGTGAGCTCTAGGCGCAGACACAGAAAGTTTGTTTATTAAAATTATAATCGCATATTTCACCTAGACTCTGTATGTTTATATTTTAACTGGCATCAGGCTATACCTACCTTACCTTGTATCTGTATGTAACTTTGCCAGCCCAACACCAGCCTAAGTCTTTGATTTGTAGGATTATTGTCAGTCCATCTTGATTCTGTATGTTTGTATGACAACTGCCATCAGGCTATGCCTACCTTACCTTGATATATGTAAGTAACTATGCCTGCTCAACCCTAGCTTGTCTAGTACCTTGTACCTGCAACAGTGCCTCAATGCCTACAGGTTGTATGTGCGTTTTACAAATGAAATAAATAAATAACTAAACATTTGAAGGCATCCCTAGGTAATGGGGTAAGTACCTGGGATAATAAAATGGCCAATGATGTGGCTATAATGTCTTTTAATGTTAATAACTGCTCTTTGATAGCAATATCTTTGTTGGAATACATGTTTTGGTATGGGCTGCCCTTTTAATTTCTTACTTCAATAACAGTACCTTTGAATGTCGGTATTGTCTGTCGGATGCGGGCACAGCACTCATGCGAGGATGCTTATCTCCAGCTGAGTGATTGACCCCGCCTCTCGCCATTTGCAAGCTGCACCTCTATGAGTGCGATGCTGCTGCTGTCAACTGTCAGTTGCGAGGTGAGGAAGGGGAAGGCGGACTGAGCCTGAGCTGAACAACAATTTGAATAAAGTAGTGGAGTCAGGGTACACCAGGAAATGTACTGTGGATCATTTCGGTTTAGGTTGCACTGTACGTAGCATAAACCGATACAGTACGCCCCATGCATTCAAATGCACTGTAAAAACTCGAGGAGAAACATAAAAAGAATACTAATAAACGAGTAACACTTCACACATTCTCCTGCACTTATTTGTGGTGCTTATTTCCTGCGCCCAAAAAAATGTGAGTTCATAAAAGCACATTAAAAAAGGCAGGGGATGAATGAAAATCAAAATAATGACTACATACTTCATAAATCCCACAAGTATAAAAGTAGGGATTTAATGAGCAAATAATAAGTCACAATGTTGGGGCCGATCAAATCCTGGGACCCATTTGATGAGCTTGAACCCAGTTGAACAGGTTCACTTCAGGTTTAAGCTCTTGCCCCATAGTCTATCGCGGGAGCACTAGATCGGCGTTCAATGCCACACCCCCCGCTGCTACAGAGTGATGGATGTCTGAATGCTTACATGCTTGAAATGACACCAATGTCACGGTCTCCTCTACCTTACAGTGCTCCTGTGGCTACAGCCAGATCATTAGGTTGGAGGCTACCCCCATTGAATGACAAGTGGTCACCTAGTGGTGAAATGATGAACAACATCTCCCAAGACGGTATGAGGGTATCAAAGATACATTGGGGGAAAACCAGCATCAACATCTGTGGAGAATGTTGCTGATTCGACCTATCAAAAAGCAATATGTAGAAACATCACTCTCAGGTACTGTACACATGAAAGATCGGACTGATGCAGCTGAAACCGAGGCAGCGGCAGACGTCACCAAGGAGCAGGCAAACAAGACTGCAGACCTAGCCTGTAAGCAAGTTTTCAAATTCTAGATTGACCTTGTTCTGGTAGCCTGGACCTTCACATGTAGTGCATGGCAGAACTGCATGTGCTCGCAGTCCTGTTCTGCATGAGTTGCAGAGGGCAGAGAGTAGAAGCAGGCAGATTTAGAAAGAGGCTGCTGCAGTAGTCCACCCTAGAGAGAACCAGAGCTCTAGAGACAGTGAGCTTCTGGGGGAAGGTGAGTAAAGGATGAATACCTCAGAGGAGGTGCAGTTGGTAGTTTGACTTCTTAGAGATGTCAGAGAAGTGAGGAAAAAAGGAGAGTGTGGCGTTGATGATGACCCTGAGATTCTTAGCCTCACAGGTGGGAGCAGGTAGAGGGCCAGGGTAGGCCAGCCAGAGGGTGACAGGAAAGGAGGGTGCAAGTGCATCAATGAGAAGAATCTCTGTCTTACTGGTATTAAGGCAGAGATCATTGGTGGCAAACCATTCCTGGATTGCAGACAGACAGTCAGAGATGAGAGAAAGAGAAGAGATGGCAGAGGAAAGCCTGAAAACGAGTGTCATCCGCATAGCACTGAAGGTTGGAGCAGAGAGAGGCAATGTGGTGGGCGAGTAGTGCCAGGTATTGGTTTAAAAGACAGGGAGAGATGTTAGATTCCTGGGAAACAGCACAGGTAGAGAGTGAGATAGAGGAATGGAAGGACCCATGTATGACCTGGGAGGGTCGGTCAGAGAGGAACAAAGTCAGCCAGGCCAGGGCCTGATCGGTGATACCCAGGTTATCACAGAGACGATTGAGCAGGATGGCATGGTTGACCGTGTCAAATGTTGAAGAGAGGTCGAGTAAGATGAGGATAGAGGGGAGATTAGAATCAAAGTTAGAGAGCAGGTCTTCACATATGTTCAGGAGAGCAGTTTCTGTGGTTCTGGCTTCTCTGAAGCCAGACTAATGGTCATGGAGACAACCAACAGATTCAGTGTGAAGATTAAGCTGAGTGATGGCCAGCTTTTCTGGGAGTTTGCCCAGGAAAGGAGTGATGGTGATCGGTCGATAGTTAGACAGGCAGGATGGGTCGGCTGAGGGTTTCTTGAGAACAGGATGCACAAGAGAGTGCTTCGGGGGGAAGGGAAGGCTCCAGTGGCAAAGGAGTGGTTGCAGAAGTCAGCCAGGACAGGAGCGAGGGTGTCAATGTGATCCTTGATGGTTTTGGAACAACATGTTTTGATGAGACTTTCATAGATAGGACTTCTCTATAAACCTCATTAGGGTGGAACAGAGGAAAGAAAGAGAAAGACGGAGGAGAGGTCACCGCAGGGGGGCTCGAGGTAGAGGATAGAGTAGAGGGAGGAGGGGTAGGAGAGAACGAGAGGGTGGACAGGATGTCCTGGGTTTTAGAGATGAAATGAGAAGCCAGGGCCATGCAGAGGGCCTGAGAGGGGACAGGAGAGGTAGAGACTGCAGCAGGATTGGCCAGCTCTTTGCTGATTTTAAAGAGTTTGGGTGAGTTGATAGATGCTGCAGCGACACTGGCTTGGATGTGGGCTCTCTTCTTGGTGTGGACAAGCAGCTGGTATTGTCTTTGGAGCAGGCGGCAGGCCAGTCTGTCAGAGGATGCGCAAAAAGCTAGCCATTTCCTTTCAGCCACCCTGCACTTGCTTTTAAGGGTGAAGAGGTCAGAGTCATACTAGGAGTTGCACTTGGCTTTGCGCTTCAAGCGGATCCTCGTGACAGGGCCAAGAACATCAAGAGTATCAGAGATAGAAGAGTATAGCATGGAAAGGGCTGTGTCAGGATGTGAGTCAGCCAGAGGAGGATGTGGGGGAGAGAAAGTGTCGGCGAAAGCCTCAACTGACACACACTTCATGGGTTGGATGACCAAGAAAGTAGGTGGCATTATTGGAGTTAGCGTTGGCCTAAGGGGTAGAGAGGGAGAGATGGGAGGAAAGGAAAAAGTGATCACTCCAGGAAACAGGAGTAGTGAGGGGGATAGAGAGGCAGAGGTCTGAGGAGATCAGAACATCCAAAGTGTGCCCTGCAGAGGGAGTCAGGCCAGAGGGGAGAATACAAAGAGAGAGAGCCGCAGACATCGCGAAAAAGTTCAGAGGAGGGACAGGAAGCATCCAGGTGGATGATTAAGTCTCCAAGAAGGAGGAGTTGAGTGGTCGCGGCCAGGAGGGAGGAGAGAGGTCCGTCCACTCAGAGAGGAAGGAGGTAATCTGACCAGCTTGGGATAAATAGTAGCCACGGTAAGAGAGTGGCCAGGAGAGAGAGACAGCCTGCAGACAAGGCATTGGAAAGATGAATAGGCCTGCATAGGAATGACAGTCAGGAATGCACTCCAGGAAGATCAAGGCTTCAGCCCCTGTGGAACGGTTGGATCTGGACAGGGAGAGGATCATGTAGCCATCAGGCAGGAGAGTGTCAAAGCTTGTGACAGAGCTGGCCGTGAACCATGTCTCGGTGAGACCGAGGACATTGAGATCAAGTTCTTCCAGGAGGTGGCAGATGTCAGAGCAGTGTTTGACAGCTGAGCAAGAGTTGAGAGTGGCAATATCGAGAATGTTGCCAACCTTGAAAGACCGGTGAGAGCTACAAATCAGAGGTATGTCCTGCGGAAGTGTAGAAGGAGCCCGAGGTGGGGAAGAAGAGGAATGAGGAGAGGGCAAGGTAGCCAAGGAGGAGGCAGAGGGGGGAGGCAGTGAAGCAGAAGAAGTGAGAGAAGGGACAGCAGGAGAAGAAAGGAAATTGATGAGGCATGGGAAGCATCTATCAACGAGGTGAAGGTTGGCCTGAGGACCTTGGACCAAGACAGTGACATTAATAATGGATTTAGAGGAGTGGACGGGGCCATTAATGGGAGAAGAAGAGATAGGAGAGAGCACAGAGACCATATGATGAGTCCATAGGTCTGGTGAGGGAACGACAAAGAAGATGCCGGTGAGGGTCTGTCTGTAGGAAGCACTGGTATAGGTGTCAGTGATAAGATCCTGAGGCGGAGACCAGGATATCCGTTTTGAACTTCTTTCTACCATACTTAGTGAGGAGAGCAGGTTAGTCGATAGAGAAGCAGTTTGAAAAGGTAGGAGAAACCAAGAGCACCATAGAGTAGGTGGGGCAAGAGGAGAGAGGATGAGGGGTGGAGGGAAACGTTGGGGGGCACTAGGCGAGGACACAAGGAGAGGTGCAAGCAGACCAGACAGAAAGGACAAGACAATAGTGGATGATTGACTAAGTAGACAAGAGCTCAGATGGAAGAGCAGGCAGAAAACAAAGCAGTCTGGTAAGCAAATCAGGTTACCCGGGCATCAGGAACAGAGCAGTCTTTAAAAAGAGAACCTAGAGGAGGGTGGAGCACAGCAGAGCACAGAACAATATACAAAAGAACAAAGCAGTCGACAAATGTAAACCTAGAAGAAGGAAGAAAGCAGCAGTACACAAAGCAATACAATGCAAACCAGGGCAGTCAGTGAGGAAGAGCAAAGGGGGCGCATGGGTGCAGGAGGCTGGAGAGGGGGGCACAAGGCACATGCGATAGGGAGTTTGAGAGGGACCACGCAAGCTAAATTCAGCCAAGCGTGAGTGTGGCCAAGGATGGAGAGGGCGCTACAGCACACTAGATCGGGGGATAGCAAAGGACCATGCAGGTAAGGGAAGTGACGCGAGAGCGAATCAAGGATGGAGGTGGCAAGGGTGCCTGCATAGCAAGCAGGGATAGAGGAGCGCAGATGGGTATATGATTAAGGAATGCAAGGGGCAGTGTAGGGAAGGGCAGAGCCTCTAGTCCTTGGCTGAGGGGGCTGCCACGGCAGGAGGTGACTTGGTTGGCCGATTTAAAGTCCTGCCAACCAATGGGAGCGTGTGGGATGGAGGGAGGGGGAGTGGGTACACACACGCTGCAGTGCTAGAATAAAACCTTTATAAATGCACAATTTACTGTGCCACGGAGCACTTGTCCTCACCCCAGCACCGGAAAAGTTGATGTTGGCATTGCCTAATGATGGTGGGATGGCCTGTGCCCAAGGAGGGAGTAAACACATGTTGGTGCATGCTTACCTGCTGTCTGGGCAGGGGTTCGAGTTCTGGTTCCTCCCGGTTCGAACAGGTCCAAACAGGAATTACCCTTTTCTCCATCTGCCGTTCTCTTCGGACGCCCGGGCGACAGGCACCCTTGATCTAAGAGTTAAGCACAGAAAGGAAGATGCAGGGCTAAGAAGATTGGTGGCGCTTATACCAGGTGACCTAGATCCATTTGCACCTGCTCCCTATCTGCAAAAGAAAATAGGATGGAGGGCTGCTGGAGGTAGGGAAAAAGAGTGGCAACCAGGAAGGCACCAGATGGGTGGGGATTAGGCCAGGTGACCTAGATCCACGTGCACCTGCTCCCCATCTCCCCACATTTGACAAAGGATGCACTTGTATGAGTAAATAAAGTTCCAATACTCCAGCATTATGATTTGTTTTTCATATAATTTAAATGTATGCTAGAAAACAATCACTTGTGACAAACAGCCCACTTAGACTTACTGACCTTAACCAAAGGGACATTACATCATATTACTTATATCACTCGGTTTCAACAACCACAAAGGCAAGCCCAATTACCAGATGAGTCAGCAGTGGAGATGTTATATCAGTACTTGAGAGAGGACTTTAAGGATGCCCTAGCCTTAGTACTCAACCGACCTACAACATTGAGATAACACTTTGACCTAACATTGCAGATCGAACAGCAACAACAAACTAGAAGAGGATAAAGGAGGTGGGGGACTAGAAAGATTGCTTTTTCAGTAAACGGTTGGTGCCCAGTCCCTCTCCTACTGACGGATCGGAATCCATGCAAGTAGGAAACATGACAGAGGAAGAAGGGTGATGCTGAGAGTGGCAAAGCCTCGATTGCAGTCTAGCCAGACATTTCTTTAGAGAGTGTCCTCAAATATCAGGAAACGCAGATGCGTGTTCATGAGGGACAGAGATAGTACAAGCAAATGAACACACTATGTCAAAATACATGCAAGTTTTTGTTACAGATATTGTTAACATGAATTGTCGGTCCGTTGGGATCTTCTACATTCAGGAGCCACAGGGAGCTTTCCAGATCAACGGTTTTATATGAAATATGGGATACAATTGTTCCCAAAGAAGGTTAGAACACCCATGTGTACCGTAGATGGGTCTCCACTATGGTCTGGGGAAGTGTGCCTCGAACCATTGCCCATCCTTATGACCACTATAGCTGGACATGTGGAAGAAGAACCATTAGATATGATTAAATCTTCCAACTTTCGTGTTCTTTTAATGACACCATGGCTATGTTTATGTAATCCACAGGGAGATTGGATAGAGGCCAGGATAACCTTTCCCTCTTATTACTGAAGGCACGGATGCTGGCAGATACCTAGATTCACAAAATCTTAACTGCTGTGTTGTTTAACCTTACAGGAACACCCAGAGGTGCAGTGAATGCCCCAGCAGTATCAATAGGTTGTAGATGTGCTTTCTGAAAAACAGCCAATAAGTTATCTCTCCATAGGTCCTTTGATTGCCTCATTTATTTATTTATTTATTCACATTTGTTGAGCACGCAGTGGCCCAGGAGCATCGTGGCGCTAGTTACAGACATTTTTTTCTTAGTTACAGAAATTGTTCATGGTTAAGCAGTTACAATAGTTCTTATCACTGGTTACAGACAAGTTCTCATGATTACAGATAATACTTCTTGGTTACAGTTACATTGGCCCTCATTACAACTCAGGCGGTGGACCATGGGGCTATTAGCACCATGGTCCATGCCGGATTCCGCCATGGTGGATGGCGGAATTACCGCCCCATTCCAAGGTGAGTGGGGCGGTAATTACCCATTCACCATTTGCCCTTCCACATTCCCATTTTTGCCCCATAGGGTATAATGGGGATGGGGAAGGCACTAATTATGGCACCGTAAATTACGGTGCCGTAATTAGCACCAAGGTCGCTTAGCGCCTTGGACTTTAACGCCTGCTTTTTGCAGGCGTTAAAGTGTGAATCAGGCGTTAAGGGATAACGGCGCCGACGGCGCCGTTAAACCCTTAACGCCTGACTTGTAATGAGGGCCATTGCCTCTTGCATGTGCTAGAGTGGGATTAAATGAAAAGGGGGGGTTTTCGTTTTTTTTGGGAGGCGAGGAGGGTGTGTTCAGGTCTGATGTCAGCAGGTAGAGCGTTCCAGGACTTAGCAGCTATGTAGGAGAAGCGTAACCCTCCAGCTCTCGCTTTGTGTATGTGGGGGGTTGTCGATTTGGTTGGTGTAGCGAGTCCTGACTGGTCGTCTGGAAGAGGATTTGGTTATGGTGTCCGATAGTAATGAGGGTGCTGTGCGGGTGAGGCATTTGTGGGTGAGAGTGAGGATTTTGAATGTGATGCATTCTTTTACTGGGAGCCAGTGGGCTTCTTGTCTGGCATGGGTAATGTGGTCTCTTTTTGGCATGCTGTGTGCTGCTCTTAACGCATTGTTCTGAATGATTTGGAGTCGGTTTATGTTTTAGGCAGATGTACCAGTTAGGAGGGCGTTACAATAGTCGAGTTTGGCACCAATGGTTGCTCTGGCTATAGTTAGGCAGTTGGGTTTGGAAACGTATGGCATTATTGCATTTATGAGTTTAGTGGTGTGTGCTGAGGCAGAAGAGATGGCGCTGACCTGCTTTGTCATGGATAGTGTAGAGTCTATGTGAACTCCTAGGGTCTTTACAGAGGTAGACACAGGGATGATGGTATTATCAATGATGAAATTAGAGTATGGTTTATCTAGTTGGCTAGGGTGGTTTTTAGACCTAGTATGATAATTTCGGTCTTCTCCCCATTGAGGCAGAGGTCATTGGCAGCTATCCAGGCCTGGATGGTTGAATAGATTTTATGGAGTCCTTCGGCATTTTTGAGGTATACTCCAGAGAGTGGTAGGAGTACCTGGGTATCGTTTGCGTAGTTGGTGTATGCGATACCCAGGGCATCAAGCTTATCGAAGAGGGGCTTCGTAAACAGATTGTATAGCGTAGGCGCAGAGCATGAGCCCGGTGGGACTCCACAGCGGATGGTGGTGGGGCTACGTTGGCAATGTTGGAGAAGACCTTAATGGCTCTACCCTGTAAGAAGGAAGTGACCCAGAGCACTACTGCTTTAGTGAAGTTGGCTGAATGGGCGAGGTGTGAGGTGAGAGTCTTATGGTCCATGAGATCGAACGCAGCCCAGAGATCTAGGAGTAGTAGGAGGCCTGGTTATTCTGTGTCCATGATTTGTGTGATCTGTTTTTTTAGATCTACTACGACAGTTTCAGTACTGTGTCCTCTGAGGAAGCAGGATTGTCTAGTTCCGAGGATGGAAAAAATCAGCTTTGTCCAAAATCTTGAGGAAGAAGGGTACCGCAGTTATTGGTTGGTAGCTGTTAGGTTAGGTGGGTTTTTTGACAAGTGGGCAAACCCATGCCTTTTAGAGGCTCACAGGGATGATGCCGGTTCTGAAGGAGGCATTGACGAAGGCTGTTAGTAGAGGGGCAAGGCTGTCAGTGCAGTCCTTTATGAGGTTCGCGGGGCACATGTCTCCTTTACACATTGAAGGTTTTAAGTTTTTGAGGATGTTAATGGCTTCGAGCTCGGAGATAACCCTAAAGGAGAAGAGCGGATTGTTGGGAGAAGGAGTGGATTGAGGCTGATTGAACCCTGAATGATTGAGTAGTGCATTGTGGTGGACCTTAATTTTTTTTTTGGCAGAAGATGGATTTTATTCAGCATAGCAGCCTGGATACTAGCAAACCAGGCTTCATCTTTGATGATCTCATCTGTTGTGTTAGGGGGAGAGGTTAGTTCCTTAAATATATCAAAGATTTCTTTGGATTGCACGTTTTCATTAGTGATTCGGGTGTTAAAGACATTGGCTTTCGCTTTAGTGATGGCCTCTTTGTATTGTTTGGAGATGAGGTTGAAACAATTCTTGGTGTTGTCGCAAGGGTTGTATTGCCAGTTTTCTTAAAGCCTCTCTCTTACGAGAGCGCATGGATTGTAAGTTTGAGTGAAGAGTCTTTTTTCCTTTTTTGTTTTCCAACGGCGCTATGGAGTTGATGTCATTGTATAGAGTGTCTATGTAGATGTTTGTTAAGGTCTTTGGATCATCCCAGAAGCGGTGGGCAAGTGCTGGGATGTTCAGATATGGGCGTAGATTGTCTGAGGAGAGGTTTTTAGAGCTTCTAGCTAGAGTGGGAGGTGCAGGTGTGGACTTTTTAGAACTGGACGTAGTGGGTAAGGTGAATTCAATTAGGTTGTGGTCAGTCCAAGGTAGAGCTGTGTTAGAGGTGATGGTGGTGAGACAGTTATGGTCAGCGACCCAGTCGAGGGTGCAGCCTTTGTTATGTGTTGGGGTGGAGATTTTTTGTGTGAATCCTAGGTAATTCAGTTCTTTGGCAAGGGTGGCAGCAGCCTTGTCTTTAGGGTTGTTAAGTCCTAGGTTCAAGACTCAGAGAAGGAGAGTCCTGGTGGATCCTTTGATGTTATTGCTGAGTAAGTGAGTGAAGTGTCCTTGAAGGTCTGATGGGAGAGCAGGGGGGCGGTATAGCGTGTTTATATTGATGCTGCAATTGGGGGACAGTGAGAGCTTAACAGAGAGCGTATCAGAGTTGCTTTGCCAGGGTGGCTAATGGATCTGAGGGAGAGAGTTTCTCTGAATATGAGGGCTACTCTTCCTCCTAGGTGGGCTGGTCTATCTTTTCTAAGGATGGTGTATCCTTCTGGGAGTTCCAGAGTGATGGCAGGGCCGGATGCCTCATGCAGCCAAGTTTCGGTAGTGGCTAGTAGGTCAATTTCGTTATTGGTTACGATATCATTTATTTCTAGGGCGGAAGCAGTGAGTGATTTAACGTTGAGGAGGACACAATTTAGATGAGGCGGTTGTATGGTTGTGGTTTTAGTGGAATTGAGGAGGCTGGGTGTGTGGACGGCGGGGGGTGTGTTGATGAGGTGGTGTGTTTGGCTGGGCCTGGATGTGTGATTGGGAGTGAGAGGGTGTTTGATGTGCGGAGTGTATTTGTGAATGATTCGAGAGCCTAGGTGAAGATTGTGTGAGGTGGTGGAGGAGGGGTGGCATGTGTGTTCTAGTGTACAAGTTTGTGCTCTGAGTCTGGTGCTTCTGCTGGAAGTGGAGGAGGGGTTCTGTATTTGGAGTGAGCTAGTTGTGTGTGGACCTTGGGGCTCTTGCATAGTGGTGTAGTAGGGTGAAGTGGTGTGTTGGGAGGGAGTAAGGGTCTAAGGTGCTGTGAAGCTGTGCAGGTAGGGATGGAATATGTTTTGGTAAGATCCAGTATAGTGAGAGAGATTGCGATGGCACAGAGTATGGTGGCACAGGGATGATGGTGGTTAAAAATTATGTAGAGGATCTTACTAGTGGGCTGCATGGTGTGCGCGGAAGGCACCTATGCTGATCGTTAGGAACAATGCAAGATATTGCAATATGTGGGAGGCAGGGCACTTTGAGTCAGGGCAATGCATACAATAGTTAAGGCAGTGGCAGGGCGCTTTGAGTCAGGGCAAATGCATACAATAGTTATGGCAGCGGCAGGGCGCTTTGAGTCAGGGCAAATGCATACAATAGTTAAGGCAGTGACAGGGCACTTTCAATCAGGGCAAATGCATACAATAGTTAAGGCAGTGGCAGGGCGCTTTGAGTCAGGGCAAATGCATACAATAGTTAAGGCAGCGGCAGGGCACTTTGAGTCAGGGCAAATGCATACCATAGTTAAGGCTGCGGCAGAGCGCTTTCAATCAGGGCAAATGCATAGAATAGTTAAGGCAGCGGCAGGGCGCTTTGAGTCAGGGCAAATGCATACAATAGTTAAGGCAGCGGCAGGGTGCTTTCAGTCTGGGCAAATGCATACAATAGTTAAGGCAGCGGCAGAGCGCTTTCAATCACGGCAAATGCATACAATAGATAAGGCAGCGGCAGGGCGTTTTGAGTCAGGGCAAATGCATACATGAACTACAGAGAGGATGGAATATCAGAGTTGGACGATCATACATGAGTTCAGAGGAATGTGCTGCAGAGCGGAGCTACTACTGTAGGCTAGGGCTTACAGGCAGTAAGTAGCACAATGTACAGGCAATGCGGGCGATCTAAGGTGTCAGTATGCTGGGCACTGCTTATCAACAGTATCAGGGCGCGAGGTAGTCACTGTGGCGTTTATGAGTAGAAGACACATCGAGAGTGCAAAGGGGCTGACTAGTCTAACAGGATGTTGGTGCTCTTGCGCAAGGGTTGAGCAAAGGTGGATAGGTAATAAGGTTAGATATGTATGGTACAGTGTTGGTGGAGAGCAAACCTGACTGGTGCGTGCCGAAACAAGTTATAGCAGCGTTTGGACATCTGGATGCAGCTGTCGGACATAGTGGCATCGCCTAGCCGTAGCATCCCGGGGAGAACAGGGGTGGAACAGGGCCTTTTTCCACGGTCACTGATAAAGCTAGTTGCTCAGCAACTAGTGGCAGCCTCGTTTCCGTGCCGCATTGCGACCGCCATTTTGGGGTCAGGCCGGAAATGGGGAAAAGATGGCGCACCTGTAGTGCTGAGATGTGCAAATGCACGGATAAAGCACGTGTGGGCAGAAAAAGAACAGATTGCAGGTGCTGCTGGCCTCCAGTGGACTAGAGGGAAATGGATTAGCCTCACCAGGTGCATGGAATTTGCTGGATGCTCGATCTGTGAGAGTCAGGCATCACATGGTAATCGGATGGGATGGATCACGTTGGTCGTGGTCTTGGAGGTCAGGGAAGGTCACCAGCCCTCTCACCCTTCAGGGGAATGGAAGAATGAGAAACGAGGGTGGAACAGGGCCTTTTTCCACGGGCCTTCTTCCTGGAGCCAGCTTACGCCTACCGGGGTTGAGGATTGGTCAATGATAAAGTTAGTTGCTCAGCAATTAGTGGCAGCCTCGTTTCCGTGCCGCATTGCAACCACCATTTTGGGGTCAGGCCGGAAATGGGGACAGGATGGTGCACCTCGGTGCTGAGGTGTGCAAATGCACGGATAACGCACTTTTGGGCAGAAAAATAATAGATTGCAGGCGCTGCTGGCCTCCAGTGGGCTAGAGGGAAACGGATTAGCCTCACCAGGTCCATGTAATTTGCTGGATGCATGTAATTTGCTGGATGCTCGATCTGTGAAAGTCGGGCATCACATGCTAATCGGATGGGATGGATCACGTCGGTCGTGGTCGTGGAGGTCAGGGAAGGGCTCCAGCCCTCTCACCCTTGAGAGGAACGGAAGAATGAGGCTCAAAGGGTGGAACAGGGCCTTTTTCCACGGGCCTTCTTCCGGGAGCCGGCTTCCGCCTAACGGCGTTGAGGATTGGTCACTGATAAAGTTAGTTGCTCAGCAATTAGTGGCAGCCTCGTTTCCGTGCCGCATTGTGACCGCCATTTTGGGGTCAGGCCGAAAATGGGGACAAGATGGTGCACCTCATTGCTGAGGTATGCAAATGCACGGATAACGCACTTTTGGGCAGAAAAAGAACAGATTGCAGTTGCTGCTGGCCTCCATTGGGCTAGAGGGAAATGGATTAGCCTCACCAGGTGCATGGAATTTGCTCGATGCTCGATCTGTGAGAGTCAGGCATTACGTGCTAATCGGATGGGATGGATCTTGTCGGTCGTGGTCTTGGAGGTCAGGGAAGGGCTCTAGCCCTCTCACCCTTCAAGGGAATGGAAGAATTGATGATTTAATGATTGATTGATTTAAAACCAAATGCTAAACTTCCGTAAGGAAGAATCGGTCTTGTTAAACCAGTTAGAAATGTCAACAGTGTTTTAAAAACTAGATTTTAGATAAGCTTAATGTTTGGTGTAGATAAGGGAGGGGGATGAGTGGAAGTTGGCGTTTAACTTTAGGCATAGGCATTTTGAATATCTAGTAATGCCATTTTGGCATTGGTATGTGCCTGCTGCTTTTCAACACTTGATTCATGATTTAGAGATATCATAGATTCATATGTCATATTATATTTGGATGACATTTGGGGCACCATAGAAGACACATGTTTCTGGTTCTCGCTAGACTTCAGAACTGTAGGTTGTTTGCTAAGTTAGGGAAATGTGAATTTCAAAAAGATGCTCCTGGGATTTGTCATTTCATGTATGGATCCTCCGATAGTGGGGTCAATATTGGATTGGCCTGTTTCCTGCAATGTAAAAGAAGTGTAGTGCTTCCTCTGCTCGGCAAACCTCTCTAAGCGGTTAATGAAGAATCATTCATCAGTAGTTTGGCCTATTGTGGCCCTGACAAAGAAGGGGGTCCCTTTGCAGTGGAAACATGAACGGGAGCAGGCCTTCAATTTTCTGAAAACAGTTTTTACACGACAATGTCAGGGCACCTTTCATTGTTGAAACTGATGCATCAGGCACAGTGTCAGACACATGACACTACCAAAGCCTTTCATCCTGTTGCTTTTTTTCCAAGGGTTTTTTCGATTCCTGAACAGCATGCTATCTACAATAGGGAACTCCTGGCAATACATGAATCGTTTTCCCAATGGCGTCATTATTTAGAAGAGGCAAAGATCCGAGTGACTTTTTTAAGATCCATGAAGTGCAAACGACTGGCTTGCAAATAAAGTGTGGAAACCACTAGCTTGCACGGTGGATTCTCTTTTTGTCCATTTTCAATTGTGTGCTCACCTATAGACCTTGGGAGCCTCATGGTAAGGCAGACGCCCTGTCTAGAATGGGGGTGAAACAATTTCAAGAGACTTAGTTGTACACTTTATATTACCTCCTGGTACCCTGGGAGTAAATGTGATCTCACAAGAGGGGGATTTTTTGCATGAACCCAGGACAAATCGGCACGTTTAATGTTTACCACTTTAGTTCAGAAGGAGCCCTGGCAGCATCATGCTGAGGGGGATTTCTTGTTTCTAAATGGAATGATAGTTCACCCTGGATCCATTGTTACAAACACAGGCCCTTTGTAGGACACACGCTGGAACTCATGGGCCAGTATTGTTGGTGGTTGGGCGTAGAGTTCCACATTATTGCAATGTCAACTCTTGAGAAAATTGTGCACGAGCAAAGTCGAGGAAAGGTTCACTGATAGGTCTGCTGTGCCTATTACCTATGCCCATGTGGCCATGCAATTGGATTTCCTTGGATTCAATTGAAGAACTGCCCTCTAGGGGTTTCACAGTTTCTTTTAGTTGTGGTGGACTCCTTTTCGAAAATGAGGCATTTTGTCTCTCTGTCTAAGTTACCCTTGGCTGGAGGGTTGGCAAGACATTGTTTGCTTGGGGTTCGCGAAGCCATTATTTCAGATGGAGGACCTCAATTTGTGGCCAAATTCTGGGAAGCATTGTGGCAAGGTCTTGGTTCCCACTCTTGTACGTCCTCTAGCTATCATTCACAGTCAGATGAACAGATGGAGAAACTCAACCAATCCATTGATCAATATCTTCTATGCTTTGTCTCACAGCAACCGGATGACTGAGCCATTTGAATTGCATTGGCAGAATTGGCATATAACAACCTACAATATGCCTCTAGTGGAGTTTCCCCTTTCTTATATTCTTGTAGATTTCACCAGATGATTTTTCCAAACGCAAATTCCTGTCACCCCTGCACCAGCAGTGACTGATTGGGTAAAGGATCTACAGGTCATTCAGTAATGGGTGTTTGACCATCTCCAAAAGGCGAAACAGTCATATAATCACAGGAGGTCATTACGACCTTGGAGGTAACCATGCCGCTATTTGCGGCATGGCTACCCCCATTCCAGGTACCGGTTCCCGGTACCTGGAAAGGAGTGATTTATTCACAGAGGCTATATGTCTGCATTTAAGGACTGGCTGCTCAGTTATGCTTTACAGCCCTTTGAACTCCTGGTAAAGCCTTGATCACTGTGGTAACATTCAATGATTGATGTGAAGAGAGGATGCGCAGACACATGAAGTATATAATAGAAGATCCAGGTTTATTGAGAACATAGGGCCATTCCTACCTTGGGGGGCCCGATATTTCCCCATTCCAGGAACCCATCCTCATTCCCATTCGAGCCCCCATAGGGCTCAATGGGAATGGGGAGCATGCTAACAACGGGCCTGTTAATAACGGGCCCGTTGTTAGCATGCTGGACCACTCGCAGAACCCACTAAGGATGCTTGGTAAAACCAGGTGTCCTTAGCGGGTCCCGCGAGCGGAACTCGTAATGAGGCGGCAGGGGGTTAACGGTGCCAGCAGATCTACCAGCCCCGTTAAACCCCTACCAAGAATCTCGTAATGACCTCCACAGACTTCAGAGAACTCAATTTGGTGGGGGGCAGAGTGTATGGTTAGCCACATGGTTTCTTACAGTCCCAGTTTTCACCACAAATTCGCTCAGAGGTTTTTGGGGCTCTTTACTATCTTAAGGGTCATTAATCTGTTGTTGGTTAAATTACGATGCCGCCTAAAAGGATAATTCATCCAGTCTTTCATGTATCCCTGGTGAAGACAGCCTTTCCTAATTTGGGCCAGCCACTTCCCACTCCACATGTAGTCTCTCACGATTTGCCTGAGTTTGAATTAGCAGCAATTTTGTGCTCCAGGTGGCATCATAATCTGCTGATTGCAGATTGGAAAGGGTACAACTCAGAGGATAGGTTGTTTGAATCTGCATCCACTATTCAGCACCACGCTTAAGTTAAAGATTTTATAAGCATTATCCCCACAAAATGGCTGGCCCCCAGAATAACGAGGGTGGTACTGTTAGGAACATGTCAAAGTGTTATGGCCAACAGAGAAAATGACAAGTGACAGCAAGAATAGAATTAAGGAAGAAAAGACAATGGGCCTCATTAGGACCCAGGCGGTAAGGGGTTTACGCCGGCGTAAACCTTGCCGACCCTTACCGCCTGAGTACGAGTTCCCTTAGCGCCATGGTGATTTTAACGCCTGCTTTTAGCAGGCGTTAAAATCCATGGCGCTAAGGGACCTTGTTGTTAATTACGCCACCGTAATTTACGGTGGCGTAATTAACGCCTTCCCCACTCCCATTATGCCCTATGGGGCAAAAATGGGAATGGAGAAGGGTAAATGGGGATTGGGGACTTACCGCCCCGCCAAGGTCGGAATGGGGCGGTAAGTCCGCCAACCACCATGGCGGAGTTGGCAGCTTAGCGCCATGGACCATGGTGCTAATAGCGCCATGGTCCTCCGCCAAGGTCCTAATGAGGGCCAATACATTTTAGGAGTAGAATCTCCATTCCAAGATGGCAGCCAAGAGAAAAGATGGGAGTCAGGGGAAATAGAAGTAGAACAACAGCAGTGGAACGATATGAGAAGTAGAGTAGCAGAGAGTGATTGCCTTCAACACTTCAGCTAGGTCTTTCTACTTTATCCCGTTCCATTCTCTAGTGCCTTCTTGGTTTCAAATAGCTCTTGGCATTTCGACCTCTTCCTGAATGTTGGAACCGTTGTTCCATGCCCTGGGCTAAATGCTCCCATTTTGGCTCACCCTCCTGATTCACAGTTTTTGTAGTCCCCCGCTCTCCTCCTGGCACTCCACTTCCCAGGCCATGGTTCCTATCCCTTCTCTCCACCCCTCCTTTTGAAGTCTTCTCCATGGCTTTCCAGCCTGCCGCGTTGTCTCCTGTTAGAGAAACCGCATGCAGACCATCACCCACCTTAGCTGCCTTCCTAGTCACGGAAAAAGAAACAAGCAATCCTCAGGCTTTGGAAGTAAACAGGAAGGGACAGAAGTGGTAGAGGAAGTGTGTGATTACAAACCCAAGCAACCCCTGACTGAGGATGCCTAACTAGGCCGAAATATGTCTGGGGATGCTTTTGGTCTCCAGCAGAAGGGATGTGACATAGCAGTGTGGGCTGGACTGCCACTTTGGGGGTGGGACCAAGCTTGATTTGAATATGGTATTTCCCCTTCCTGTGATGGCATGGCAGGTGAAAAATGATGGTCTTGAGGGTTGGCAAACAATTGCCAGGGGTTTAAGATTAATTCTAAACCTACTAGTTATCATCTCTTTGTTTCGCATTAATATTCCACTGCAGGGAGACATGAACAAGATAAGGCTACAGCAAGAAAGCGGGAAGGAGAAAGCGTATTCCAGTTATTTAGGTTCTAAGGCTTCTCTTATTATCAATGTGGCCATTGTTGGGTTCGGGAACATTCTGATCTCAAGTCTGAGTTCTAGTTGCGCTTCTGGAGTTAGGGATGGCCTAATACATCGTTCATTGCTTTAGAAGGGGCACAAGGATAAACAGTGGGATTTGCAGCTACTCCAGTCTGCAACACCACATTTGCTAGCTTGTCTGAACATTCTATAAGAACATTGCTGCTTTATGGCCAGTCTGTTGAAATACACATACGTTACATAGTCAGTCAATACATTCAGAACATGTTATTTCCAGTATCTATGTATTGATATTATAGAAAGGTTGCATAGAAAAATGGCATTTAATATCACACATTTATTTCTGTTTGTCTACTGGGTGACTGTGAGGTTGTGGGTTTCTAGTATGGCCATGCCACTTGAATGACCACTATATTGAGTTGTATCTAATTCTGTAAGTTTGGGTTAAAAAATTAATGCTGTCAATTTTGAAAGCACCTGATCTTGGTTCACCCATCCAGTATAGGAACATTATTTTTTGATTTCCTAAAGAAAGGATGAGTTTCTCACCCACTTCATGTCGCAAATCAGATCCCACAGGTGCAGAGTAATTCTCTACTGTGCAATGTCAGGAGAGAGGAGGATACATTTTATATTGGTATAATTTTATTTGGAAATGAATTGGAATGAGGAATTTCTTTTATTTCGTCATTAACTGTTTGCATCCCTACGACATTCCACTGGTTGAAAATGATCAAGTAATTTTCTATTTCGACTAGGAAGCATGGCCACCAAATTATAGTGCAAAGTGTCAGACTATCCCTGTGAATACCACAGGTTTCAATGTAACTATCACTTACAAAATGCTACACTGTCAGCGTTGGGAAGTGCCTGCTGTTTTACACAGTGCTCACATCACCGGAAAAATCAATTTTGTTCTTATTTAAATGTAATCTCCCTCAGCTTTGGCACAATTAAAATAGGATTTTACACACACTAGCTAACGAAAGTGCCTTATTCTCATTTTGATTTAGCATTTTATCAGCCTTTGCACTCTGTGCACAGAATCCGCTATGTTTTCTACAAGCAGTCAAGTATTACTTATATGGCCATTCTTGGTGGAAATGCAGATAGACCACTTTGACTCATCTGAACTGAGGTTGTTTTTTCTGGCTATTGAGTTTATGCTCTACCGTGAGGTATCAGCGAGCTATGCTACTCGGTGCAGGAGTGATTTATTCAGAGAGGCTATATGTCTGCATTTAAGGACTGGCTGCTCAGTTATGCTTTACAGCCCTTTGAACTCCTGGTAAAGCCTTGATCACTGTGGTAACAATCAATGATTGATGTGAAGAGAGGATGCGCAGACACATGAAGTATATAATAGAAGATCCAGGTTTATTGAGAACATAGGTATGACAACCCCCAGCCAGGGAGCCAGCAAACAACTGAACACCTTGGAACTTCTCACATAACAACATTCCCATTCCACAGCTTGAGACTCACCATAGGATGCATGGCAACAGTAACTATGATACAGTAAACATTAGAAGAACTATGTACAAGGTAGCAAATACAGCCTAAGAGAAACTGGGTAATCACACCTAACACCTCCCTTCCTTCCTATCTTAAATCTCTTGAAAAATCTACTTCGTAAATTAGATCAGAAATTACTCATCAGAAGAAACATTACCACCCTTCCTTGTTCCACACAACCTAAAAACAGCCACTCTTTCTTTGTTCCACACACCACCCCCTTTTACCAAAACAGAAGACGCTAAATCCTTCACCACCTCCTTGGGTTCTGAGTACACAGCAGAACCCTTCCGTCCGCACTTTGGTGGGCAATTTCACCTTTATCCAATCTCCTTCTTTTACTTCAAAGCTCCTACAACAATTCCTTTGATTACACCGCTCTTTAGCCTTTACCCCACTCAGGTGTATCTTCTCGCTCAGTCCTTCAATGTCCACTCTCACACATCTTGACCTCTCCATCGACCCAGGACACAGATGAGAATTGGGCTCTCACCTACCCCCCTGCAGAACCTCAAAAGGAGACACCCCAGTGACACTGTGTGGAACTAAACAATATTGAAAAGTCCTTTCCCTCATCGTCCTCAGCCAGTCACCCCCAGTAGCCACTGCTATCCTGAACCATCGTCCGAGAGAAACTTCTTTGGGAAGCCCTCCCTCCAAAATAACTGCTCCAAGATCTGAATAATACTGCTACTCGATATCTCTTTTAACACACACACTTCAGGCCATTTGGACAGGAGATCAACCACTATCAATAGATGAACATCTCTGGGCCCTCTGATCTTAAAGGGCCCTAACAGATCTAAAGCCACCTCATCCCAGGGTACCTTGGGGCACTTCCGCACCACCATGGGAACTTTCTGTACTGTGAGACCTTTATCAACCTCCACACATTCCGTTCACTTCATCACCTGCTCCTCCACATACTTATATACACTAGGCCACCAGAAATCGGACCTCACCAGTCCTTTCGTCCTATCCCCTCCCAGATGGGCAACGTGTGCTAGATCCACCAGCACCTTCCTCATCTTAGACAGAACTACGAATTGATGTCCTCAATGCAAATAACTCCCCTGAACCCAAAGTGAATTTTTCACTTTACTGTATCCCTCCATGGCATCATTCTTACTTCTGATGTCATTTTTTACAACCATCGCAAGTACTCTTTGGTATAACACATCTTCCAAACATGCAGTATCCCACTCACTTCTCTGTAAACTGCTGTGGGCCTGAAATATTTCTCCCATCTCGTCCTCTTCTTGGACTTTCTGCCCTACCTTTTCCTGCTCCACCGACCTGGACAAGTCATCTGCCACGATATTACTTTCACCACGAACATGAACCATGGAAAATTGTAACCCTTGCATTGAATTCACCCACTTCATTATGCGATGGGAAACACCTTTCAAACCTCCTTTGGAAAATATGCTAACCAAAGGTTTATGGTCTGTGCAGATAATGAACTCCCTTTGCCACAGATACCTCTTACATTTTTTTACACCCCAAGCACAGGCATGAGCCTCCTTTTCAACTACCGAGTACCTACACCCTGCACTCTTCAGACTCCTAGACGCAAACGCTATGGTGTGCAGTCCTACACCATCCTATTGCATCAGCAACGCCCCTAAGCCATGTTATTAGACTCCGACACTTGACCCTGCACTGCTCCGGGTCTGCTCCATCACTCGCTGGAGCCCATCACTGCTCCCACAGACCAACGTCTCTGCTCCACTATCAGCTCCAAGCAGGGCCGTCGGGGGTTGTCAGTCAAGCCCAAATCCTTGTCGCCAATTTGTTGTGAAGAGAGGAGGCGCAGACACATGAAGTACAATGTAGCAAACACAGCCTAAGAGAAACTTTGTTATCACACCTAACAGTGACGCAGCACACAGACAGTCAGACGTTCCTTGGTGCACGTCGGGGACTTGTGGCATGAGTCCAGACGGTATGGTCATACGTGTTATATCAGAGAAAGGCCAGTTTCTCTCTCTAAATTTCATCTCATAAACTTGTTCCATTTGGACGCAAGTGCATCATAGAACTACAGCAAGTCAAAGAGGAAAGCCCCCCTTGCTTCATCCCTTCTGCCATTGAAATAGAATAAAGATTCTTCTTTGATACTAACAACGGAGGTTGAATCACTAATTGATTAAACGTTGTTTTTATTATCTGATCTATATGATGAAGATCAAGCAACCAAAGGAAGCCCAATGGAAACGGTCACAAAAAAACTCTGCATTACTGCCAAGAGCCCCCCGTATAACCAAGGAGATTCTACCTCCCAATGTGCACAGAATACCCTGCCTGGCTGGCCAGGAGGCCGGTAGAAACGTACAGGTTGTGGCTGCAGCTCACTGTGCAATCCACCCAGCAATAACCTTTGAGAATACATGTTCTATTTTATCAGAGCAGGCCACTGAGGATGCCAAGGCAGATGCAGAAGAGGTACAGCCACCTCAGAGTTTAAATATAAATGTAAGCACCTTAGGCGAAGGCTCAATGTGGCTATTTATTAGCATCCAAACATCAAACATAGATACAGGTGCACCAATCACCAAACGACTCTTCTATTCATCTACTCAGACCGATTATATTCATTGGGGGTGTAAGAGGAGTGCCAAATGTTACAGGTGTGATAGTCTCTGTGAACAGCTGCTTTTCGATTAAGAAAGATTTTGACTTCATGTTGGAACATTTGATATCCTTTAATGCCACAATCAAGGAAGTATCTTGCATGCTGAAAGAGAGGCTTGACCATGTTGATAATCATAACCTGGATATGTTTTCCAGCCCTCCACTATTGCACAAGGATGTTCGTCTGGAAGGTAGCTGGAAGGAAGCTTGCGTTCGGAAGTACAAGCTAATCCGCCTAAGAAGGTGCTATTATCTGGTATCAATTAGGGAAGAATCTGGCAAGGGGCCCGAACACTATTTTGAATGTGCCAAGCTCAGGCATATTGAACCCAGGTGTTGCTGCTTATGGGAAAAGGCTGCCAACAAAATCATGTAGTGTGGGAATAAACTCATTGTTCATTATTGGAAGGATGTCAACCCCTCAACGAGATGCCAGTTTCAGGGATAATAAAAGAGTAGTCTATATAGCTAATGTCCTAAAACTTAACTCAGCAATTAGAGAAGATAAAGAATCTCTAATGAATAAAGGTGCCTGTTGGATGAGGCACAGTAAAGATTGCCTTTCAGTTATTCACTCCGATCTGGCGGAGGCATCAAGATTACCAGATTCAACTAATGGTAATTGGGATTACATTGAGATAGCTCTGAGGAATGGGCACCTCGCTGAGAGATTAATTGCAATTGAGTTCAGAGCACTACCGGCTTGGGGATCTTCAATCCAAATTCAACAATTTACACCAACTGCCTTGTCTTGTGTCAGTGTCACAATATATCCTGCACTGGAGGTCCATCATAATAACCCAAGGACTACTCAGGTAGTTGATAATTGGCACACAAATGCCATAAACCATATAGCATTAGATTGATATAGCATGCCCCCTGCCTTTAGCAAGGTTGATAGCAATAGAGAGAGAATGATTTCAATTGAGTTTGGTAACATTAATACCAAAGAAATATCTTTATTATTCTGGGACATTCTGGGTATATCTAACGCCCCTTGAAGCATTTGTGTATAGGTGTGTTATAAATGCCATATCATATCATATCATATCATATCATATCATATAATAACGAAATTAAAGATATTGAATGGCTGGAAATGGTTAATGGCTAGGATATTAGAGTGTTCCAAAAAATGTGGGCAATGGATCATAAACCCATGAATGGCTGTGAAACATTTACCTTCACGGCAACACAAGGCAGTAGGGAAGATCAAAGTGGGGGGATGTTGCTGGGGTGAAATATAGCCTCAAAGTCAAATGTACCCATTGGTAGTTGACTCCCCTGATATTTTCATGTTTAGAATGAACTGCCTGGCAATCATACCTACCTGATAATTAATATTTATTTGAGACAGGAGTCTAGTACAATAGATAGCTCTGAAAAGGAATTGCTTATGCTCTATAATATGTAATCCTCAAATATTTATGATAGTATTATTTTGATGGGGGAGTTTAATCTACAATTGGAACCAAATGCGGCCTTAGATTAATTGATTAAAAATGAAAATAAAATATAGGGGATCCCACCACCGGTAATACAACCTCAATGCTCCACATACAAAAACAAAGAAAATGGGTTGCTTCACCTACGTTCTCCCTAGGGCTAAGGGCGTGCAATGGTAGATGGGCTGAGGACAGTCTGGCATACCCCACATTCAGAGTCCATCAGAAATTCTCAGTGATAGGTTATATCCTAGTACAGGTACTATCCTGGAAATGTGTATCTGGAGGTTATAGAAGAGATAGAGAGTTATCATGATCCGATCCATTGCAAGCTAGCCCTCTCATGAAATGGTTGTAGCTCCGTGGCAAGGGTTGCTGACCAGCTAACAAGATTAAAGTGGGACACTTTAGATTAAAAGCGTGAGGTACCAATGTTGCATACTGTACTGCTACCTTGTTGGAGAAATATGCTTAAACCACAAATGCCATTGACCATGTAGACTTTTATGATAACTTATTCACCCTCATATAACCATTGTATACCAAAAAGCAATATAATTTAACTTAATACAAGTTGTGTTGTAAAAGAAAAGTGGTTCAACAATGGTTGTAGATTGGCCAAAAGGGTACTCAGCGATGAATGTAATAAAGGAGATTATAGGTATTCTAATTGGGTCAGACTTCTTAGATTTGAGTATCAAGAATTTACCAGGAAGAAGAAAGACGACTCAGCACGTAAATCATGGTTACCCTCAATTTGGCTTTGAAG
The DNA here is from genome assembly GCF_040938575.1 of Ambystoma mexicanum. Classification (NCBI taxonomy): domain Eukaryota; kingdom Metazoa; phylum Chordata; class Amphibia; order Caudata; family Ambystomatidae; genus Ambystoma; species Ambystoma mexicanum. The sequence continues at coordinate 330,174,835 of NC_090935.1, forward strand.
GCTGGCAATAAGAAGGATTTCTGGCAACTTGGTACAAAAGCACATTAGAAGGGGATAATGAACATCACAATAATGTATCTGATCAACAGTCGGTGAAGTACTTTGAATACTTATAAAGTGTGAACTCACCCATTAATTCCCTATAATGCCTTACAGAAAAAGGGCGGAGTACATTTTCGCAACTTACTATCATTTTAACCTTCTGAGTTGTCTATGGCTCTACATAGCCAGAAGACAGGGAAATCTCTAGTGCCAGATTGTATTCCCATTGAGATCTTTAAAAGCAAATTGAGCTGTAGATCCCTTCCTTACCCAATTTATGTAATGAACTTAGTAGTATGAATGGTTCCACATAAGTTGAACACTTTGACTCAGATTTTCCTTAGTTTTGTTCAGGTAGGGAAATCTCACCTCAGCGTAGGGCAAATTAGGCCTTCAACTACCCTGACATTTAAGTTAATAAATATCTTTTATTTGAACGTTAAGTCTGTTGTCTGTGTCTTGCTTCATGATGCCTTCACAGAGACACTTGTATTATAGGTGGTTATGTAGCACTAAAAAGTAACCCAGGATTCGAAAATGATCTTGATCAGTTCAAGGTCAATGAGAGAAAGGTTTTCTTGAGATTAAAACTAGGACTATTGCTCCACTAAGCCTACACTTCAAATTGGAGCAGAGGTGACTCTGTGAAATTTTGTCTCAGCACTGAGGATGTAGAGTCTAATGCTCATTTTATTGTTGTTCTGTCCATTGTACAAAACAGCAAGAGCAAAATGGCTGAAACCAATTTTCAAAAGTAACGGTACACGGTCTGTTAATGAAGCAGTTAACCTATGCAAAATGACAGAAAATTATTCCCACACTAAAAGCATTGACTGCTATTTAGCAACGGCATGGGGAAAAACAAATAGCTTCCTCCAGGCGACTAAACATGCTTAACGTTATATACCTGCCCAGGTGTGTTTTATACGTTTGAAATATGAGGGCAATTATATATTTTATTGTTAATTTATATTACACTCGTGATTTTTATTGTGCTCTGATGAACATTTTATCCTATAGTGTATTGTGTGATTTTATTCTGTAAATTGTGAGCACTATCTATAGTATTACTGTATTTATTTATTTTATTTTACAAAGCTTATATAGTGCTTTTATCCTAAGCACTGGACATAATAAAAACACGGTACAAAAGATGGCGCCGCCTGAAGGAAATGGGATTTGAGTTCTTTCTTAAATTGGTTAGGGGAGGGGCAGAAATGAATATTCAGAGGGAGGGCATTCCAAAGACTGGGGGCAAGGAGTTGGAAATAATGAAAATGGGAAACAGCACAAATGAGGGCATGGAACAGAAAGAAGAAACTGAAAGGAATATCGGAGCTCACGGGCACAGTGGTAAAGAGAGACAGAGGATCAAAGATAAGGTGGGGCCAGGGCATGTATGCTCTTAAAGACTAAACAAAGAAAACAAAACTCCAACTGAAAGTGAATTGGCAGCCAATGAAGACGGGTCAGATAGGGGAAAATTCGGGAAGTGGAAGGAAGGTTAAACAGAATTCTAACAGCCAAGTGGAGGATGGAGCGCAGAGGATGAATGGCATAATTAGGGAGACCAATATATAATGAACAACAATAGTTAAGCTGAGAAAGAACAATAGTTTACAGAATAAGTTTGGTGGAAAAGGTTAGAAGATGGTGAATCTTCTTAAAATTATAAAGGTGAACCAGCAAGATGGGGCAATAGGTGTGATCTGGGGAAGGAGCGAAAAAAGAAGAGTGCATGCTTGAAGGCCAATGGGATGCTCAAGAGGGGGAAACAAAATAATATGAGGAGTAGGGCTAGATGCAGTAATGGAAAGAGCAGTATTTCCTTTTTTTTTAAGGCAACAAAACAGCGAAGCCATCCAGGATTTCACCACACTGAGGCAAGAAGAAGGGCGCAGATGAATGGATTCCCCAAATGAAGACAAGGAAGTGAAGATTTGGTTATCATCGCCGTACAGGGGAACATGGAAGAATTGAAGATAGATGACAGAAGACAGAGTAGAGACAAAAGTAGGTAGAGTAGTTTTAATGAGATAGGCTGACAAAAGGCCAGAGGGAGCCAATGTAGGGTGCAACTCAGAAATTAAGTTGATGACATCCGTGTTTGAAATGGAGCAGAATGCAAAAGGGAGGCAATTGGAAGTAGAGGTGGTGGGAGAGTCAATGGAGTCCATTACAGGACTAGGGGTAGAAGAAAGGGTCATAGTTTCTCAGTTTCTGACAGAAAGAAGTTAGCAAAATCATTAGGGGTAAGAGAAGATGAAGCAGAGGGATCAGGGAAAGAGGTAGTAAGACGCTTATTAATAATGGAATGCAGGAGTTTGGGAGAAGAACTCTGAGACTAGCTGGCTAATTAACCTTAGTCTGTTTGAGAAGAGAGGAAAGGAAAGCAGCAGTGAAGAGAATGATAGGTAGTAAGCAGTGTATCTACATTTCAGCCATTTCCTTCAGCTCTACAAAGTTGGAATCTAAGCTGCTTAAACGAATCAGAAAGCCAAGGGCGGGAAGATTACTCTTGGTTTGAAACTGAGATAAAGGACAGGAAGAACCAAGAAATGCCGAAATGGCAGTGTGCAGCATATCAAGAGCAGATTCAATGTTGTTTATAGAAGATAATTGATCATTGTGATTACGCATGGCTCATAATATTATCAAATCACATAGATACATTTAGCATTATCTGGGTGATTAATGGTTAGGTAACTCTCTCTAATTCGAGAGCTAAATAAGATTTGCTATGTGACCCCCTCTAGGTATAGCATCTTCTACTTTATATTCTCGGTAGGAAGCATAAGAATCTCTATAATTGATTGTTCACAGGATTTAATTATCGCTCTGCACTATGTATATATTTGGAAATGATTAATTGCATTTTACTTTGGGTAATAGTTTGCATGCATTTTCTGTGATTGGTATTATACATCTGTTTTATTAATTGTACTATGTTGTTCTAATTTGATATTGCTTTGATGGAAACTTCTGAACAAAGCCATGTTTAAGGATATTTCTCAGCATCTTTACGTTTTAGCTTTGAGTCTTGTTTCTTATGATTGATAAACCATGATGCTAGAAGGCCTCTCATTCAATAATTAACCTGTATCCATTGCTAGAGTTCCATTAGGCTGACCATCTAGTCATATTTAATGAGGAGGAGAGGTCCAAAGGTGACACTTTCAATCTAGTAAACTTTCTTAGAAGCCCTTAGGAGAACAGGTGGGGATGAGATGGGAGCAATTCTGACTCTTATCAGCCAGCACACCATATTTTGACCTCGCTTGGTATTTTAAGCTGTTTTTAAAAGAAAATTGTATCTTTTGATGAACTGGCACGGGTGGGGGCCCTCATTACATTGGAGATTGGTTCACATTGTCCTGTTGTATTTCTGTGAACCTAATGGGTTTTGATGGTAACAGACAATTCATCTTTCCACTCCAGATGGACCAAATCAAGTCTCATAAATTCTCCCAATATGTTACCATCTATACAGGGCTGACGTGGTGATTTAACTTGTGCTAAAGTCAGTAAGAGAAAGAACAAAACAAGCACTGGCCCAATCCATATTTTGAAAACTATTTTCTCATACACTTACATTGTATTGTAGTTCCTATTTTCAAATATCACATGTGCACATCCTTGAATAATCATCATAGGTTCCTACATGAATTTTTAAGATGTTACTGTTATCTTTTAAACATATATTCCTAAAAGTTACCCAGAAAAAGTGATGAACACAGAATTTTCCTCCTTTGTAAAAACCAATTTGGGTAAACACAAATAAAAAAATTTAAATTTTTTTTAAAAAAAGAATGAACCAAGTTTTCACTTGTTAAAAAACAAAAGACACAATTTGCATTGAAACATTTCTGAGACACGGCACATTTTTGTATTTTTTGGCATACTGTTCCTTGATGTATAAGGAATATAGTGATTATTGATGAGATGCAATGCTGCCTTTCCCTTCATGTAGATTTCATGTTTGTAGCTTCCAGTAACATATTATCCTAGTGCAACAAGGGCACTATTTTCATGACTGCTGAGAGTTTCATTTTTAAACGAATGCCTCTACATTTATAATCCTGCAGAACCAAGTGTGGTGACTTTTTAGACCTTTTGCCTTAAAGTTCATTTCCTGATGTGTGGCAAAATCCATGTCATTTTTGGGGTGCCATCTGTCAATGGAGCGGGTAATTTTTCTTTAATTTTCCCCTGCAGGTGATCAGTAATGATTGAAATCCTTATGCATTTTGCCTGTGTTATTCATGCACAAAATATCTGATGCAATCTATAGGGTTACAGCCTCTCCACCTGCATCAAAATTATAAGTGTCAGAAACACTGTCTGTTTTTCTAAATAGAGGGGGAAGCTTGCTTGTTTCATGGCCCCATGAAAATTAAGCCATAATTGTTCAATATTTCCTTGTGCAATAGTTCAATAGTGCTCTGTATTGCATCTTGCTTTTATATTAGATTGTCCTTTTGGTTCTAACACAATGACTTAGAAATTTGAAAATACCTCAATTCCCAAATGCTCAGTTACTTCTGTTCCTTGGTTCTCAAATGATCTCTAATGAATTCTCACATTCACTTATCCTGAGTACAAGTGCTTCTTCACAAATGCCACATCACATTGTCCGTGATCTCCTTATACCAAACACCAACTTCTGCCTGAGAATCGAATCCCCTTTAAGCTCCTTATTTGCTCTTTACATTATGTCCACACCACTTGTGCTTGCTGTTGCTTACTGGATTGAATAGCCAGCATAAAAAGAAGGGGTATGGCTCAAATTGCCACAGGGTTGAATCAGAAATGACTACCATGAATCTTGCAACCTTACCGGGACATTTGGGAAATGTTGTCCTGGAGCTTGTGATCCTCTTGTTTGCTGCCGCATATGTCCTGGAGCTTCAAGGTATCTTCTTGAATATGTCACACTTTTTTATTGGTCAAATATGTCCACTGGCTTGCTTAATAGTCACACAATCCCAGAGAATATACACACCTAATCATCATAGGCTGATCATAACCTCTATGCATGTGAGTAGTAAAATAAAGTATGGCCTTTTTGTGAAGGATACTGTGCAACCAGTTATGCATTATCTGCCATCAAGTGTCATGTACTGCCCCAATGTTTTGTATGTGTTTCTTAACACAAGCGCTAGTACAAGTGCAGGTTATGCAGCTATGGCAGTACTCGCTGCTCTAGTATTTGACCCAGGTCCCAGCTTGCTGGGGTTCCACCAGTGGAATGAGGCTAATAGTCAGAGGATTTTAATGTTGTCTATGAGTCTTTCCTCAGACTTTATCGTTTTACAGTCCACTTAGTATTGTTGTTTGATGATACCTATAGGATCCCTACACCTAATGCAACATTGTATTGCTTTAAAAACACGGCAGATACCTCCTGGTTCAATCTCCCTGTGTGTCCATCTGTCTGGAAGGATATCCAGAGGTTAAGCTAAACTCTATCCCCATTTCAGCACAAACGCCCACCCCCTCTTCAGTAATGAGAAACAAACGGGGGGCCCCTATCGGAAGTGATTGTGATTGGGAACCCAAATATATGCAAATCATTTGAATGCCGTTAAATAAATAATTGGGAATTTTTCCCTACAAATCTCGCCCCTGGTTTGTACATCCTTTTTACATTTTCTGACACGATGTACAAAATCTGTATATGTCTTTTGATTCTGAGGAGAATCATGAACCCATGACAACACCTGTGTTGTTAAGAATGAAAAACAAATAGAGCATGTTCATGAAAAAACAAACTGTCATATGTAGGGCACAACAGGACTTGATTTAACCACTGTACCTCTGTGTGATTTTTCTGGGTGACTTTTCATAGCTTTTGGAAGTATTCTGCACTGGTGCTCTGCAGATACGAGCTCTGGTGATTTGGTTTTGGCAATATCATTCTTGTGGTTATCGGATGGTGCATCTGTATTTCCATGCTAGTTACCTACAGTGAAGGCAGTGATAAACTCACAGTCACCAAAGAACAGAGACCAGCATACCTTTACATGTTTGTAGGAATGCTCTATTTCTGTGACCAGACACCACTATCGTAATATGGTGTGCCTCCAACAATAATTTATCTAATATTAAAATAAAACAGATTTTCCAGATAGGTATTTTGCATACATTATGGCGTAATGCATTTTTTCTCCTATTTTCTTTTAGAGACATACGCTACTGGATATAATTGTCCCATATCAAGGCTGCTTTTAGCTAGGATTGCTCCTCCTCCAAGATTAGAGAAGTCAGACTTGAGCTGTCACGGCTCTGTTCTGTTTCTCCAGTCCACTCAAACTATCTCCCTTTCCATGGGATTGTTTTTGAGAATGCTTGGATGAAGATTTGGTAAAAAGGTTACAAACCCCCAAGAAACGTTGTACTTCTTTCATATTGCTGTTGGACAGCCAGCCCGTGACTGTGCCCCTTAGCAGGTATGCAGCTAAACCTTCTGTTTGATAATGAATCCTAGCAACCCCATGGCAGTCACTTGAATATCTCATTTGTTTGGTTTCATGAACTAATGCTAAAGCTGCATCTTTGTCATAGCGTTTCATACATGTGCAAGATGTTGTTGCAGATAGATGTTTTTGAAAACAGCAAGCGTCTTGCATAATTTAAATGCCATGCTATTCAAAAAGGCTGACACTAGTTTGAGACTTAGTTTCCCAATCATTACCTTTCCACATGCAGGTAAAATTGTCTGCTCCTCAGAGTTCTAAGCTGCAGCGTGGAAGTGGCCAGGCATAAGTAGTACAAGTGGTGTATGATATCTACTCTTCATCATTGAGTGTTTCACTGCCCTGCAATCAATAAACACACTTGCTTACTTACTCTTCTTTCTTGGAACACAAGATAAAGGAGATGAAACAAGCATTTATTAAGTGGTGGGCCAGGTATTTATCTAAATAAGGCTTTAAAATTATCGTTCTCCTTCTCTGTGAGCGTTTATGTACCTATAACCTGGCTGCTGTTTCAAAATGCCTGTGCAAAGCAGTGTCATACATCTTATAACTATAACAAAAGCAAAAACAAAAGCACAAAACATGCAGAATGATAGGACAAAGACCTTGCCTGACCAAATGATAGCAGGGTTAAGTTCTGCTAACCTGCATAGACTCAGATTGATTCTAAACTTGGATACCTCTATCGAGTTGAAAATGAAGATTTCTTGTTTGCTCCCACTGAGTGTAAAGATGTGTTGAGGAGTGGTCTGATGTGTTATGGTACCAGAAGATAGGTTCGTGCTATCTTCCGCCCTGACCTTTACCCAGCATTCCTTTGAAACAATTGGTATTTGTAAGGCCAATGACCATTCACAAAGGTTGCAGGTGGCCCCTGAATCCAGCATCACAGCGAAGTTATGCTAAGACCCTCTATCCAGAGTAAATGTGTGACTATTGACTGTGCTTAACCTTTGGAATCCTTTGCGCCCAACCGTGGAGTTTCTCTGCCACACTCAATTCGGATGTTTGATACCATCCCTTAGAAAATGTCCCTCTACTTCACAATGCAGACACTGGTTGGCCGCCCACCTTTTTTCCTTCTCCCCCATGGACAGGGACAGGCATATTCGTCTTATCAGCACAGGTTCTAATGATAAGGCCGTCATTTTATTGTCTGTCTATGGGTTCTGACATGGGGTATACATTCTTTGTGGACTCACACCTCCAACTTTCTCCTTTCCTTTCATTGAGGCTGTGGTCCAAGTGTAAGACGAACTTGATAAGCTCCTACCAGAAGCTGGGCATGTCTACTATGCCAGCAAATTATTTCTCCGGTTGGCCCCTCGAAACCTTGCTAAAACAACAACAATAATTTGCCTTTGCAGCAACATGTGTCTAGAAAATGTTAGTTAAGGTTTGTGATATACCCAAGAGATCACTATTGACCTGTTTCAAATCCAACAGTTCCATGTTTACAGTCTGAGTAATGGGCCATTGTTCAAAGATCTGTTTAATTTAATTGTGAACGGCCTGCAGGTCATATAGCAATGGGTTTCCTGAGCCACTAGAGGATGGGTTGAGCCCTCACATTAGTGCAGAGATATGAGTGTATACAAGCAACGCTGGACTCAGGTGTAGGGGAAAAGTAACACAATAAATGTAGTGCACAATGAGTGAGAAAAATATTAACTTTTTTGAGTTGCCATTAACCAATATATTGGGAGTATGTGCTAGTGCTAACAGGGCATTGGGCGCATTAGTCAAGTGGACTAGAGGCAATGGAGCTGTGATGGAATGCCAAATTGTTGCCTTGCTAAGCACGTGGACTGCTAAAACACATCAGATCAAGACATAAACTATGTGTGATGGTGCTGGCCCTGCAATAGCCACATCCCCAAGCTGCCTCTTGTGCAATCAGGCAGTTTGTGTGAGGCCTGCATGCAACCAGCGATGACCTTCGAGAGTTGAAGTGAGACCATGAGATTCTGAAAATCTTGAAAGACTTCTCTTTCCCATGAGAACACACAGACTAAATAATTTACACTCATTGCCACACCTTGCCAGTTGTTCACCACCAAGGAAAACACCTGTTTCCAGCTCCAGATCCAGTGACTGTTACCTTGCAAGAAAGAAGAGTTCAGAGACTATACTGCACTGATTATCCCTAATAAGGGTGAAACCAGGTAAATCTGGTCATCCTGGCCTCTCTGTCATCTGGTCTCCCCAGCCTCCTCTTCTCTTGCATCCCTTGGTCTCCCTCTCCCCCCATAATCTCGTCCTTCTCACCCATTGCACCAGATGGGATCTCTAGAGTTGTCGCTCTATGATAGTGTCCTCTAAACAGTTGCTCCCCTGCTCCTCCAGAACCCTCAAGGACAAAATGGCCTCTATCTCTCCAGCCTTGGCTGACCTCTACAACCCCTCATTTGCCACTAGCTCCTTCCCACAACCCGTAAAGCACTCACCTGTGCACCTGTGCACCATCTCCTAAGAAAACAGTCTGCTGACCCTTCTTACCCGGCTAACTATGCCCTATCTCTATCACCCCTTTTTTGGGCAAACTGATGCAGAAGCTGGTCATTTCCTAACTGACCCCCCACATCGAAGTGGACAGCTGCCTCCATGACCACCAGTTCTGTTTCAGGGCATCCAGAGGCATGGAAACTGCTCTCCTGAACACCTTTGAAGACCTACTCTGTAAACTGGATTCAAACACTCCCTCTGGTCTGATCCTCCTTGATCTTTCTTCTGCCTGGACACAGTCACCCACTCCATCCTCATAAACTGGCTCCATGATATGATACCTTCGGCATCACGGACAGGGCACTGGCGTGGCTTACCTCCTTCCTTTCATACATACCATCCCAAGTGCAATTGAGTCCTTTTCTCTCCTCCACCTCACTCTCTACATGTGGCATCCCTCAGGGCTCTATCCTGTCACCATGATCTTTAACATCTATCTGGCACCTCTGGCCCACCTGATCGCCACCTTCTCCCCTCATTTCCAGTGTTATGCAGACAACACACAGTTCTCTTTCAAGCTGACATCCTCTTCCTCCTCCCTCAGACATGACTGCCTGACTGCTATTCAGGCATGGTGTTCTGCCAATGAGCTCTGCCTTAATGCCAGCAAGACGAGATGCTTCTCAATGGGATGCCTGATCCTTACCCCCACCCACTCTCTGGCCTAACTCCCTGGGCCCTGACCCCTCTCCCAATTGTGAGGCAAAAAACGTTGGGATCATATTTGACTCCTCTCTCTCCTTCTCTCCACACATCACAGAACTTGCCAAGAAGTCCAAGTTTCAGCTGCAAACTCCGCGGGGGCATTCTTCCTTTTCTCACCTTCCCCTAGAAGCTCAACATCTCCAGAGCCCTGGTTCACTCTAGGCTGGACTACTGTAACAGCCTCTTCCTCAATCTGCTTCTTTCCTTCCTTCGCCCCCTTCAACTAATGCAGAATAGGACTGCAAGACTTATCATTGGCCTCAAGCTCAGGGACCGCATCTCTCCAGCCCTAAAATCCCTCCACTGGCTCCCAGTGACCACAAATATCAAATGTAAGACCTGTTCCATCATCCATAAGGCTGTCTGGGGCCTGGGACCTCTCTACATCCAGCTTTCCCTCCCTAAATACCTCCATCCCAGTCCTCTGGCTCCAACCCTCTGCAGGTTAAACATTTCTGCAAGCAGAGAGTGGGAGGTATATCTCTTTCCTCTGCTGGTTCCTCCCTCTAGAACGCACTCCCTGCCACCCTCAGACCAGTGGTCGAAGTGTATAAAAAGAGGTAGTGGAGCTATGTTCTCTGCTGGTCTGCCCTACTCCCCACAAACCCTATCCCTGTGCCCCCTCCCACACACAATCCAAACACCCAAACAAACACACCTGCTGTTTATGGGAATGTACAGTGCAGTGCACTGAAGTGCAAGCTTCAACTTATTCCTACACTTTTATTTTAAAACTAAACCATTCCAGAACGATTTTTTTTTTAAATAAAAGTATAGGAACTGTGAGACTTAAAAATAAAAAGTATGGGAGCAGCGCTCCCGACCGCTCCCGCCCTCTTCGACCTCTGCCTCAAACTTGAGCTGAATCTTCTTAAATTTATGGAAACTTCTCAAGACTTTCCCTTTCTCCTCTTCCTTCTCTCTCTCCCTCCCATGCTAACGTTCCCACTTCCGCTGTGCACCAGGGTGTGCTAGTGGGAACATCGAAGGAGTGAAAAGTATGAAGGCTTCAGTGAAGCAAGCCATTCCAAAACCATCAGGGTGAAAATTAAACTCACAGCAGGTGATTGTGTGCACAGTGCAATCTTGAAAGTGCCTGGTGAAGCATCAGGGAATTAGTCTCCCAAGCACAAATCAAGTGCCAGTAGTTAACAGCATTTAAACGATGCGTGTTGCAAGTGGGTAATCAATACCTTCTGATGTGTTATTTACTTAGGGTACACCTGAAAATGAATACAAACCCGCAAGAGAAAGAAACAATTTATTGAACGATCAACAAGAGGTTGCTAAAGACAGCAGACATGTCTAAGAAGACACCGCATGAAGCCATACTAAGCGATGGCAACCTTATTTTTGCTATAGAAGACAGTGGATATACTAATAGTGTTCCCCTGAAGAATTTCCTACAACTTTTTTTATTGAGTACGAAAGGAATTAAACATGTTGGTTGTCTGAGTAATAGTGGAAGTATGTTGAATGAATGACATGGATATAAGGAGATCAAAATTACATGATTTTGAAAACAGTTTTTGTATGATGTTTTATTAGGAAAATGGTTGTGTACACTATTGTTTTTGATATCCACATAATGAAGTAAGATATGTGTTAAATTGGAATGCTGCTGCAATGAAAATGATACATAATGAATTGTAGTAAATAAAAGATTTTGTGATTTACAATGGATTTGTCTGAAGAGAATTTCTTCGGGCTTGTGTGGAATATTGTATTCCAATTAGAATGTTATTTATTTATTTTTATTTTTTTTACATTTATTAAGCACACTAACAACCCGGAGGCATCGAGGCACTGTTACATGAAAGTGTCTTAGTTACAGTCTTTGCAAGAAGTACAGGTTACAATGTAGCATAGTTACATTGCAAAGGTAATACACAACAATGTTGTAAGTTTAGGCAGATACAAGAGAATGCATCACATATAGGAACTCAAGTGAACAACATGGTTTTTGAACAACATGGTTTTTGTTGCTTTGCTGAAGTCTGAGTGGGACTCTATTCCTCTGAGTTGTGGTGGTAGGGAGTTCCATTGGGTAGCAGCAATGAAGGGGAAGCTGGAGCCTCTGGCACAAGCCCTTAGAGTCTTGGGCACCGTAATGTGGTTGGTGTAAGGGGTCCTGGTGGTCTCAGTGTGTGTGATTTTGTGATTCTCTGTGAGAGATATGGAGGTGCTGCATTGTGTATGCATTTATGTATGAGGGAGAGTGATTTGAAGATGACACTTTCTTTAATGGGGAGCCAGTGGGCTTGTTTCCTTGCTGCTGTGATGTGGTCCCTTTTGGAGATGCTGATCGCAGCATGGAGGGCATTATTCTGGACAGTCTGGAGTTGCTCGATATTTTTAGCTTAGGTGCCAGCCAGGAGAGCATTACAGTAGTCGAGACAAGACCCGATTATGGCTCTGGCTATGGCGAGCGAGTTAAGCTCAGAGAGGAAATTTCTGGCTGCGATCAGTAGCTTGGAGTGGTAGGCCACTGCAGATGCTATAGCGTTAACCTGTCCGGTCATCGAGAGGTTGGAGTCAAGGTTGACTCCCAAGGTTTTGATGGCTTGGGAGACTGAGATGTGTGTGTTGTCAATTGTGAAGGTACTGTATAGGTTATCGAGATTCTTTAGGATTTCTGGGGAAACAATTAGGAGTATCTCGGTTTTGTCCCCATTTAGGCACAACCAGTTTTCTGCCATCCAGGTTTGAGTGGTTGAGTAGATGAGGTTAAAAGTCTCAGAGTCAGACTCATAGTCACCATTTAATGGGATGAGGACCTGAGTGTTGTCAGTGTAGTTGGTGTATGAGATGCCTAGTCAGTTGAGGATGTTGAACAGTGGCCACGTGAATATGTTGTACAGGGTGTGGCGAATGCAAGAGCCCTCCGGGACTCCGCATTTGATGAGATTAGGGTGGCCACAGGATTGGTCTTAGAAGAATGAGGTGATCCATGCTGTAGCCTCAAGGGAAAAGTTTGCAGCGGATGAGAGAGGATGGCACAGGGTTTTGTGGTCATCGAGATTGAATGCCGCTGACAAGTCTAGGATGAGGAGAGGGCTGGTTTGCCCGAGTCTCTTATGTCGTTCATTTAATTCTTGATGTCTAACAAAGCTGACTCTGTTCCGTTTCCTGGGCGGAAGCCTGACTGCCAGATACCGAGAAGGTTATTCGCTTCGAGGAACTTTTGAACTTGCAGATAGGCTGTTTTGTCAGGGATCTTTAGAAGGAACGGGACTGTGGTGATGGGTCTGTAGTTCCCAGGGTTGGTTGGGTCCAGAGAGTGGTTCTGTAGGAGTGGGCGAACCCAGGCCTCCTTAAGGCAGGTTGGGACATGCCCAGTAGTGAAGGATGCATTGATAAATGCTGTAATGAAAAGGGAAAGGGTGGAGGCGCACTCTTTAATGAGGTGGGCAAGGCAGGTGTCGCCATTGCAATTAGAGGATTTGATGGAATTTAGGAGGGAGATGACCTCCTGCTCGCTGACTTCCTTAAAGGAGAAGGTTGGTAAATTGCTGGAGTTGTGGTTTGGGGGGGGTTTGGTATAGGTGTTATTGGGTGTTATTGGGTATACCCGTGTAGGAATTGACACAGGACCATTGGAACATTCGATAGTTTTTGCAGTCTTAAATTCTACAGACTTAGGGTTAAAGGGACATCAAAGTGAGAAAATGCTCTGTTCAAATTTTGAAGGTATTGGCGAGGTGACATATCTGGATTTGCTGTCATAGTATAAGCTGCTTTTTTGGCATCCTGTAAGGTGAGAATTGGTGTCTAACCTCGTTCTCAAGGTCCGCCCATGATACATTTTCCTGTTCATTGAGACCATGAATGACAGTAGCAGATTCTGAATCTAGGGTCAGTGAAAGTACTGTCTTTAATGTTCCCTAGGAATCTGGAGGGCTTTGAATATACCGTTAACGGTTTCTAAATGGTCTTCCATGCAACAATTGCCTCCCTTTTTGAATAGTTTAATTAAGGTCTGGATGGATTTCATTATTTTTATAGGACTACATGGTGCATTCCTGTGTGTGTCATTTTGTCGCTCAGTCCTGTTCTCTGGTGGGCTAGAATGTGTGTGAATATTTGCAGGTGATTCAGACCCCACCATTGAGTTATAACCAGGTCTGGCCACAGGGACAGCTGTTGGTACATTATTTTTTTGGCCATAGCTGTGATTGAGTTCATTTCCATTGAATGTAGTGCCTTGTCGCCTTTCCTGAGATGTGAGGTTAAATATGTGCTGTTCTAGGTTCTTGCACTGTCCATGAAGCTGTTCTGCCTCATGACAGAGATCAGAATTGTCATCCCTGACCTTATTGATTATTACTTGCAATTCATCGATTTGTGCCTGATACTGATTAAGTGCTTTTGCCTTTTTATCATTTTCTTCCAGTAATTTAAATATCTCCTGTTCCATAGCATGGAATTCTCTATCTTTCTCCTTGCCATCTTCTCTAAGGGCTTGTATTTCCAAAGTAGCAACATCTTTATCTTGTCTTATTTCATCCAAAATTGCTTTTAAGTGGGTTAATTCTTGCTCACTGTCATTAAATTGTTTCTCTCTCTCTGAGCCAATTGAGCAGCCAGATCAAAGCATTTATCTTGTAATTGTGTGTCTAGTTCCCTCTGCTTTAATTCTGCTTCAATTGCTGCACCTGATCACCTTCATTGTCCAAGCTGCATTGTAACTTTCTAATAACTTCACTGTCATTCCCTTGCATCTTTATAGATCTTTGGAGCAGGAACCATAGTTTTACGCATGGTCTGAAGATGCAGTTCTTCTCCTCTGTGCGGTCTGATTCTTGCGAATAACCCAATGAGGCACACCTGCACAATGCTTCCTTCCTCAAAAATGTTTTCAAATGCCTACCGTTCTATCTCTGTGGTAATTCTGTCTTTCCATAGTGTCACATTTTCTGAGGACCAAACTGCATGGGCATAAAACTTTGCTTTGAGATAATTTGACAATTCAGTAAACTCAGCCTGAATCTGGGACATGGTAGATGAGCACACAGTACTGCACTACCTCACAACACTAATTCAACTAATGATTGCATGATATGGATATGCTTTAGAATGCAAGGCCACACCCAGTAACTGTTTTAAAGTTTCCCAGCGGCCAAAGCAACAAAACTGTCAGATATATTTTGGGGTAATATCTATTACTTTGTGGTATTTTCTTTATTATGGTGGCATTTTTATAGTCCTTTGCAATATATTTTGGTAAACCTGTTGGGGTATTTTTATAGTGGTGAGACTGATTTCAGAATACTGCCTAGTAATCATTTTTACCAGGTTCACTAACAATAAACAAATACTGGACTTAATACACTGTGAATAGATGGCTCATGTTCTTCTGTGGTATCTTATGTACAATACCACAATATGCCCCTTTGGCTGAATTTCAACAAATGTAAAGCATGCAATTGAAATACTGCACATTCATTCAGCCTCTCTAGATAAACAACTCACTGCGGCTACTTTGCTTTGAGATATTTCTTACTGTACGTCTGCATCTCTCCAAACATGTCAAACAAAAGGGACTGAATGCAGAATAAATATAATGAAACTAATTTACTTTCAAATGTGTTCTTTATCATAAAATAGAATTATGCAAGTTGCACCGAGTGACACTTATGCCCACATTCTACTTCACAGTGCAAGTACATTTCTTCCTGCAATGGCTTTCAGCACTCTATCTGTGCAAAGCCCTGCCAAATGACCTTGGCCTCATCAAACTTGACAAGAAACATACCCTTTAAAAAAACAGTAAGACTTTGAGAAATATGAACACAGTATTACATACACATTGAAATTAGAAACTCTAATACAGCACCTAAAACAAATATAACTATTTGACCTACACTACATAGTATCATTCACATCACCAGCACCTCACTTAACATCATATTTACCTAAATCTGTTGGCGATATTCCCGACTCAGCTTGGCGGTGAAATCTTCTACAGCTTTTCTGCCCATGTTGCGCAGGGACAACCCAAAGAAGGATTCTCGAGACTGCAGTATTTCTAAGGATCGTCAGCCCAGATAAGGACAGCTTCAGCTTTAATCCACTTGCCAGCACTGAACTCTGTCTGCTCAGTCAGCCCTTTGCTCCTTCCTCAGTCAGTGCCCGAAGAGGAATGCCCCTCTACTCTGCCTCACAAACCTTTTCTATTACTCCCCCTGTCAATCACGAGCACTTCTCCTTGTCCAGACCTACCCACTAAGAATCACACAATCTGCCTTTCCCATTGTGCTAACGTCATTGCTGAAGAGAAACATGTTTCATTTTTCTCTTTCGTTTCCTGCTCCAAAAAACCCCCATGTTTTCAGCAGAACAGGTCTTCACATTTTTCAGCTTACCATACAGCGCATATCTAGCCTGCATGTTTAAAGTCAATTTTCTTCCCATTTTCAGATCATTATGCATTTTCATCAGTCTGCATCCAGCTTATTTCATGAGCTAATTTTCACTAAATGTTATTATGGGAATCTGTTACATGTTAAATGAGATTGGGTTAATTAGTATGTTAGATTTAGGTTAGTATTACATTTAATGCAGTTCAGTTCATTGAAATATCATCATGAAGCAAAGTGCAATTACAAGCATGTGCTCTGTGCATTGGCATCTATTTAATTCTGCCTGAGACTCACACCCTTGAGTCCAGCAATGAGTTTCAATCCCTGGGCCCCAGTTGAAGTTCAAACCCTCGCTAAAATGTGCATGCTGAAATGCTGAATCTAACTGTTGAAATACAGAATCCATAATTCTACACACCCCCTCCTGCACTTCTCCTTCCACCCCTCCCCACCTGCACTTAACACCTTTCCATTACACTTGCATGGTAGGATTATCACAAGGCCAATATAACTGTTTTTGTTGTTCTACTTTTGTGGCTCCCATGTCCTCCCCGACAACTTGTCTTGTGGCGCATGAAACATTTGTGTATAGGCACCATACAAATGTCCAATATATACTAAAATAGAGATAACCAAAGATCCTTATCTGGGCTTATTATACAAACTGAAGGCAACTCACATGGCTTCATAAAGGATTTCACCCTTCATCTGGTGCCTCCCACTATAACATTACATCTGTTTTATTGCCACAGCACTGGCTGAGACTACACAGAAGAAAAAAGTGGTTAGAAAAGTGGGATAACACAGTAAGTACCAAAATAGGACTACACAACCAATCTGTGTCTCCAATGAAAACCTGAGACAAATGGGTTCAGAGATTTTGGGAACTGCACTTCTATCTCTGAATCGCACGTAGATATTTGTTCAATTCTACTAGTACCACAGAGTCCAATCTTTTTGTGCAACTGAACAAGCAGGTGTTTAATTCTGTCATAGATGAGGGAACTCTATCACCCTCCTCTGTTGAATGACCTTCACAAAAGTGGGGATGTTTCATTGCTTCTGGGCAATATCCTTGACTGTCTTCTCTCAAGGAGTTGGATCATTCCTTCTCCGGTGTCCGAGCTCATTTTGTGATTAGCCCAATAGGATGAAAAATGTCTTTCACTAAAATCACATTTCCCTTCTCCTTCAAAATGCCCTAGATTTCACTACTGCCTATTGATTATTTCATTGGTGCCTTCTGCTCTTGTATCACTGATGCCCAATTGACTCTACAACCATGCCTGTGAATGACTACAATACCCCAGTTCTCATGTATATGTGTTTCTTGGTGTTCCAATTCTCACTACCAAGAACACACCTTTACAAACCAAGAGTTCAACTGCGTCTTTACAAGTGAAACATTCTCCTTGTACCAACCCTCAACATCATCCTTGAGAAACAAAGTATCCTTTGACATCTTTGCACCAATAGTTCCTGCTATGACTGATATAGCTACAGTGGCAAATCCAGAATTGCGGCAAGAAACAGTGTAATGCTTACCAGGACAACTATGAGATGTAGTTGTTATATGTAGTAAACATTTAACCCCCTTGTTTTCTACAATGGTTGTCCAAGAACTTCTTGAAACTTTCCTGTGGCTGTTATTAAGGATTATCTACATCCAGGTATACATCAGCTGCCCCTAGTTGTAATGCACTGCCCCTAACTTTTAGATCTGCGACTTAAAGCAAGTGGTGATGCAATGTAAGTTGTGTGAACCAAACAAGATCCAACAGGACTTAGAGAGGAGTCTGCTTACTGCCCCCAAAAAGGAACCAGGCACATATTTACCAGAACATCTACAATCCTCCTTCCTCTTTCTTGCCTTTGCCCTAATGTCCCACTCACCTCCTCTTCCTCTCCCTTCACACCCCTCTCCCATCATATTAATATCCCCTGTTCTCGGACCCACTCTACTTCTGCTTGTCTTCTAGTCCCTCTGCTGCGTCTCCTTCTTCTCCCTATGTGCACTTCATCCCTTTCTTTTGTCTTGCTTACTCGTATCTTTCCTCTCCCCTATCTCTCTTTTCCCAATCTCTCCAGTGCCCCTGCCCTTCTCCTTCCTCTCACTCCTGCACCCAATTTCCTTTCATCCTCTCCCCATCCCCTCAACATTTCCTCTTCTCCCCACACCATTAACCCCTGACCTCCATCCTCTCAACCTCAAATCACGCTCCCCCCTTACCTCTATTCCCTTCCTTTTACCCCTGCCCAGTCTTCCTGAACTTTCCCCATTTCCCTCCCCACAGGCCTCTTACACTCCACCCCTTAAATCTTTCCCTTTCTTCTCTGACTCCCACAACCTTTTTCCCCTCCCCCTCTCTTCATCCCCCATTGTGTACTCCCCTCTCCTGTTACCCCTCTTTTCCCTATGCATGTCCCCTCACCCTCATTTCCCCCTTATGTCCCTCTATCCCATTCCTCCCTCTCACCTCTCCCTCTCTTCTCCACGTCCTCCTTTCCCTGTCTACCCACCCAACATTCCTCCTTCTTACTCATAACCTTCACCCCCCCCTCTACTACCTTACCTCTTGCCATGTCCCCATCTGCAAACTCCTCATCTTCCATTTCTCTCCTCACCTCCTCACAACTCTCTGGCACCTCCTCTCACCACTGTCCCCTCGTCCTCTCTTCTCATAATCACCCCATCCCTTACTTCACTCCACTCACTCTTCATCTTACCCTCTTGCTTCTCATTCCTAATTACCTTTCCTCTCCTTTCTCTTACTCCTCTCTGTCTCCCTCCACTCCAATGCCATTCTACTGTCTCCACTGCCCCTCTCTCCCCTCTCTCTGCCCTACCTCCCTCTTCCCCATCATCTACTTGCCCACACACCCTCTCTTCCTGCTCACCCCTGTACCACACTCATCTCCATCTCTCCTCACAACCTATTCCCTTCACTCTGTCCTTCTTGTCCCCTTCACCTCACCCTTTGTCCCTCTGCCTTTCCCTATTCTGTTCCCACTGCATCCTCACTGACATTCCATGAATCTCCCTCTCAATGTCCCCCTTTAACGCCTCATCTACCTTCACACTGTCTCCATCTGCTTCAACCTACCCATCTACCCTCCCCTCATCCACCTCTCCTCTCTCCCCTGTCTGTTTACTGCCACACCGTTACATCCCTTTGGATCATTATTGTTCGATTTTACCAACACAAACGGATTATTTTAGCATGATAGAGAAGGGGGTACAGTCACACTCAGTCCTCTTTCTCCTTCCTTACCCTCCTCTCTCCCCCTCATCATCTGAAATCACCCAACTACCTGCCTCTTACTCTAGCACCCTTCGCCATTACTCTTCTCAATTCACATTAACCATACTCCCACTCCACCACTCAAACACAAAATGCCATGCCATCCCTCCAAACCCATTGCCTCCCCACCATCTATTACCTTATCCATAATGCTTCTTTGCTGCCACGCACTATCCTATCCCTTATTCTATCCTTACCCCTTACCATTTCCCTTTAGATTTAAAGGTAGTTAGAGATAACTGGTACATAGGAGAGGCATATATTACTCTACAGTAAGTCTCTTTATGCACTTTTCCTGCTTCCACTCTTTTACAGGTTTATGTAATACAAATAACGCTGATAATGGCGTTTCACTTATTTGTATGCAAAGATGTTGTAATTAAAAAAAGTCAAGTCAAAACAATAGTTGGGAGAAGGAACAAAGAGGCAAGTTTAGAGAATACACAAAATACCAGATGTTACAATTGTGAGTGAACTCAGTATCTGAATCCGCGTATGAGGTTTGGTTCATACAGGACTTATGCCAGAGGCAGTATCGACTTCTAAAACAAGGATGAACTCATGGGTGAAAACCTGTGTATGCCTGCATTTATCATCACCAGGCTTGGCTATGCCACGTTAAGTTGCTTTGTAAAGAAGGCACGATTTGTCAAAAAGCCAATTTTTAGTTTGGACAATTAGGTGTCCCTTGAGAAACCTATAAGCCAAAACCATTGCTTTAGAATACAGATAGGGTAAGAATGGCATATGTCGAGGGACACACAGCCTGTTGGTTTTGTTTGGTAATTTGCACACCTGCCCACGGCCAATGTAATCCTCTATAGCCATTCACACCCAGTTCCTGCCCCTCTGCGACCAAAATGCCTCCTTATGGGAACTCTGTGTGCTCGTTTTAATCAAGCATTACCATCAACCTTTACACTGGAAGTGCCTGCCAATGTTTTTCAAAGCAGTCTTCTGATGATTAATGACTTAATTGGAGTTGTAAACCCGCTACTGGTGCAATCGAAATGTCTTATGGGATCTGTCATCAGCCACTCGATTTATAAGCACTGCGTGTGTCCGTCACGGAAGTCCTGTTAAAAACAAACATTGCCAAAGCCAACAGTTTGGCTTGTGTATAGGTATTAGGCATTTGCCAGCCAGGCACTCCTAGTAGATGGCCAGAGACTGTATCCATTTTGCACCTGCCACAATCAATGGGCACTTAATACCAATATGGCTGTCCCTGACAAGTGCCTTTCTCATGCCTACACAAAAGCCCATGCTGTTCGCATTGCCAATGCTTGTTATTCTTTCTAGCCACATTAACCCTAAGAACAATAAAGCACCCACACACACTGGGCTAACCTCCATCATTGGGATGAGTTAAATAGAGTGCCCCTGGCACTTCTCAGCAATTGTATTTTTTTTTTACAAATAATGAACAGTAGACTCTCCATGGTTCCATGTGAAATTACTGCAGTTAAAAGCAACTGGGAACCTTTAACTTCCTGCTAGCACGGCTGCCCAGCAGCAGGTCTTTGCGGATAAGCTGCACAGAGCAACCACAGCTAGTTGCAGCACCACTGCTGACGAGCATGCAGGGTGCAAGCCTGCATGCTCTTCTTCTGGAAGATCAAGTTCAATATCTTGAGTCTTTTCCTTCTGCACTTGCTACAAGTGTGGTCAGGCATACACTTTAATAAAACATAATTTGTATGTGATCATAATGGCTTTGAGTTAAGGAACAGACAAATATGAACCTTGATTGGATTGGAAGGCAAGACGTTGCTTGAGAAGCCATCTTTCCAATAGGCTCTTTTGGGTATCTGGTGTACCTCTTACTAAGGGGCTAGTTCTGAAACTCTGTCCATAATACACAAAATACTGAAAACCACCTGTTACTTATGGAAAGGTTAAAGCAACGTATTTCAATAAGACCCTTCCATACTTGTCCACAAAACGGATAACCTAAATTATACTAAAGCTGCAGATGCCATGTGAAGTTATTATGCTTTTGTACTGCACTGAATAACCATAATAGACGTTTCAACCCATCGATCGTTGTAAGTGGCTTACTATGGCCCCATCTGGGGAAGCCGTAACTTAGGCTGCTTGGAACGAGGCCAATAGTGACATAAGATGGAGGAACAAGCTAGGAAAGAAGGTGAAGGGGGGGAGTAAGGCAAATGGGAGTGTTTATATCTTAGTGTTTGTGGGATGTTTTTACCCATGCATCCAAGCCCTACAATAAAACTGTGCAGTACTGGCATGGAAAACATCATGATGGCCAGAACTCCCCAGAGAGTGCACAGGGAAAACATGAAGAATAGGCTGCCACCCATTTTTGCCTTTTCTTGTGAGCACAGGAGGGCACTGCCTAAAACCACCATTGGGCTACACACACAGTAGCCTGAAACCATTGGGAATGGCAATGCTGATTGCCAAAAGCAACCCAGAACTGTGGGGAATTCATTTTCTTAATCCCAAAAATGGTTGCATTACCAGTACTCACCACTCTCAGAAAGCCGGCGTTTTAAAACCACCAGACTTTTGTGTAAAACTGAACAAATGAAACAAAACCAGACCAAGGAAAGACTTGCTAAGAGATGGCTACAATGTAAAACTATATTCTGAAATGACTTGAAGGGAGTAATTATTTAATGTATAGGTAAAAATTGTCAGTTTGATTTGAATGTAGAAAACTGGGAACAAAAAGTGACATTTAGCTGAAACCTGGCTTAATGAAACTGAATTCTGCCTGACAACTACCCCCGACAGGAGTTGAAACTGGATGCTCAGCCACTCTGCCCCTGGCCCAAAGGAGTTAACACCTCTCTGATTAGATTAGGGATGGAGCAGCTGGGGACTACAGGGAGTTGAACAAAGGCCTGTCCTGGACTCAGGTAAATGTTATATTGGGGGCGTCGTAAAATAGCTTCCTCTTGGGAGAAACTGGGGGGCAGCTGTGCCTCTGTGAACAAGCTGGCTTGGGGAAGTGGATAAACCAGTTATTCCACCATGTGATGTGGGAAGCCACACCCCTTTTTGACCAGAGCATAATTTTAAAAAGATAGATAACTCATAGTGCAGACTTGTCAGAATTATATAACTAATATCATTATTTTTGTGATTTTTCTGTGAACATTTTGAGAGGCGTTAGGACCCTGTGGTGTATTCTGGGGGGTTGCTAGCGGAAAATAGGGTCTCACTCCAAATGTCTGCATGTTAAAAATCTGACACTTCATCAATTAATGTCCATACTCCTTGCGCACATGTGTGTAATTTTGGGTAAATGTCCGATATTGCAAAACCAGTTAAAAAGCGCAAAATGTTGTCATTTTTGAATGCAAGCCACCAGGAAGATCAGAGGCGGACAAGCATGGACCATAAGGAATATATAATGTGCACATGTAATTTCAACAAATTGTATATCTGGGAAAGATGTATTTGAATCAAATATAGATTTGTGGCCAAACTGACCAGGGGAGGATCCTCTGACCCATAAACAGACCTCATCATGATGACAATCCATTTCCTTCCCACAATCATGGGAGAGGGGAGAATTGGGCCAATGACAAGTAGAGAGGGGCAGGCTTAGCTAGGCCCAGGCACACACCCATTTTCAAAACACATAAAAAGAGACTGCTGGGACAGGTAGAGACAGTCAATTCCATTTGCTGCGGAGCATGCTGACCAACGACTTCACATCCAGAGATCCAACACTTAGACTTCCAAGCTAAACAGAGACTACAGAACTTTGAACCAAGAAGGCCCACTGCAAGCAAAAGTATTTGTCAGCAGGCCTCAAAATCATTTGCAAACTATTCCACAGCCGGGCGAGCTGTCTGAATTCTTTTGCCAAGAACTCTTGCCAGTACCCAGAAAGCAGTGTTACATCCAGAATCCACTTGATCCGGACCGGAAAGCAGAGCAGTATCCAGAACCAGAGGTCGCTGAATCCAGAGAGGCTAGACCAGCAGAGCAGAGCTGACCCAGATCGCTGTGAGCAGAACCGGTGCCTGATTGACCCGCCGAGCAGACAGAACCGCAGCCGGACGTGTTGACCAGATCCGTGACGAGGCCTAGTTCAAATTTATATTGTGAGTACCTAGCAGAACTGTGCAGAACCAATCTCTTAGTTAAAATAATCTAATCCAAACTATTTTAACCTAAGTAGAACTGCCTCCTAGAAATCGTGTCATCTGGCATTTGTAAAGCTGCACAACTGTCACCAGTCAATTCTGAAGCTGCAAGCTGTCACCTATCACTTTGAGTTTCACTTTAAATCCGAAAATCTACCTTTATTAAATCGTCCGTATCTCTGGAACCGTTTGGGCTAGGAACGAGATTTAACTTTCCTCTGAAAGCTTAGAATCTATCCTTTCCAAAAAGCCCAGAACCGACTCCTTACACATTTTTCGCAATCACGATTTACGCACTCGCGGAATTTACCGCGATTTGCGATTTTGGCTCAATTTCTCCACTTGTCAAAATAGCAGCTCCATTCTTTCTTTTGTTAAAATCTGTTGCAACTTGGTAATAACTCATAGAGCATTGCTAAAGTGAGCCTGAACTAATACCAACACGCATCTCCCACTCACCCTGAATCTCTAGAGGGAATTAAAATCAGTTGGCACATTTTCCCATCCATTGCCATCACATTTAAAAAGCATTTTGGGCCTGTGTTTCAAACTCCTACCTGTTTCCTCTAAGCTTGCTGGGGGGGAAATGAATTTCGTATTGTATTTAATTGCATTCCTGAGAACTGTGTGCTCCTCTTTCCATCTCCTTCCATTTCTTACATTGCATAGGGGAGGGGGGTAAATTGCCAGAGAAAAAGTGATTATCATATCTTTTGCTAAAATCATATCAAGTATTTCTGTACTGCATTTTATTCCTCATTGCTTTTCCCTTGAAATCATAAAAGTATTTTTGCTACTTTATCCATCCTGTACTAACTCCTCATTGATTGTAAAGAAGTGTGCTAGTGCCAGATTACCCATTGTTGATCAACATCATATGTCTAAGTGTACTATCAGATATTAATGTATTATAAAGTGTGATATATATATATTGTTTAAATTCTCAAATAAACCTTTTAATTTGCAAAACAAACCTACTTCTTGGCTCAGTGGGGTCAGGGGATTCAAAGAGGGGGGTGTTATACAAGGGTGGTCATCCAGAGTACTGAACTAGACATAAAAATACATCAATAAGGGTTTTCCTCAGCATTCCACACTAGGCATTGACTTAGCTGTAGTGTTGATTGAATATCGCTTACAAAAGTGGGGGCTCGGAGCCGGGATATTCTGGGTTAGAATTACCATTTGTGCAGATTAATACAGTGTGCCAACTGACCCGATACACATATCCGGTTAGATAACCACGCTGTGTTACACTGTGAAAGCATCCCTCAAAGGAACTCTCTAAGGAAACGGTCTGTTTTGCAAAATAAAATACAAACTTCTGTAAGTCAGGAAGGAACTCAAATTCCAAAATGACGACCTTGGTAGATATGAAAATAGCCAGAGAGCACTTCTTACATAAACTATTTGTGAGAGGTGAGTGGACTCATCAGGACCAAACGGTCTGGTTGCAGGCAATCGCGCAACAGGTCACTGAAACAGGGTCAGATATATGGGGAGATCAGGGTCCCCTACATGTGCCCCTGAGTGAACTATATATGGCCCCTAAAGCCAAAGATGAACATAATAAGATTGCCAGGATAGCGGCATATTTGTATCTATATATGGGAGCCATGCAGGACAAATGTGCTGAATGCCAAGATCTGGCAAATAGGCAACAGATGGCGTTAGAAAAGGCCCAATTTGACCTGGTCTCTTCTGAGCAGAGGCTGCAGAGGAGCCAGGAGTCAGAAAATGATAGTAGGCAGTATATCATTAAAATAAAAGAGGACATGGATATACTGCAACAGGAAAAGACAGACCAGGATACCAGAATTGTGGCTTTGCAGAACGAGCACTAAGACAGTTTGGACTCCTTACTGCAGAGCCAGAAAAAGCTGGAGCAACAGATCAATTTCAACAGGGCATGCACAGAGCAGGTAGCCACCCTGCAAATCCAACTAGACAGAGAGAAAGAGGAAAGCAATAAATTGATTTTGAAAGACCTGGATACCCAGGCAGAGTTTGATGAAGAACACCAGAAAGCTGGTGCCTTCCAAAGGCAAAGGGACGACCTGGCGGCACAGATGCAGGCTCTTAGTCAGGAAAGGGATACCTTAGGCCAGAAAGTCTGCCACTTAAAAAGGAAAATGGAAGAAAATCACCTGGCCCTCCAGGGACTGGGTGATCTCCAAAAAGAACACCAGAACTTGCTAGAGCACACCAGGAGGGTGGAGGATGCTCTGGCAAGAAAGGAGCAGGCCAATAGGGACACAGCTCAGGAGGTAACCCTCCTGCAGCAGAGACTGGCCCAGTACTCCAGGACCAATCTGGAGGCACAGAGAGAAAATGAGGCTCTCTGTCAGCACAATGATAGGCTTCAGCAACAGGTAGCGATGCAGGAGAGACTGATGGAGTCTAGTAAGGCCTTAACTGAGGAACTGAAAGCGCAGGCTCTTGCTTTGTAACAGGAAGCAGGGGCGGATAGAGATGAGGTTCGCTGGGAAAGAGAAACTCCTGAGCATAACCTCAGGAGCCCTAGTACCAGAGGCCTTCATCTCTCCCAGTCCCTGGACTCTGCCACCCCCATGTCCCCTCGCGCACATGAGCCCAGGGCCACGGGGATGGCAGATTACTATCCAGCTAGAAGTATGGGGCTCATAGGCCAGTACCTCCCAGGAATGGATGGCCGGGCATCCGGGTATGGGCACCCAAGCACAGTGCAATTTAGTGGGGAACCCCAGGAGAGTAGGCCCACTAAGGGCATCCTGAAAACCTCTGCCCAGTTAGGTCAGTGGGGGGGATACCCAGCAAATCCTGGTAGCAAGGAGGGATCTGAAGACTCCTCTAAGCGTCACAGGACACAGGAGACCAGGTCCCCACATTCTGCCAGCCATTCCCAGGCTTGCAGAATCCGGGAAAACCTGGAAGATCAGACGGGCACCTCTGGGAGTAGCGCTTCTGAGTCGGAGGATGAATGGACCAGGGTTACCCGAACCAAAAAGGCCAATAAGGCAAAAAGGGCCTTGCTTAAGGACCCATTGAAACAAATCAAGGCAATAAGGAGTGTCATCACGCCTTATCATAAGAACGCCAAGTATTCTGTCTGGGAACACTTAGAGCTCTATGAGCAAATGATGGAGACTTTCCATTTGAAGGACAGCCAAAGCTGTATTCAATATGTAAAGTGGACCTTCTCACCAGAATACTCCAGTTTCTTTGCGGGGCTGGAGGATCAAAAACATTCAAGGTGGTCCACATACAGGGCGGCCATCTTGAAACATTTTTCTGTGCACAGAAATCCTCAAGAGGCTCGGAGGCAGCCTACAATTTGCAATGTGGGGAGGATCAGGCCCCACAAGAGTTTTTGCAAGAATTAAAGCGTGCTTTTGCGCAGACCACCAGAAGGGTGCGCACGGATAGCAGAGAATTTATCAATACGTTTTTCCTTGCCTTACCCAAATACATAATGACCCAGCTCGTGAGAGATTTTCATGAGAAAAGATCTTTAGACTGGGTCATTGAACAGGCTACCCGGATCTATGAGGTGCAGAAGCCCATCGAAAATAAAAATAACGCGCCGAACAACCCCAAATCCAACAGCACCTTTGCTGCTGCCAAGGTGGCAGAGGTAAAGGTTGCCCCCGTTTTAGATTTGGAGATGGGGGGGCCTAAAAACCTGCCTGCACCAAATAATTCACAGCCCAGAAGGCCCTCGGGCCAGTCACAGACAGGGAGTCGAGGAGGTAGTCCCACAAATGGGGTCCCCCGCTCCCCTGACTATGTAAGTCCCCGCTACAAGGGAAACCGACCAATCCTGGGGTATGTGTGGACTCCTCCAGCCCATGGGGGGGGATCCAGCCAAGCACCTAACCCAGTGGACTTCCCTCCCAACTTCCCTCAGGAGGGCAGAAATTCTCCAAATCCTGGCCAGAACTTTTTCCCCAGGTATCCACCCAATTTCCAGCCCCAAAATCATCCATCCTTCTTTCCCCAATTCCCTGAGCCCAGACAACCCAATCCGGGAGAGGGGAGGCCAAGGGTGGAGGGGTACCAAAATCTTCCCAACCAGGGGTACTACCAGAGAAGGGATAGCTTTCCTTCCCGGGATCAGCCCAGGGGAGAAAATAGAGCCCCGTATCAGCCTGAGCGGGTTTCACAACTTGAGCGCCAGGTCCAAAATATGGCACGGGATCTGGGTCACATACTGAGGGCTCAACAGAACCCTCAGATGAGCATGCCACCGCAGAATGCCCCAAACTCTGGACCTGGTGCTCCAGAACAATGACGGGGGCAGCACCCCAATAACCCACCGGTTCCCAGGGAGGAGGCACAAGGGGAAGGGGGGTGTAAAGCCTTGGAGGAAGCTTCCTTCCCAACTTGTAAACAGCCACTGGAAAACCAGGAACCGGAAACAAAATCTCCTACCCCTGAAAGCCTGCCTCCCAAGGAGCAGAGGGGGGGTAGGAGAAACAAAGGACCCAAACAGACCCACTTTGTGGAGGAGGTACAGGTCTTCCAATTTGAGGGAGAGGGATCCTCAGAAGATCCTGGGAAAAGGATCTTCTCCTTCAGAGATGGGGGAACTCCTCCCAAGGAAAAATGGGTCCCAAGGGATGCCAATTCAGACTGGGGAGATGTGGAGACTGAGCTACCGCCGCCCATCATCTCATCCCAGAACCGACAATACCAAAATCCCGTGGGTCAAACCCATCCTGAGGACTGCCTCCAAAAAGGGGGGGGGTGGCCCAGAACCCGAAACCATTTCCAGTTGCCAACTTTTTCTTTCAGATTCCCCAGGCTCTCCACATAATTCTGCCCAAATCTCTTCGCTAGCAATGTCCAAAACCAGAAGGTTAGCCCACCAGTTGTCCAAAAATGTGCATTATCTGTGCCCCCTTGAGGAGAAGGAGGGAAGATACTATGCCCCGGTACAAGTACAGGGGCAGGGTGCAAATTTTGGCACTGGTGGACACTGGATCCCAAGCTACCCTTCTGTCCAAAAGGGGCTTTGATGGACTAAATGCAGGAAGGGGGGAGAATTACCGAATTCCTCTCACCTCTCTTCCTGGACAATTGCAGAACTTTGACGGGAAGGAAATTCCCGTTGAGGGGACTGCAGACTTGGACATTAAAATTGGGCGACACAAGGTGAAACACCCGGTCATAGTAGTGACTCCAGAGGGCACCCCTTGTTTACTAGGGAATGACCTCCTGAGAAGGTTGTCACCCCTAATAGATTGTGTAAACAAGGTCCTCTGGACCCAGACTAGCTGACCAATAAAATTAAAACAGACTGTCAACCATGTTAGTTTAAACGGCACCTGCCACATGGTTGAACAAAAATCTGACCAAGTAGAATTTCACTTCCAGAACAACCAAACTCCAGACGTGACAGTAATAGCAGTAGGACAACAGACTGGTGATGGGGGGTCCTCTCTATTTCTGAAAATCAACCTTCCTTCCAGTTTAAGGTGGTATTCCACACTGGAAGGAAACACCCTGAAATTCTTTACTAATCCACAATCAGAAACTCCCACTCCTATAGTCCAGAAAGATGTGAAATCAGCTCAGAGCCTGGCTGATATTCAGCAAATTGGAGAGCAGTTGTTCATCCCTGTTCAGTTAAATGATGGGAAGGACTCTGTTCTCGCTCGAGTGTGTGTGAACAACGGTAAGAGCTTCATCAGCGAAGCCATGTTCCGCCAACTCCCAAAAGATCCAGCCATTCCCACATTCAAAATGATAGACAAATGGGAAATGGACCTGGAAGCACCTAATTCCAAACATCTCCTGCCAAGCAGGTGTATGCTCAAAATCTCCATTGGCAACAAGAGCATAGTCCATAATTGTTGGGTCGTGCGAGACGTCACTGCCGCCTTTTACTTAGGCAGTGACATTCTCAATCGCTTTGCCATTAGTTTGGACCTAATAAACTTCAAAGCTTGGTCCTGATTAGCGGATAATCCCATGGGCTTTGATGATCCAGAAAAAGCATTTAGGTCAGCTCAATTGCTACCTTATGCAGTTGAAATTGAGATTAAAGAGGAAGTCACCATCCCAGAAAGGACCCGACAATTCTCCCTGGGAGTGAAAGTTAAAAGAGGACAAAAATTGAAAAACCCTGATGCTTATATCCATCTGAATGCTTCTCTCCAACAGCAAGGGTTAGGGGTAACCCCAACACCATTAGTCAACATAGAACATGACACCATTCCAATAGAGGTGGATAACAGCGACTTAAAGAGTATTACTCTAGCCGCAGGCACCATTATTGGAATGGCGATTGATGACCGACATTTCTCCATTGATTTAGGAAATGAACTGTTAGGACCAATCCCCAAGGACTGTTTTGACAGTGACAGTGAGGACAATACAACACCAGACAGGATTTTCACCCGGCATGGGGGGAACTTCCTGGTGTACACTTCTTGCCCTTATAGTAAGGAATATGTGATTTGTGACTTCAGGAGGGATGAGGTGATTTTCCAGGTCCATGAGGGCTGCCTTTCCCACCTGAAGCCTCCAGTCCAAATCAGCACTCTGACCAGGGACTTCTCCACCCAGCTGGAGGAGGCCGCTGAGATAGCCAAACCAGAAGTCTTTCCAGGCTTCAGGCAGATGGTGGAAGAGAGAGTCAACCTAGCTGATGCCTGTGTGACTCTGGAACAGAAGCAAAAGTTGAAACAAGTTTTCTTGGATTTCCAAGATCTCTTTGCGGTAGACTCATATGACTGTGGTCGCACCGACATCCACACCACAACAATTCCCACGGACCCTGGAATGACTCCAGTGTTTGTGAAGCAATATCGTTTGCCTCTCGCATCCATGGATTCCCTTACTGAAATAATTAAGAACCTTGAGTCCCGGGGAATAATCCGTCCAGTCCACAGCACTTTCAATAATCCGGTGCTGGGATTATTGAAGCCAAACGGCCAGTGGAGACTCTGCGCCGACCTTAGGGAACTCAACAAACGGGTCCATACTTCCCGATGGCCTCCGCCCTACATTGACCAAGGGCTGGCCCAGATTCAGGGGTCACAGGTATTCACAGCAATAGACCTGACCAATGGATACTGGACTGTGCCTGTCAGTAGGGAGGACAAATACAAACTGGCTTTTACCTTTGGGGGCCAACAGTACACATGGACCCGGACTCCCTTCGGATACCTCAACTCCGGCAATGAATTCAACATTTTTGGTACACAGCGGCGGTGACGAGAGGTTTTCCTTTGTGCTTTCTGCAGTATATTAAGAACTTTGACTAACTAATTGTCAAACTACTTTGGACTCACTTGGCAATAGATGTACGTGATTATGCAACGCTGATACAATCGTGCCTGCCACTCGCTAAAAATCGCCAGGGACTTTGTTCCGTGTAAACAAAGATCTGTGTGATGCCAATATCGAATCATTTATAAGGCTGTGTTTGAAGAAATGTCTTGTCCTGATGATGGCCACTACAACTGTATTCTATATGGACACTTGAGAAACTGTCCCATATGAGCATTGGCCGAAACATGTCGACATTTTGAATCTCAGCAAATGCTAATTTTCTCGCTATTTTGCAACATTTTTGTATCAGGAAGTGAAGGTGTATTATTTCATCTCGCCTGTGTTTGTTCTCCTTAAGGCTTTTTGTCACCTGGAGCCTCGCCTTATATAATTGTTTGACACGAATTTTATATTTTTTCTATTCGTGTCTTCTCACTTGACTTGTATGTGATTGATGTGCTTATTTGTAGTTTTTTAATGTTTTAGACTGTGAATTAAAATTATTCGCTTGTATGCGTCTCTCTCTTCTACCCTTGGTTTTTTGTGCTATTGACAAAAATTCTTTTGTTGTTATATAACCATATGGATGTGTGACTAACATTGTATCCAACCTCGCTTTGAATAAGGGTAGTGAGGGGTAAGCAACTCCTAAGCACCAGGTCTCTGGTACTTTTTTTCTCTGCTTTGTGTTCAACATTTTCCTACATAAGGCCATGCCCGACCTGGGTGCGAGGGGTAACCTGGCTTATGTAGATGATGTCCTCATCAAAAGTTCATCTGTGGAGGAACACATAGCGGAGATCCGTTATGTTCTGACACAGTTGAGGGCCGCCGGAGCAAAACTTTCCTTTCAGAAAGCACAGTGGTGTAGAACCCGTGTTAATTTCTTGGGGCATGAGATTACTCCTCAGGGTCTCTGTCCCCAAGAAAAGAAAGTGGAAGCACTCCAGAAACTGAAAGACCCCACAACTCTGCGGGAACTAATGAGCCTCCTTGGACTGACTAATTACAGCAGAAAGTTCATTGAAGGCTACGCAGAGATCACTAGACCCCTGATTCATCACCTAAAGGGGGGGGGGTCAAGTGGGAATGTGGTCCAGAACAATCTGAGGCAGTAAGACAACTCAAAAGAAGCCTCTCACAAGCGCATTGCCTAGCTTACCCTGTCAGAAACAAGGAGTTCTTCCTGGAGACGGGGTTCTCTAATAAGTGCTTGACGGCAGTATTATACCAAAAGCATGACAAGGTCAATAAAGTAATCTCCTATGCGAGCCAAACTTTATCCTCTGTGGAGGAAAAATTCAACGATTGTGAGAAAGCACTCCTGGCAACGGTGTGGGCATTGAAGAATTACCACCCGTTTATCCAGGGGGAACACATCATAGTGGAGACTCCACACCAGCCTCTGCAATATCTCCAAAGTGACAGAATCCGGGCCGGAAATGTGAGTAATTCCCGAATTACTTCCTGGATTCTGTCAATGCAAGGCTTTCCTGTGGAGGTCAGATATGGCCAAAACAAGAAGAGTCCCCTCGCGCAAGGTCTGGCTGACTTGGACGAAAGTCTAAAAATCAAGGACAACATGGAGGCATACATTAATTCCCCACACAAAGTCTTTGAAGAAGACAAGTGTGAGGAAATGCCCACTGTCTATGTGGATGGATGCTCGTACCATGTTGACAACAATGGGGAGAAAGAACTGGTGGCCGGCGTAGGGAATGCATGGGTGAAGGAGTTCCCAGAACCCTCCGCTGGATACAAAATTGGTCCCCAAAGTAGTCAGGTGGCAGAATTGATGGCTGTGCATCAGGCCATCCTCACTGCTGTCCAACATCAACTCCATGAACTGGTCATAATCACAGATTCGGATTATGTACGTAACGGGTTCGTGGAGCACCTGGTTAATTGGAAAACCAGAGGCATGTTATGTGCTAATAACAAACCCTTGAAACATGGGAAGTTAATCCAAAACATTGATGATCCAGTCACCTCGAATGAGATGACCATCTACTGGAAGAAGATCAAGGGTCATTCCAAAGTAGAGGGACCAGACAAAACTGGAAATGACTTAGCTGATCAGCTGGCCAAAACCGGGGCCATCCAAGGGGATCTAATAGAAATAGAGTCCCTGTTGGGGGAAATCCAGGTCACTGCGATCACTAGGTCCCAGACCAATGCTCACAATGATCTTTCAACTGCACAATGGAGTAAGGAGACCCCTGATGCTGATTTCATTACAGCTCAGAAGGGGGATCCAATAATTGGTAAGTTTTACCAACACATTGAGGACCCTGAGAACTTTCCCCTGACGGATACCGATTACATTGGGAAAGAGAACCTAAGAGTGTTGATGAAATGTCCAAAGATGTTCCGGATCCAAGACGGGCTGTTGGTAAGGAAATCCCAAGCTGGCCATGATCAGTGGGTGGTCCCTACCTCATTCCGAAGCCTGATGTTAAGTCACGCCCATGATGCGGCCACCGCCCGTCATAGGGGGTTTCACGCAACACTGGAAATCTTAAGAGAGGTTGCATACTGGCCACACATGGGGCAGGACCTCGACCAATACTTGAAGGGGTGTCTTTTGTGTGCACAATTTCAGCCATCATCCCTCACACACCGTGCGCCTCTCCAAAAGAGGGGGATGACACTGCCATGGTCAGATTTGCAAATCGACTTTGTAGGCCCTGTAATCCGCTCGTCTAGAGGAAACAAGTACATGTTGACCGTTACATGCTTGTTTACCAAGTGGGTGGAATGTCACCCGCCACCAAACTGCAAGGCAGAAACAGCAGCTGCCCTGATGATTAACCACATCTTTTCCCGTTTTTGTCTACCTCAAAGGATTGAGTCAGACAGAGGTAGCCACTTCACAAATGAAGTAATGACAAAGATGTGGGAGATACTGGGGGTCAAAAGAAAGCTACATATTGCTTACCGGCCAGCTTCTTCTGGGGCAGTAGAGAGATACAACCAAACCATTGTGAGCATCTTTAAAAAGTTTGTGGCAGATTCTGGGCCAAGTTGGGATATCCGACTACCTCTGGTCCTAATGGCCATCAGATCTACCCCTTCAGATCAGATCTACCCCTTCATCTGCAACTAAAATGTCACCATTTGAGTTGATGACTGGACGCAAGATGGTGCTTCCCCAGCATTTGCTCTACAGAACCCAAGAGCAAACGTTGATAAATGCCTCCACAACTCATGAGTATGTGGAGAATTTAAGGAAACACCTTCAGCATGCTTTTGCCTATGCTCAGCGGAATCTAGAAAGATCAGCCGAGAGCAAGAAGACCCACTATGATTTAAAAACTACCCGAAAGGAATATAACGTGGGTGATCGGGTCTATCTATACAAGTTCCAAAGGAACTAGGCCAAACAGCGAAAATGTTTGCCTACATGGAAGGGACCGTTTGAAATTATAGACAAAATCTCCCCTGTGGCCTACAAGATCCGCATCCCCAAAGGCGGTTTGGCAGAGGGGGAAGACAAGTGGGTACATATAAATCAGCTAAAGTGTTGCCATCCCAGGCACACTCTGCAACAACTGGAGGAATCCACTGGAATCCCAGAGGGGGCCGCTCCAGAGTAATTCAGTTCCAACCCTAAAATATTCCACATATAGCATATAAAATTCTGTGATCCTTGTATATATATATATATGTTCTTGTCTCCTAAGTTAAAAAAGAAAATGTATATGTTCATATCTTCTGATTCATAAAATGTATATGTTCGCCACACCATTAATAGTGGTGGAAAAATGTCTAGGAATGTGTATTGCCGCTTTGCTTTATCATCCTAGGAGAGATGAAACCATGGAGACTGACCAAGGAGGACCGGGGACCGGGAGCAGAGACCCGAGGACCGGCGAGGAGAACCGATCGATCCAACTGGATGGGGGAAAAGATGCTGAACTGTGCCATCTACCGGAAGAAGATGAGGAGAACATCCCAGATCTTGCGAGTTCCATCTGAGAAAGGACAGAATGGCCATCGCAAGAGGGGCGGCTTGTGGGATGTTTTTACCCATGCAACCAAGCCCTACAATAAAACTGTGCAGTACTGGCATGGAAAACATCATGATGGCCAGAACTCCCCAGAGAGTGCACAGGGAAAACATGAAGAATAGGCTGCCACCCATTTTTGCCTATGTTGTGAGCACAGGAGGGCACTGCCTAAAACCACCATTGGGCTACACACACAGTAGCCTGAAACCATTGGGAATGGCAATGCTGATTGCCAAAAGCAACCCAAAACTGTGGGGAATTCATTTTCTTAATCCCAAAAATGGTTGCATTACCAGTACTCACCACTATCAGAAAGCCGGCGTTTTAAAACCACCAGACTTTTGTGTAAAACTGAACAAATGAAACAAAACCAGACCAAGGAAAGACTTGCTAAGAGCTGGATACAATGTAAAACTATATTGTGAAATGACTTGAAGGGAGTAATTATTTAATGTATAGGTACAAATTGTCAGTTTGATTTGAATGTAGAAAACTGGAAACAAAAAGTGACATTTAGCTGAAACCTGGCTTAATGAAACTGAATTCTGCCTGACAACTACCCACGACAGGAGTTGAAACTGGATGCTCAGCCACTCTGCCCCTGGCCAAAAGGAGTTAACACCTCTCTGATTAGATTAGGGGTGGAGCAGCTGGGGACTACAAGGAGTTGAACAAAGGCCTGTCCTGGACTCAGGCAAATGTTATATTGGGGGTGTCGTAAAATAGCTTCCTCTTGGGAGAAACTGGGGGGCAGCTGTGCCTCTGTGAACAAGCTGGCTTGGGGGAAGTGGATAAACCAGTTATTCCACCATGTGATGTGGGAAGCCACACCCCTTTTTGACCAGAGCATAATTTTAAAAAGATAGAAAACTCATAGTGCGGACTTGTCAGAATTATATAAGTAATATCATTATTTTTGTGATTTTTCTGTGAACATTTTGAGAGGCGTTAGGACCCTGTGGTGTATTCTGGGGGGTTGCTAGCGGAAAATAGGGTCTCACTCCAAATGTCTGCATGTTAAAAATCTGACACTTCATCAATTAATGTCCATACTCCTTGCACACATGTTTGTAATTTTGGGTAAATGTCCGATATTGCAAAACCAGTTAAAAAGCGCAAAATGTTGTCATTTTTTAATGCAAGCCCCCAGGAAGATCAGAGGCGGACAAGCATGGACCATAAGGAATATATAATGTGCACATGTAATTTCAACAAATTGTATATCTGGGAAAGATGTATTTGAATCAAATATAGATTTGTGGGCAAACTGACCAGGGGAGGATCCTCTGACCCATAAACAGACCTCATCATGATGACAATCCATTTCCTTCCCCCAATCATGGGAGGGGGTGAATTGGGCCAATGACAAGTAGAGAGGGGCAGGCTTAGCTAGGCCCAGGCACACACCCATTTTCAAAACACATAAAAAGAGACTGCTGGGACAGGTAGAGACAATCAATTCCATTTGCTGCGGAGCATGCTGACCGACGACTTCACATCCAGAGATCCAACACTTAGACTTCCAAGCTAAACAGAGACTACAGAACTTTGAACCAAGAAGGCCCACTGCAAGCAAAAGTATTTGTTAGCAGGCCTCAAAATCATTTGCAAACTATTCCACAGCCGGGCGAGCTGTCTGAATTCTTTTGCCAAGAATTCTTGCCAGTACCCAGAAAGCAGTGTTACATCCAGAATCCACTTGATCCGGACCGGAAAGCAGAGCAGTATCCAGAACCAGAGGCCGCCGAATCCAGAGAGGCTAGACCAGCAGAGCAGAGCTGACCCAGATCGCTGTGAGCAGAACCGGTGCCTGATTGACCCGCCGAGCAGGCAGAACCACAGCCGGACGTGTTGACCAGATCCGTGACGAGGCATAGTTCAAATTTATATTGTGAGTACCTAGCAGAACTGTGCAGAACCAATCTCTTAGTTAAAATAATCTAATCCAAACTATTTTAACCTAAGTAGAACTGCCTCCTAGAAATCGTGTCATCTGTCATTTGTAAAGATGCACAACTGCCACCTGTCAATTCTGAAGCTCCAAGCTGTCACCTGTCATTTTGAGTTTCACTTTAAATCCGAAAATCTACCTTTATTAAATCGTCCGTATCTCTGGAACCGTTTGGACTAGGAACAAGATTTAACTTTCCTCTGAAAGCTTAGAATCTAAGCTTTCCAACAAGCCCAAAAGCGACTTGCGATTTTGGCTCAATTTCTCCACTTGTCAAAATAGCAGCTCCATTCTTTCTTTTGTTAAAATCCGTTGCAACTTGGTAATAACTCATAGAGCATTGCTAAAGTGAGCCTGAACTAATACCAACACGCATCTCCCACTCACCCTGAATCTCTAGAGGGAATTAAAATCAGTTGGCACATTTTCCCATCCTTTGCCATCACATTTAAAAAGCATTTTGGGCCTGTGTTTCAAACTCCTACCTGTTTCCTCTAAGCTTGCTGGGGGGGACCTGAATTTCGTATTGTATTTGATTGCATTCCTGGAAACTGTGTGCTCCTCTTTCCATCTCCTTCCATTTTTTACATTGCATAGGGAAGGGGGGTAAATTGCCAGAGAAAAAGTGATTATCTTATCTTTTGCTAAAATCATATCAAGTATTTCTGTACTGCATTTTATTCCTCATTGCCTTTCCCTTGAAATCATAAAAGTATTTTTGCTACTTTATCCATCCTATACTAACTCCTCATTGATTGTAAAGAAGTGTGCTAGTGCCAGATTACCCATTGTTGATCAACATCATATGTCTAAGTGTACTATCAGATATCAATTTATTATAAAGTGTGATATATATATATTGTTTAAATTCTCAAATAAACCTTTTAATTTGCAAAACAAACCTACTTCTTGACTCAGTGGGGTCAGGGGGATTCTAAGAGGGGGGTGTTATACAAGGGTGGTCATCCAGAGTACTGAACTAGACATAAAATACATCAATAAGGGTTTTCCTCAGCATCACAGACTAAGCATTGACTTAGCTGTAGTGTTGATTGAATATCGCTTACATGTTGTCGAATGTTGGCCCAAGATATGTGGACGATCTTCTAGAAAGGTAAGACGGAGTAAAGTGTTTGTTTGGATAATGCATGCATTTCGATTCCAGGCAGTTTTGGAAGAATTATAGGTTTGATATCTAGTAAAGAAAGGATGTGTGAGGGATGCAAAAGCACGCTCTGGCATTCCTGACAGATAAGTAGTCCTGAAATACCTACAATGTCCATTTATGATAGCACTGGTGTGCTACTGAACAACAGTAATTCTGAGACTGCCAAGCCGACTCCAGATATTGAAGTAATCAAAGATTAGGACATGTGAGAAGGCGATTGTTGTGGGTTAGACAGACAGACAAAGTAAAATGTCATTACCCTTGAGCCCTAGATGTAAAGATTAGTGATGGTCCTGTTTTCATTGTTCCTTGAGCCTCTCATTTCACTTAAGAGGGAAAGCCTTAATGGAGACGTGTTGCAGCTGCCTGATTAAACTGTGGTGGATTTTTGGCTCAGGACTAACTTTTTAATTATTCCATGGTGCAAATGGAGTAGTTTGGGACTGCCAAGTCAGGAAGTCAGGTGTGGCCCGGACTAGGGTAGACTGTATGGAAAAGTGTATGGGATGGGAGGATAAAAAAAGTAGGACAGGCTGCAATTAATCTTTGGATACATTCTAGACTAGAGTCACAGCACAGTTTGAGGGTCCTTTGCAGGTATCTGCAGGTAGCTGTGCATTTTAAATGGCTGGTACCATAAGGCTATGACATGCTGTGTTGCCTGTACAGTGCTTTTTAAGACAGTAGTGCATCTCACAGGACTGTGGAGCAAGGCAGGAATATTTCAGGCTACAAGCCAACAACGTGAACAGTGCACACAAAAATCAGCACTGACTGACCCTTCTGCTAGACGCCCAGCCAGAAACCAGCCAGTCAAAGTGGAGAGAATTGGTGTGATAATTGTCACTATCCCCAAATTACATTACATTTGTTATGCGCACTATTGACCCTCGGGCATAAAGGCGCGAACTACAGAAAAGGACAAAAACAAAACCGACAGAGTAGAAGACGGTACCGTAGGGAGGATCAGAGTTTTTTTAAAAATGTCAGGCGAATAAGAGGGTCTTCAATTCCTTCTTGAACGTGAGGAGAGAGGATTGCCTCCTCAAGCTTATGGGAAGATTATTCCAAAGCGAAGGGGCCTTCACATTAAATGCTCCCTTTTCTGCTTTTGATGCCTTACATCTTGGCTGTATGATCTGGTTTAGGGAACCCGATCTCAGAAGTCTTTGACTCCACTTCTCTTTTATGTACTGTTGTAGATACGCTGGCATTATTTGAAGCCGGCATTTAAAGACTATAACTAGCACTCTAAAATTAATCCGGGATTCAACAGGGAGCCAGTGCAAGCCTCGTCTAGCCTCGATTACATGGCTGTGCCTGGGGAGTCTGAGTACTACTCTGACCGCCCAATTCTGGGCGACCGGAAGTCTATGCAATTCTCGTTGACTGATACCCAGCAACAGACTGCAACAATAATCCAATTTAGCACTGATTATTGCCCTGGCTATTGTCTCAGTGCTTTCTTGGGAAATCATGTTCCTCAAGTGAGCCAACAATTTAGTGTAATAAACTACCCCCGCCACCACAGACGAAACATGTGCTTTCATACTTAATGTCGGGTCCAGTATTACTCCTAAGATTTTTGTTTTTGATAATGGGGAGATAATATCGTTTCCCAAGTTAAATGCACTATAGGCTTGATCTAAGTTGTTGAGCACCTTAGAACTGCCTACAATCAGCAGCTCTGTCTTGCTACAGTTCAGAGCTAGGAACTTGTAAAGCATCCACTTTTCAATCAGTGCAAATACTCTATTAACCTTCTCCTCATCATTTTTGTGATGACCCGTTAAAGAGATGACACATTTGGTGTCGTCTGCATAATTAGAAAACACAACCCCCTCCTCCGGAAGCATGAAGAAGAAAGGGGCCATGAACAGATTGTACAGATATGGCGACAAGCTTGCCCCTTGTGGTACCCCATAAAGAACTGAAAAAGAGTTAACTTTGGCCGTGGCTGAACAAACTCTGCTTGTTCTGTGCTCCAGAAATGAAGCAATCCACATAGCTGCCGAAACAGAGAGGTTTGCAACCTCCTGTAGCCTTGGGATGAGGATAGAGTGTTCGATTAAATCAAATGCCGCTGATTGATCTAATGAGATAATCAGGGACGGGCCACTTCTATCCATTTCCCCCATTAATTTAGTTTTCAGCTCCAAAAGGCGGTTTCCGTCACATATTTCTTCCTGAAGCCTGACAGATTTGGATGGAGAATGGGATGGAGATCCAAGTGCTCTGCAAGTTGACCATAAGCCACTCTATCCAAGATCTTGAGTAAAAAGGGCGTATTGGAGATGGGTCAGAAATTAAGTGGATTGTCCATAGCCAATCCCGTTTTTTTTAGGATGGAGGTGACCATAGTTGCTTTTAACTCATCTGGTACACTACCTTCCTTTAGAGAAGAGTTTATGAAAGTACAAATTGCTTTAATGAGCCGCAGTGGGCATGTTTTTATTATCATAGAGGAACAAGCGTCTCCTCTACACTGAGATGGTTTCATATGCTCTATGATTTTTATCAGTTCACTCTCTGTAATCGAGTGAAAGTTGAACTGAGGAATTGCCGGGTCACAAATAAACCCTTTAATCACTTCTGTACTAGCATCAGTGGTAGACAACCTTTTTTCAAGCATTGTTGACCTGATTTTATGAAGTTTGTTGTGCAAGCCATCCTGTATGAGTTGACACCATTCCCTTGCCTTTAAAGTAAAAAGGTGTTTGTTCCATTCTGAAACCTTGCCTTTCAATCCAAAAGATACTTGTCCCTTAAAATGAAATTCCCAACTGAAACCCATTCCCAAAATCTTGCTTTTAAATATAAGGCATACTTATCTTAAAACGAAATTCCCAATTGTCACCACTCTTTCAACATTGTATTTAACAACGGGGTGCCCTTGACCCCACAAACGAAATTCATAACTGTCCACATCCCCCAACATGGGCATTTAAATGAAGGGGTGTCTGGA
Source organism: Ambystoma mexicanum (assembly GCF_040938575.1). Classification (NCBI taxonomy): domain Eukaryota; kingdom Metazoa; phylum Chordata; class Amphibia; order Caudata; family Ambystomatidae; genus Ambystoma; species Ambystoma mexicanum. Next base: position 330,215,708 of record NC_090935.1, read on the forward strand.
AAATGAAACTCTTAAACTGTCCCCACTCCCTAGACCTAGCCTTTAAACAGAGGGGTGGTGCATATCACTGCTACACATGTTTTGGCGCTGGGTGAGTGTGTTTTGCAAAGTGAAACTAGTGTAATTTCCAGTGAACAATATACACTTGTTCCTGAGAGTGAGTAAGTGACCATGATAGCAGAAGGATTTTGCACTGCTTTTGGGTGAAAAAGAAACATGGTGCTGAATGCATTTGTTCAAATTTATGTTTTCAAAACTGCAACCAATTTAAAGCGAGCAGGATAATTAACCTAACAAATCTTGCTCTAAGATTGCTTTGACAATCGAAATGTGTATGTGAATTAAAAGTATACCCTTATCAAGAAGTGCTGATGTTTATGCTCTAGTCGTTTAACAAAGAATTCTTGAATGTGACAAAAGGGGTTTGTGGGACAAGAGGGTTGAATCAGGTATTTAGCCTGTGTTCAATGTTTGTGAGACAAAAGTAAATGCAGAAAAAGTGTGCATAAAAGTATCATCCTAAAAAGTGTGTATTGTAATTGAAGCTTTGTTTTCTGCGACAGTGAAGGTGGCATGTGTAATTAAACAAATGTTTTATTGATTGAGCTTATAATTTGAATACATATATATTCTTTCTATACCCTACAATACCAGCCTCCCAGAAATCTCTGATCAGGCTCAGCTCTCCTCCTGGCTATTCCACCGCACCACTCCACGATAGCTAGTGCCCCAGCTTTGTCTATCCTTGCGCCCACAATCTGGAAATTCCTTCCTCTGCAAATCCGCTGCACTGAAAACTATCATTCCTTCAAAAAATCCCTGAAAACCTGGCTTTTTACCGCACTATCCTGAAAAGCCATAAATCCTGAATATACGAACTGTCTGCCAGGCAGTGCCGGCTGCGTTTGTGGCATTACCAACCTTTTTCACCAAAACCTGATGGTACCGGCTGTGTTTCTGGTGACCCCGACCTCAGACAGCAATGACTACAACAAAAATGTGGTCACGCTGTTCACATAAATTCTCCGCCTTCTTACACCTGGCTACGCCTAAACACCTTTGACAGCAGAATACAGAGCAGTCCTACGATAATTCAGGGCATGCTGAACACATAGCCAGTCTCTAGCACTGAAGCCACCCCTATCCTTCTCAGCACCCATCCACATACCTGACCACATAGGTTGTTACGCTATTGGAGCCTGGCCAGCCCTGCTAAGCCTTTGTCTGTCAAATGCACACATGACTCATAATCTTAATCAAGGACCTCCAACAATCTGGACTTCGGTCCTCTCATGGCATACCAATTAATAGTACAATCAGACTATAATAATGGTACCATTGGCGCTATACACATGACAAGTACAATACAATACAAATAATAGTCCATTCAAAAATGATGACCAATAAGCTGGCATATGATAATTTAGACATTTTGTGGGGGGAGAGTGGTAAAAGATTCCTAAGGAGATGTGCAAGAAACTCAGGGTGAGAACGGCCTGGGAAATAAATGAGAAGGATTGACTGAAATCATCTGGGTGGAACTGCTAATCACAAAAAGGGACAGAGGCTGGTGATCTTTGACCAAAGGAGGCAGGAGAAGGAAGGGAGACTGGAGAATATCCATGACTGATGTTGGATTTTTGATCAGATTCCTGTCCTGTACCTGAAGGGTGACCTGGCTGTCCATTCCTAAATGCAAACCCAGAGATCTTTATTCAAGTTAACTTGTCCAGCCAACTTGTCCAACTAAACCTAGTCTTGTGGGGATCTGCTTGAGTTCACACATTTCCCTTAATTAGTTGGGGAGGGGCTGGCAGTAGACCAGTAGCAAGTTTATTAAACAATGCAATTAATTATGTAACGGTTTATTGAGAAGCCACCATGAACACAGGGAGTTCTTTCCCTCCCCACTTAAGTGGTTATGCAACAAACTGTTTAACAGATTCCTTTTTTAGCCCTGTCTGAGACACATATTGGAATTTGAATTTTAATTCATTAATATTACACACCAAAAAAAACAATCCTATCTCGGCATAGATGGAACCGCCCAGAACCAGCCGCCCACAAGAACCTTGACAGCTCCACAAACACTGGTGTCCAAGTGAGCAGCCATTTCATCAAATTCTATAGTTTAACGGAAAAGACAAGTCTTCAGGGCCTTCCGAAAGTCAGTAAGTGCTTTTTGTGCTCGAATTCCCATTGGAAGACTGTTCTAGAGCTTTGGGCTATATATTACAAATCTTCAGTCCAATCTGGATACATATCTAGAGGGTAGGACCTGCAGCAACAGCTTGTCACAAGAGCGTAACTGGCAAACTGGAGTATATATCTTAAATTTGTCCACCAGTTAACTGGTTGCCAACTGTTTTACACATGTAAATACTGTACAAAGGATTTTAAAATCTATCCGTTACTTGGCTGCAAGCCAATGCAGTGAACATCACAAGTTAGAGATTGGGGATGATTTTGTCACCACAAAAATAAGCCTCACAGTTGCATTTTGTGCTATTTGCAATCTCCGAACCTGGGTGGTCAGGTTCCTGTCAGAATCCCCACAATTGCTGCTTGATCCTTATCTGGTATGAACAAGAGGATCTGTCTCAGTAGGCGTAAAGTTCAGAACACTGATTGTACCTTTGCACTCAACTGTGCGTTAGTGCCCATGTCCTCTTCCCAAATGCAACCCAGATATTTTATCTTGGAGGCTAAGGCCAAATGTCACCCTAGAAAGCAAGGAGATGGAGGGTGCCTACAATTTTGTAGTTGATGTTTGGGACCAAACAGTGCTACATCTGTTTTTCCAGCGTTCAACAACAGCTGATTCGAGTACATCCACACTTGAACTTCCTTTAGGCAACGCTCCACAATCTCAAAGGTCTCCTCCGTCCTCTCAACTGTCACGAACACCTGAGTGTCGTCTGCATATGAATGATATTTGACTTCATGTTTCTTCAGAATATCAATGTGAGGTCTCAGATATAGATTGAAAATAAGAGGAGAGAGGGAGCAGCACCACAGGTCTGTGAAAGGGAATCTGAGAGAAAGACCCCAAGTCTAACCTGTTGTTCCTGATCTGTCAGAAATGACTCAAACCACACCAGGGCTTGCACAGAGACAATACAAATCTCACTAAGTGTTCGTAACATAATATCATGCCCCTTGGATCCCTCTCTCCGGAGCTAACAATGAGTCAAGAACCAGGCCAGTGTACAGAAAATATATTGGTATTTATTTAAATAAAAAGTAATACAAATGATCGTGAAAATATCACAAACCACTTTAACCGTGGCATAACACAATCAACTTCTCTCACCATAAATGCATCACAAAAGTGAGTAAAAAAAGAACACAATTACAATTCTTCACTTTCTGCAAATTTCACTTCACAAAATAATTATACTGATCAATAACGAAGGCAATTATGTGATGTCATGCAATTTTAATTTTACTGTCGTCTTAAAAGGCAAGCTGTAGGATTTCAAGATTGGAAATTATGATTTTGCCCACATTTTGGTTTAAAATAAACACAGGGTGATTTATCGGTTTGTTTGTCAGACCTCCACTTGCTTTGGTCTATGTTGGGAAGTCATAAAGACAAATTGGAATGCTTTGGGGAGTTTTGGACTTCAGACACCCTCTTACTGTAAGCTCTGTGTTGTGGAAGTTGGATAAAATGGTTGGAGTGATTTAAGAACAAAGACATCCCTCTTCCTTAAAAAGGTTGGGGTCAGCGGGACAACAAGGATTACCCATTTAAATTATAGGCTATAGTTTTCAGCGTACATTGGGAAGTGAGTGTTGTTAATTTTGAATTTCACACCATAGTGTTCTGCCAAATGGGAAATAAATTAAATTAATATTTTTGGTTAAATAGGCTAAGGATCTATACAGAATTGCCCCCTAAACCCACTATAAAGGGAAAGGATTCAAGGCAAGCAGATTCATCCACCTTTAGGTTTCGCTGAGCTCAGTTCTACTTACATAGCAAGCCTCTGTTTAAGGTGCAGGAAAGCTAGCTGTATCTCAGGACACTCTGGAAAGACAGAGTAGGGGTCTGGTCACTCTACTCTCAAAGATGGTCTCCTGCTCTCCACCATCTGATCCAGTGAGCTTTGAGGCCTTCCTAGAATTAGACAGCTACACCCAGATGCACTCTCTGCAATCTCCTCTGGTGTCTCCTTATAGCTATGGAAATTACAAAACAAATGGTACATAGATGAAATCCATCAACGTTATGATGGCTGATAATAGCCATTTGAATAAATTGTGAATCTTCATTTGGGATAAATGGTCCAGCTCATGCTTCCAGCCATTTGTTGTCACTGGATCACCCTGTACCTTTATCAGTCTCCGTTGTGTTGGAAGTTTGCTCTTTAAAATGGGTTCCTCCATTTTCACACATAGTAGTCTTGCCCCAGCCAAGGATGACTTTTCTTGTAGTCCATGCTTTCAGAGCAAGCATGTCTTGAGAACACTGAATGTCGATACCTTTAGGAGGACATTTTTTATTGCGGTTGGTCATTAGATGGGAGATGTGACATCCAGGATGGAAGTGTGAGATGTCCTTGTGAAGTTTTGCCCACAGCTAGCAAAAGGGACTGCATTGGGATGACTTTTTCCATGAAGACAAAGTGGCTCTTCAAATGTCACTGGAGTTCTGTAGGTGAAACATAATATACACTGCTTTTGGTGAAACCACAGATCATGTTTGGTTTTCCTGACATTTTTCTGTCAGCAGTGATATTTCTTTCACTTTTACTTTTTTTTAAACATTTTTATTTGCACGCACGTGTGCAGGCCATTTTTGTTTTCAATGTTTAAAAATCCTGTTTTCCATGTGACCGGGATCTTTGATTCCTCCTTCTCTTGTAAATTAAAATGTTGCTTATCCATTGGTAATGACAAGTAGGCCCCTTTCCACATGGCTCCTTAATTTTGCTTGAAAAACAAAGGCCAAGCTGTTTTTGTTTCAGTGTTTAAAATACAATGCCTGCCATTCATGTGAAAGGGACTTCTGTTTGGGGCCTTTAAATGCACCCCACAGGCCCCCTCATGTTCTTCTATGACCCTTAGTTGCAGAAGAGCAGGGCAGAGTGGGGTTTCATTTGGCGTAATATTCATCATCAGGGAGTGGGCACTCCATCCTCCCCTTCCATCTCTGGGTTGGGGGTTATGGTATGGCAGCCTCTTTTCCTCCTTCTTTTGGAAGTGGACATTCTAACCTCCACTTCCATCTTTGGATTGGAATGTGTGGCATGGCACCCCCTTTCTTCCATCCTTTCCATGTCCCTGGGGTTCTCACGGACTGCACTCTCACCTCAAGGCTGGAAGTTAAGGAGGTTAATTCTCTAATAAAAGACAGAAAAAGGAAGCTTTACATAGAATTTACAACTACAACAACATACAGTTATAACATGACATTTCCACTTTACAGAACACATTTTATTTATGTTCTTCATTTGTACAAGAACACCAAGTAAATTACTCCCTGATTATATATATATATATATTTCCATCCAATTTTTCATCCATCCTTTTCATTCTTCAGATGGTTCCTCTGCTCGACTTTCATTTGGCTCATCAATCATCGTAAAGTGTGTCTGCGATGGCAGCTTTTCAACTTGTTGATATGGACCCATTTTTCTTCTGTCAGTTCTCTTTTGGGATGTGGATCTTGTAAGCAACAGGTGATATTTAATCTACAATTTCAAAGGCACCACACTAAGATGGGTGGAATTTTCTGATCCTTGGCTTGATTCCTATGAAAAGTGTACAGGTAAACCTTGTCATATATTTCATACTCTTTCTTGGTGGTCTTTGGATAATAGTAGGGCTTCATTACTTCAGCCGACTTTTCTAAATGGCACTGAGCATAAGCAAAAGCATCCATGATGTGCTTCCTTACATTTTCAATGCACTCCTGAGTAGTGTACGCATTTATCAGTATCTGCACCTGGGTCCAATAGAGCAGATGCTGTGGTAACGCCATTTTTCATCCGGTCATGTGCTCAAATGGAGACATCTTTGTTGCAGAAGATGTTGTAGACCTAATAGCCATCAGGACAAGCTGCAATCGGATGTCCCAACTGGGTCCAGAGCCTGCCACAAACTTGTTTACGATACTCACAATTGTTTTCTTGCATCTCTCTTGCCCCCCGCTTGAGGCCAGGTGGTAGGCAATGTGGAGTTTTCTTTTTACCCCTAGAAGCTCGCACATCTTTGCCATCACCTCACTGGAAAAATGGCTTCCTTGGTCCGACTCAATTCTTTGTGGGAGGCCAAAATGAGATAATATGTAGTTGATCATTAGTGTAGCAGCTGTCTCTGCCTTACAATTCGGGGCGGGAAGAAACTCACTTTTTGAACAAGCATGTTACAGTCAACATGTACTCGTTTCCTCTAGAGGAGCGAACAACTGGCCCAATGCAATCGAATTGCAAATCTGACCATGGAAGTGTCATTACCCTTTTTGGTAGGGGAGCTCTGTGTGTAAGTGAACTGGATTGGAATTGAGTACACACAAGACACCCTTTTAGGTAAGTGTCGATGTCATGACCCATTTGTGGCCAGTAGGCAACCTCACACAAGATTTCCAATGTCGTATGAAACCCCCTATCACCAGCACTGGTCGTGTCATGGGCATGGTCCAACACCAGGCTTTGGAATAAGGTAGGTACCAATCACTGGTCACAGCCAAATAGGGCTCTCTTTACCAATAAACCGTCTTGGATCCGGAACATCTTGGAAAACTTCATCGAACACCTAGAGATCCTCTTTAGCTGCACAATCTGACTGTTAGAGGAAAGGTTCCGTGGGCTTCAATTTGTCAATACAATTTCCCAATGATCAGGTCCTCTTCTGCGCAGTGATCAAATCTGCATATGGGGTATCTTTACTCTACTGGGCTTTTGAGAGTTCGCTGTTAGCCCAATTTAGCAAATGCTATACAATTCACATAATTCCTAGTCTGGAATGATGCCATCATCTGCTCATAAAGTCCCAGATGCTCCCAAACCTAATACTTGGCATTATTGTGGTATGGGGTCAGGAAGCTCTTTATGGATTTGATTTATCTTATTGGGTCTTTGACAAAACCCTTTATTTGTTGCCCTCTATTTCTCTTGTTGGGCACCAGAGTCCATTCACCCTCTGACTCAGACCTGTTACTGGTACTCCCTTCCCTGTCTTCTAGGCACTCCCTATCTCTATGAAACTGAGAATATCTCCTTGAACCACAGGGTCAGGACTCCTCTCGCCTGGACCCAAGTGAGATCACAGGATCACTCTCCCTGGAGTTCCCTTCAGGCCCAAGCTAGAACCCAGTTTCCTCATCCTTCCTACCAGGGAGTATGGGGAATTCCTCCCTTTCCCCAAATACACAGAGGTTTTTAGAATGCCCTTACTAGGCTGAGGGTCTGGCTTTTCTCCTTCAACAAAGTAGGCAAGGTGGTCTCTTTGTAGTCACATCTTCAGCCAATCTAACTCCCTGACTTTCTCCTAATAAGAGTTTTCATGGTCTGACGTACTTAGCGTATTATTGCTTACTTCCCAGGACACACTGGTCCAGCCACTTTCCCTTCTGCGTGGAAGAGATGAATACTCACCAATATCACCAGGGACTGGCCTTCTTGATCAGTTGGGCTAGGCCTGAGTAAGTCTAACTGCCTCATGTCACCCTGTTCTTGATAGTTGGCATGCATGAGGTTGGTTCCCATGTGTGTGCAAAAGGTTATAAATAACTGGTATGAGGCCCCTGTTGGGAAGGGCACCTCACCTTGATCAGTGGGCCTTGTCCCATATCCTGATTGGTCAGGGTGCCTCTGGTCATGTTTATCATTTTTTATTTCCTTGGTGAGGCTCTCACATCTGTTAATCTATTTATTTATTTGCTGTTGCTAGTCAGATAGCTGGCTTTTAAATTCTGACACTAAGGCCTGATTAATCTCATGCACCCTTCTCTGAGCTACCAACTGATCCTTTGTTTGCTGGACCTCCTGCTGAAGTGATTCATTGTCCCTCTGTGAGCCTTGTAAGCTGTGTGCATATTCAAGGCGCTTTTCCTTCAGGAGACTAATCTCTTTCTCTTGTTCATCCCTAAATTGTTCTGCCTCTAATAGTTCGGCTTCTATTTGCCTCACTCGCTCTACTAACCCATTACTCTCTTCTCTAATTCTGGTTCCTGAGAACCTGACTGTTCCTTTTCTACCTCCATTTCCAACTTATTTATCCTCTGTAATAGGACGCGGTTATCCTGATTCAATAGGTCTTTTTCCGGAGCCAGCTGCATCCTCTGTTGTTTCAGAGTACTTACCTGCTAATGTATTTGATCAAAGTCATTTTGAGACTCTACCCCTTTGATAATTAATTGACTATTTTCAGTTTTTAATAGTTTTATTTCTGATTGGAATGTAGACAATGTCCTCCAAAAGTCTCTGTTAAGAGCAGACTGGTCATTTAACTTATGTTGCAGTGCACTCAGATTTTGTACACTCATTTTGTGAATTTGTCAGTGCAAAAAACTGGGTTTCGCTCTCTGCACTCTTTTGCTGCAGTGTTTTTAACTCAGCTTTGAGTTGCTGAACAATATCCTTAGCCTCCAGCCCAATTCATCCTTCTAGCCTCACTATTTTGCCAATGCTATTTTACTAACAGCAAATGAAAATATAACTGAGCAGTTAGCTGAGTCATTTGTATCTGTTCATCAAAAGCAGTTGTGGTCATATAAAATGCTTCAAGTGCTTTGTGCAATATTCCGGCTTCAGGCCAAATATCATTGCTTACTGAGGTAACCTCCAGCACAAATTTGGTTTACCAGTTTCCTGCATCGTCCTCAACCCATTTTCCTTTGAGAAATAATTTAGTTAGGTGATGCTCCCTGGCTTCCCCAATTTGTAGAGTAGTAATTTTCACATTTGGCTTTATGAATTTTAATAAAACTTCCTATATTCAGGGGCAAAATTACCCTGTTCCTGCTTGATATCCTCACCCAAATACATTCTTGCACACTCTTAATTTTCTATCTATACACCGCCCTGGAACTCAGGAGTCAAGTCCTAGCGGCACTTTAACAAAACAAAGATGACTTTCCCTCCACCTTCATGCAATTGCATCAAAATGAATAGACTGGCACAATGTACTTGTCATGGGTCTGGAATAGGAAGCTAAATCCCGGACAAGCCCCCACTTTGTAACGGTTTATTGAGAAACCACCCACAACATGGGGAGTTCCTTCCCTCCCCACTTAAGTGGTTATCCAACAAACTGTTCAACAGATTCTTTTTTTTAGCCCTATCTCAGACACATATCATGCCCCATGGATCCTTCTCCCCTGAGCTAACAATGAGCCAAGAACCAGGCTGGTGTACGGGAAACATATTGGTATTCATTTGATATGATATGATAGTTTATTTATATAGCACCTATACACAATGTGTTTCAAAGCGCTTCAAGGCAAGGGAGGGAACAAGGGAAAAAACAATGACATTCTTACAGGCCATGAACAGTAAGGAAGTTGAATTAACTATTGTACTCGGCCTGACGACATTTCAGATAGTGCAAGAGCTAAAACATAGATAAGGAAGGGAGGGGGAGAGTGGGAAGGAAATGGAAACAGACAAGCGACTACCGTACTAGGCCTGACGACATTTCTGGTAGAGCCGGAAAAAAAACAAGAGGTGAGGGAGAGGGGTGCAGAAAGGTAGGGGAGGAACAAAACAAGCGACTATCATATTAGGCCTGACGACATTTCAGATAGTGCTGGAGAGGGGTTGGGGAGGAAAAAAACAGTAAGGGGAGGGAGAATGAGACAGACGAGGTTGCTATCATACTAGGTCCAGGGACAATTCTAATAGAGTAAGTGTATAGAAGAAAGTAAGGGGAGGAGATAGGAAAAGGGAGAAGGGAAAGGAGGCGAGAACAGAGAGTTAGCAGTCAAAAGAGTGGAGAAGCAAGAGGGGAGAGTGAATACAATTGCAGAAGTCAGTAGTAACACGTAATGTTGCAAGCCAGCATACAAGATGAAGATGGGAACAGCATGATTCAGTGCCACCATGAGTACAAGATGTAAAATAATTTAAATTAAAAGTAATAGAAATTAACACGAAAACGTCATAAACCACTTTATCTGTATCATAACACAATCAAATTCTCTCACCATAAATAAATAACAAGAGTGAGTTAAAAAGAACACAATTATAATTCTTCACTTTCTACAAATTTCACTTCACAAAATAATTACACTGATCAATAACAAAAGCAATTATGTGATGTTGTGCGATTTTGATTCTGCCTGCCGGCTTAAAAGGCTAGCAGTAGGATTTCAAGATTGAAAATTATGATTTTGCCCACACTTTTCATTTAAAATAAACACAGGGTGATTTATCGGTTTGTTTTTTAGACCCCCCCCTTGCTTTGGTCTATGTTGGGAAGTCAGACAGACAAATTGGAAAGGCCTTATTGAAAGGCCTGTGTTGTGGAAGTTGGATTAAAAAGTTGGACTGATTTAAGAATAAAGACGCCCCTCTTCCTTAAAGAGTTGGACAACAAGGATTACCCAATTACATTATAGGCTATAGTTTTGAGTAGTTTATAGTGATAAATTCAAATGACATTATGTCGAAAGTCATGATGTCGAGAAAAAAAAAGTCAACATTTTTTTTCGAATGTCTATTTTTAATTGCTTTTTGTTTGAAATGGGGGGTTCTCCCCAATCCCCCTTTTTTATTTTGTTTTTGTTTTACACCTTTTTTTACTCGCGGAACCCAAAAAAAAATGTAAATAAAAAAATAAAACATTTGAAAAAAAAATGGCATTTTTTTTTCGACATTATGACTTTCGACGTAATGTTTTCGGCTTTTTCACTGCCTACCGTTTTGAGCGCACACTGGGAAGTGAGCTTTGTTAATTTTGAATTTTAACAAAATTCACCCCATAGTGTTCTGCGAAATGGGGAATTAATTAAATCAATATTTTTGGTTAAATAGGCTAAGAACCTACACAGTTTTTGCCCTCCCCCCACCCACTATAAAGGGAAAGGATTCAAGGTAAGCAGACTCCCCCACCTTTATGTTCCCCAGAGCTCAATTCTACTTACATAGCAAGCCTCTGTTTAAGGCTCAGGATAGCCACCTACATCTCAGGACACTCTGGAAACATAGGGTAGAAGTCTGGTCACTCCACTCTCAAAGATGGCCTCACACTGTCCACTATAGGACCCAGTGAGCTTTGAGGCCTTCCTAGAGACAGACATCTGCACCCAGATGCACTCTCAGGTACGTTTCAGCATCCTTCCTGATGGCCTGTCCCTTCTCTCTGTCCTGTCTTTGTGTTTCCTTTTCTGTGTGTCCCCTGTCCTAGTGCAGCCCCCCCTTATATAGCAGCAATGACAGCACCAATCTTACAATCTCTCTCCTCCCAAACCCAACCTCCAAGTCTGTGGGCTACCATAGCAACCTTTCATTCGAGCAGATGCAGTGTGAAGAGAGGTGTCACCAGGAATTCACACTTGCACATGACAAGGCCAGTTCCCCTGATCCATTGTTCTGGGCAGGAGAAATGCCAGAAAGTCTGACAAGGTTGCCACATCCCACACTTTGGCCCCTTTCATGTGCCCAGGGCTGTTCAACTTGGGGAAGGTAATTTTGTTCCCAGGGAAGGAAGGGTCATTTGAAGCCAGTGCCTGCCAAACCTGTTCTGCTGGTCTTAGAGTAATTTAAAAAAAAATGTTTTCTCTTTCTTTAAACAGAAACCAGGTCTTTTGGGAGTACATATCATGTATATTTTGGAGCAAACTCTCATCTTCAATCACATTTCTGTACAAGCACAGGGCATCATTTTAACATTTCACTTTCAAAAGGCATTTTCTAGCTTGGCAAAAGCACTATTTTGCACGTGGGTCAATTTTTCTTGGATGTCCATTTACAAATGCGGTTTTTCCTTGCTTCTTTATTCTGGATATTTCCATAGCCCGAGTCAATTTCTAATACACAGGAATCTGATAAACACAAAGGTTCTTTGAAACTGACATAAGCAAAGAGTGAGAGAGGGAGAGAGAGCTTCTTGTGAAGAGTTTTGCCAGTGTCACCTTGTTGCAAAAGTACAACGCTTGACGTACAGCTTGGAGTGAATTTATCTGCTATTTCACAAATTTTTCTTGACACACATGACATTCAGTGAGGAATGCCCTCCTTTGTCCTTTGCTGATGTGTAACCTGAAGATAAATGGGACTGAATGCGTCTTATCAGCAACCAAACTGTGTACTGTTGAAAAGATGAAAATAACACTGGTGCAACGTCCTTTTAAACGCAGAACATTTTATTTTTCAGTGGGAAGTTTTGAGCTGGCAGCATAGCAGGGCTATGGAAATGTCCAGAATAAATATGCGAGGAAAAACCGCATTTTTAAAGTGACATTGACCCACATTGACCCACGTGTAAAATGGTGCTTTTCTTTGGTGCACATTAAGAAAATACATGCAGCAAGTCTCTGTCTGTTCCATGTTCCATTTCGCCCCATATGTGCTCGACAGAGTCAGGGCAGCCATTATTTTTGTAACTGCAAGGCGCAGTTTTGATGCAAGGAAATAGTGCTCTGCAGAGCCAGCACAGCCATTCTTCTTGTAACTGCTGAAAATGCAGTTTGGTGATGTTGGAGAAGTTCTGTTGGGCTGGTAAATGTACCCCATAGATTCCCCCCTGCTTTCTCGAGACTTCTTGTTGAGGGAGGGTAGAGCAAAGTGGGGTTCATTGGGTGGAGTTCTTCTTTCATCTCGGAGCAGCATGCCAAGATCTTCCTTCAGTCTTTCGTTGGAGTGTTGAGCGACACACCCATATCTTCCCTCTGTCTTTTGTTGGAGAGTGTGGATCGACACCCCCTTTCCTTTCTTCCCATTTCAGGTCCCCAGGGAGGTCCTCATCGGTCTAAGAGGGAATGTAATTAGTACTCTAATAGGAGATAGATAAAGACAGGTTTTAGATTATTTCAATGACAGCCTTCCCGGAAGGTTAACATCAGTGGAACAAAAGAACAAGTTACTTTCTTACCTGGTAACGTTCTTTCGATGGGATGGTCCGACGACGTATTCCATATCTATGACATGTAATCACCACAGCTGTGCTGCTTCGGAAACTTTTTTCGGCGTCTGCGTCCTGCGTCGATGATGTCGATGCACCGTCGTCGAGGACCTCCTCCGACGTCCGACGTCATCCGATGTGATAAGTAGGACGCACGACGCCCGGAGCCTCAGTTGTAGTTTTTTCCCCCAGAACGTGTGACATTAGTCAACTGCCAGTCAGACACAAAGCCTTGCGGAACGTAAGCTGCAATCGCAAAAGAAATTCTGCAGTGGGGAAGGCAGGGCGGGAGCGATATGGAATACGTCGTCGGACCATCCCATCGAAAGAACGTTACCAGGTAAGAAAGTAACTTGTTCTTCGAGGGGATTGGGTCCTCCGACGTATTCCATATCTATGAAAGACTCCCAAAGCAGTACCAGAGCAAGGAGGAGGGAAAGAATTTAGAATCAAAATTTAGAATAGCCAATCAAATAGCAGAGCAAAGGACCGCCTTGCCAAAGGCCAGATCCTGTCCTCGGATGGAATCGAGGGAATAGTGACGTACAAATGTATGTACTGAAGCCCAGGTGGCTGCATCACAGATGTTGCGAATAGGAACACCCCTCTGCAGGGCAGTAGATGCAGCCATACTCCTGGTATAATGGGCCCGCAAGCCAGCCGGTGGGTCCTTACCCACCAAGCGGTAACACTCCGAGATGGCTAAAACAATCCAGCGAGACAATGTCTGTTTCGTCACAGCTTGCCCCAAACGCTTTCCAGCGTAACCAATAAAGAGTTGATCGTCCATTCTGACCCGGGACATGCGTGAAACATAAAAGCTTAAATCTCTCCTAGGATCAAGCCTATAGAGCCTCTCCTCTTCCTTACCAGGATGCGGAGGAGGATAGAATGCCGGAAGAACAACCTTCTGGGCCAAATGAAATTCCGTCACTACCTTCGAAAGAAAAGAAGGACGAACTCTAAGGACAACCCTGTCCTTGTGAAATACAGTGAAGGGTGGCTTAACTGAAAGTGCCTGTAACTCACTCACTCTGCAAGCGGAAGTAACCGCAACTAAAAACACAGTTTTCAGAGTTAACAGCCTCAAAGGGCAAGAATGTAAAGGCTCAAACGGAGCACCCATAAGAAATTTAAGAACAAGGTTTAAATCCCAACCGGGCACCAGGAAAGGTGACGGAGGGAACACATTAGTGAGCCCTTTCAGAAACTGTGAAATTAAAGGGATTTTAAAGTAAGAACACTCTTCAGACGAGCGCTTAAAGATGCACAGCGCCTCTAGGTAACCTTTAATGGTACCCACTTGCAAGCCCCTGTGGGCCAAAGAAAGTAAAAAGGACAGAACCATGGGGATGTCACATGCAAAAGGATCCACATTCTGAACTCTGCACCAGTCGCAGAACTTACGCCAATGGCAACGGTACAGAGACTTTGTTGCTGGCCTTCGGGCCGAAAGCAACACCTCCATCACATCTTCAGGGAGGTCCCAATCCTTATACCACAACCTTTCAGAAGCCAAGCGTGAAGGTTGAGGGATCTGACCCCTGGATGGAGAACCTGACCCCCTCCTGTGAGAGCAGATCGTCACGGTAGGGAAGACGACATGGAGGGCAGATGGACAAGTCGAGAAGGTCCAGTACCACCTCCTCCGAGCCCACGCCGGAGCAATGAGCATCAGCCGAGAACCGAACTTCCGTAACCTCTGCAGCACTTGCGGGATGACGGGGACTGGAGGAAACGCGTACAGCAGCGGGAATGACCACTCCACCACAAACGCGTCTCCTAAGGCTCCTTTTGGAGGAAATTCCCACGAGCAAAACCTTTCGCACTTCCGGTTGACACTGGAGGCAAAGAGATCCACTTGAGGGGAAGATCTCCAGGAGAATCTCCTGAGCCAACTCCCACTCGTGAGAGATCGCGCTCTGCCTGCTCAGAGCGTCCGCCGTCACGTTTTCGTCTCCGGCCAGATGAACTGCTGAGATCGAAACTTCCTGCTGGATGGCCCAGAACTCGAGCTGCATCTCCTCCCTGCACAGAGGAAGTGACCCTGCCCCCCCCTTTTTGTTGAGGTAGTGCATGGCCACTGTGTTGTCCGTCAGGATCAGGACACTCTTTCCTCGCACAGTCGGCAGAAAAGCCTTCAGGGCTAGCCTGACGGCCCTCAGCTCCAACAGATTGATATGGAGTCTGGACTCCGACGGAGACCAACGACCGCTGACTGTCAGCCCGTTGGCATGAGCTCCCCATCCCGTGAGGGATGCATCCGTCACGATCGTCACCTCCGGCCAGGGAAGCCAAAATGGAGCCCCCTTCATCAAGTTGCCTTCGACGGCCCACCACAGAAGGTCCCGGGCGACCGAGGGCGGCACCTGAACCAGGTCCGACATCCTGCCGGAGGACTGCGACCATTGCGTCTTGAGTGCCCACTGCAAAGATCTCATCCGCAGACGAGCCTCTGGCACCAGAAGAATGCAGGATGCCATGAGGCCGAGCAACCTCAAGAACTCAAACGCTGGGAGCGTCTGGGCATGCTGAAACTTGTGCACCATCTGCTGAATGTGAAGAGCCCTGACCTGGGGAGGAAAACACTGCTCCAAGGAAGTGTCGAGCTCTGCTCCGATGTACTGGAGCCGCTGTGTTGGCGTCAAATGGGACTTCTTTAAATTGAGGGAGAAGCCCAGCCTGTGAAAGGGAGTGGCAGGTGACGGACAGATGATCCAGGACTTGCTCGGGAGAGCTCCCCCTGATCAACTAATCGTCCAGGTAGGGGTAGACGTGAATCCCCCCTTGCCTGAGATGCGCTGCCACCACCACCATGAGGTTGGTGAAAACCCTCGGGCGGAGGTCAATCCGAACGGCAGGACCCGAAACTGAAAGTGCGAGTCGCCAACCGCGAACCTCAGGTACTTCTTGTGCTTGGGATGGATCGGCACATGGAAGTAAGCATCCTTGAGTTCCAGTGGCACCAACCAGTCCTGAAGCTGAAGGGCCTGGAGGACCTGAGAGAGAGTAACCATCTTGAACTTGTCCTTCCTGAGGAGTTTGTTCAAACCGCGCAAGTCCATGATGGGTCTCAATCCCCCGTCTTTCTTCGAAATCAAAAAATAAGGGGAATACCATCCCTTGTTCCTCTCCGCTACAGGCACCAATTCTATGGCGCCTTTCTCCAGCAGGGCTTGAATTTCCTGCACAAGGAGCGGATCCGGACTCTGCAAAGAGAGGTTCCCCGGTGGATTGTCGCGAGGCCTGTGCCGAAAGGGAAGACAGTAGCCGTGGGTTATGATCTCCAGAACCCACACATCTGAAGTAATGGCTTGCCACTCTACAAGATGCTGCGCCAGCCTTCCCCCAACCGGCGAACCATGGGACATGGCCTCATGACTGAGTGGGAGCGGCTGCGGCGTTACCTGAGGGCAAAGAGGCAACTGCCCGAGCGGCCTTGGCACCACGGGTACCCTGTTGTCCACCTCTGGTACCCCTGCGTTGGCCTCTTTGACTGCCAGCTCCTCTCGCTTTACTGAAGGACGAGTAATAGCGAAAGGAACCACCCCTCCACTGCTGTCCCCTAGGACGAAAAGGCTGAGGTTGGCGAACTGCTGCGCCCAACGACTTCGCTGCAGCTTTTGAGGTCTGCAACCTCTCAAGGCTCTCGTCAGCCTTGCTGCCAAAAAGGTGTTCACCGTCAAAGGGCATGTTGAGGAGCCGGGACTGCACATCAGGAGCAAACCCCGACTTCCGCAACCACGCAAACCTGCGTATCACGGTGCTCGCCGCCATGGACCTACTGATGCATTCAGCTAAGTCCAAACCCAACTGAACGGACTCACACATGGCATCCTTACCATCCTGGACCATAGCAAGGAAATCATCCCGTTCGTCCCC
This sequence comes from Ambystoma mexicanum, assembly GCF_040938575.1. NCBI lineage: Eukaryota > Metazoa > Chordata > Amphibia > Caudata > Ambystomatidae > Ambystoma > Ambystoma mexicanum. The sequence continues at coordinate 330,232,661 of NC_090935.1, forward strand.
TTCGGGAATATGTTCAGCCGCTAATGCAACACAGTTCCACAGAGTGTGTGTGAAACGAGACAAGGCACAAATGGAGTTGGCCGCCTGAAGCGCCATACCACCAGAAGAAAACACTTTCTTCGCCCAGCCATCAAAACGTTTGTCGTCCCTATCAGGAGGGATGGTAGGGTACGACGCCTGCTTTGCCGGGGCCGTGGCCGCCCGCACCACCAAACTCTCCGGGTGGGGTGCCTGGTCAAGTAGCAGGGGTCGCTACTGGCTGGACGTATTTTCGCGACAAGGATCTGCCCACCGCCGGGAGACTCTCCGCAGCAGTCCAAGCCGCCGCCACCCTTCTCTGTAAAGCCATATGGAACGGCAGTACCGGGTCAGTTGGGGGACCAACATCAAGGATGTCCGTTAGATCATCCTGCACAAACTCCCCTGGGGGAGCAGACCATCCCAAGTACTCAGAAACCCTAGCGATAAGGCGCCGGTACGAGGAATCGGCATGAGAGCCAGGCTCAGGCCTACAAAACTCCACCTCCGGAGAGGTGTCCAGTCCACTGGCATCATGCAGTGACTGCCTCAAATCGTCAAACTGACTATGGTCCGAGACAATTTCATCTGGAACCTGACTAGGAACCAGGCCATCAGAATCCTCATCCGCCTCTGAAATGTATTCCAGGTGGCGAAAAGAAGGCACCCGAGAGTGCTTGCTCTTAACCAGAGCCTTCCTAGGGGGTTCCCCCGTGCCACGGGGTACCTCCGACACGAAAGGCGTCGGCGTCGAGAGAACAGGCATCGGCGCCGAGAGAATCGGCGTCGAGGAAATCGGCGTCGACGTCAGATGCAGCGCCGCCAGCATCGGCGGCATCGACACAGCCCTCGAAGCCGGAGCCCCGAGCGTGTCCTTCGACGACCTGAGCGCCGACGGCTTCGACGACTTCCTCGGAGCCGGAGCCTCGAGAAAGCCTGTCGACGCCCTCGACGCCTCAGACGTCAATGTCTTCCTCGAAGACCTCACAGGTGCACACTGTCTCGAACGCGTCGAGGACCGGGACCTGGAACGGGTACGTCGAGAACGAGTCTCCTTGTCCGAACGGGACCTCTCCCGTGACTCGTGCCGAACACTCTTGCGAGCGGTGTCTCTCGACCTCTCACGACCGACCCCACTCGGGGGCGCGGACGGCTTAGTACCCTGCGACTCAAGAATCGCCAGCATTTTCTTCCTGAAGGAAGCCCATTCCTCCGGCGTCGCACGGCTGGTGGGGTAAGCGACGTGCCGGGCAGAGTCCTCCGAAGAGGACCTGGAAGACGACCGGTGTCGGCGCTTCCGAGAATGCCTCGAAGAGGCTGAGGAGTGGCGAGACCGTCTCCTAGAAGGAGACCCACGAGACTTCCGATGATGACGCGGAGAGTCACCCCTCGAATCATCCGTCGAAAGCCCCGCAGACTTCGACTTCTGGGGCTTGGACACTCGACCTACCGACAACTTCTTCTTACGTTCGCTTAAGGCTTTGGACGTGAGCGACTGGCAGTCGATACAGTCATCCGTGTCGTGGGCCTCCCCGAGGCACCAGAGGCCGGCGTCGTGCAAGTCCGTCACCGACATCTTGGACCCACACTCCCCGCACTTCTTGAAACCCGGACGCGGGGTTGAAGACGAAGTAGAAGACATCTTCACACGAAGGATTTACACAAAAACGAACAGGTTCGAATAACCGAGAAGAACAGAACTCCACAGAGTCCAGGCGTTAACCGAGATTCACGAAGCAACACGTTCACGGAAAAAACGGAACTGAGGCTACGGGCGTCGTGCGTCCTACTTATCACATCGGATGACGTCGGACGTCGGAGGAGGTCCTCGACGACGGCGCATCGACGTCATCGACGCAGGACGCAGACGCCGAAAAAAGTTTCCGAAGCAGCACAGCTGTGGTGATTACATGTCATAGATATGGAATACGTCGGAGGACCCAATCCCCTCGAACATATATTTACATTTCTCAAAGTACTTGAACAATATCAGAAAACAATTACTTACTTAACAATGCAAAGACATGAGTGAACTTTTACATCATAGTTTCGTTATCAATACAATAACAAAAAGTACTCCCTGTTACATAGATATACCTATGGACCTATCTATTCCCTTCTGCTTTTCTCTTTTTCTTGATTCTTATTCACAGATGTCTCCTCTATTTGACTTTTCTTGGGCTCCTCAATCAGCTGCAAAGTATGTCTGGGGTGACAACTTTTTAATGGTTAATGTGGACTCATTTCTCTTCTGACAGCTCTCCTTTGGGGATGCACATCTTGTAGGGCCATGCCTGGGATGTTAACCTCCTTATTGAACTTTGACCACCTACAGTAGCACTGGGCCTGACCAGAAGGCTTTCTTTAGGATTGCCAGGGCCCTGGGGCTTACCCTCCAGTTGGGACCAGGCTTGGCAATTATTGGGATCCAAATTAATTTCGAGTCCATTGAGGACATGACTGCCCATGTAAAAGGCGGAGGGAGCACCTCGCACGACCAAACAATTATGCTCTATGCTTTTTCCAGGGATAGAGATTTTTAGCGTACAACTGCTACGCAGAAAATGTTTGGAACCGGGAATCTCCAGACCCCATACCCACTGATAAACTGACTCTACAGTGGGAAGGGTCTGGTCTTTTGTGAGTTTCCTGAATAATGCTTCGCTGATGAAGCTTTCTTCGCTATTCAAGCCAACTCTGGAGAGAACAGAATCCCTCCCCTCATTTAAATGAATGGGGATGAAAAGAATGTTCGCCATTCTTCTGCATCTCAGTCAGGCTTTGGACTGGTTTTTCATCACTTTCGACTATATAATATGGATTTTCAGATTGTGAATTGGTATAACATTTCTATGTATTTCCTTGAAACTGGAAGGAAGGTTGATTTTCAGGAATGGAGAGGAGTTCCCATCACCAGTTTGTTGTCCTACAGCAATTACTGTAATTTCAGGTGTTTGATTATTTTGAAGCTGAAACTCAGTTTGATCCAAATTTTGTTCAACCATGTGTCATGTGCCTTTTAAACTGACATAGTTGCTGATTTGTTTTAATTTTATTGGCCGGTTAGCCTGAGTCCAGAGGACCTTGTTCACACAGTCTATTAGGGGAGACAACCTGTGAAGGATGTCATTCCCTAATAGACAGGGGGTCCCCTCTGGAGCCACAACTATAACCAGGTGCTGCACCTTATGTCACCCAATTTTAATTTCCAGATCTGCAGTCCCCTCGACGGGAATTTAATTCCCGTCGAAGTTCTGGAGTTGTCCTGGAAGAGGGGTGAGAGGGATCTAGTGTCTCTCCCCCTTCCTGAATTTAGCTGCTCAATGGTCGTTTTAGAAAGAAGAGTGGCTTGGGATCCGGTGTCCACAAGTGCTAGAAATGCACATTTCCCTTGCACTTGGACGGGTGCGTAGAATCTACCTGCTTTCTCCTCCAATTGGCAAATGTAATGGGCATTCTGAGGCAGCTGGCCGGTTAACTCCTTTATTTTGGATTCCGATACTGTGGGATTTTGGACAGTATTATGTGTCGGAGTTTGGGAATATGAAAGCAAAATTTGGCATTCTGATATTTGGGGAGTTCTGGGCTCCCCTTTCTCTCCGGACTCTGTGCTGTCCCCCCTTCTTGGAGACAGTCACCAGAATTGGCTTGGACAGTTTGGGAACCCTCTTTTTCTGATTCTGGGCTGCCCCCCCCCTTCATAGAGGAAGCCACCAGAATTGGTTTGTGAGCTCTGGAAATCCCCCTTTTCCTCAGATCCTAGGCTGCCCCCCCCTCTTCTTGGAGGCAGTCACCAGAACTGATTTGTGAGCGGGAGCCCTCCTTTTCTGAATATGGGCTGCCCCCTCCTTCTTGGAGGCAGTCATCAGAATTGGTTTGTAAGGTTTGGCAATCCCCTTTTTCCTCTGACCCTGGGGTACCCCCCCTCTTTTTGGAGGCAGTCACCAGAATTGGTTTGTGAGAGGGATCATTCTTTTTCTGATCCTGGGCTGCACCCCCCTTCTTGGGGGCAGTCACCAGAATTGGTTTTTGAAGGGGGTCCCTCATCCAATACTTTATTATCTGGATGACAATTTTGGGGTTCAGGGATGGGCGATTCTGAATCAGTCCCCACACCTACACAGTCAAAGTACTGGTCCGTTGGGACCCCTTTTTCTTTGGGAGGAATTGCCTCGTCCCTGAAGGAGAAGATCTTCTTCGCAGAATCCTCCAAGGATACTTCCCCTTCAAACTGGAGGACACTGACTTCCTTCAAAAAATTGCTCTTTTTGATTTCTTGGTTTCTCCTACCGACCCTCTGTTCCCTGGGTTGCAGATTTCCGGGGGTAAGAGATTTTAGTTCCGGTTCTGGGGTGTCCAGGGGCCTTTCACGGGTGAGCAAGGAAGCTTCCTCTAGGGCTTTGCACCCCCCTTCCTCCCGTGCCTCCTCCTCTGGAACTGGTGGGTTGTCCCCGTCATTGTTCTGGCGTGCCAGACCCCTGGTTTGAGGGGTTCTGAGCCTCCATGTTCATCTGAGGGTTCTGCTGAGCCCTCAACACGCAACTCAGATCCAGAGTGAGGTTCTGGACCTGACGCTCCAGTTGGAACACCCGCTCCGGCTGGTACGGGGGTCTTTGCTCAAACATAGGTGGTTCTCGGGAAGGGTAAATATCCCTTCTCCCAGAGTACCCTGGGTCCTGGGGATTCCCTTTGTAACCCTGCACCCTTGGCCTCCCCTCTCCCGGATTGGGTGGTCTGGACACCTGAAAGCAGAGAGAGAAAGGAAGGTTGTCCTGCAGGTTGGGGTTTGGAAGATACTGGAGGAAGAAACTTAACCCAAGATTTGGAGGATTACTGCCATCCAGAGGGAAGTTGAGAGGGATGTTTCCTGAGGCAGTACTCACCTGGTTGGAACTCCCCTTTGGCCGGGGTAGTCCATACGTACCCCAAGATTGGTCTGTTGCCCTTATATCTAGGACTGATATAATTTGCAGAGTTAGAGGTCACATTGGTGGGGTTACTTACCTGACTACCACCAGCTGCCTTTCTGCAGGTTTTTGGACCTCATAGATCCTGGTAGCTTGCTCTACTACCCAATCCACAGTCCTGTTGTCGTGAAAATCCCTTACCAGCTAGGTCATTATATATTTTGGGACTGCATGAAAATAGGTGGTTAAAATTCTCTACTATTCCTGCGCACCCGCCTGGTAGTTTGTGCAAATGCACGTTTTAGTTCCTGCACAAATTCTCTTGGGGCCTGATCCTCTCCGCACTGCAGATTGTAGGCCACTTTGAGAGCCTCCTGGGGATTTCTGTGGGCGGAAAAGTGCTTCAAGAATGCTGCCTTATAGATGGACCACCTTGAATGGTTTTGGTATTTCAGTCCAGCAAAAAAGCTGGAGTACTCCGGAGAGCTCGTCCATTTGGCATAGTCTATGCAATTCTGGTTATTTTTGATGTGAAAAGAGTCCATTATTTGTTCATATAGCTCCAGATGCTTCCAGACAGAATATTTTGCATTTTTATGGTACAGAGTCATGACATTCATAATAGCCTTAATCTGCCTAATGGGATCTTTCACTAGAGCTCTCTTTTGTTTATTGGCCTTCTTTTGCCACTTCACCTGAGTCCATTCACCCTCAGACTCACAGCTGCTACAGGTTGAGGTCCCCTCGTTATCTTCTAGGCGCTCCCTGATTCTTTGAGCTGGTAAGTAGCTCTCAGAATGATGGGGCTAGTTTCTTCTACACTGTGGCACACAGGAGAGTAGTCTTCTGTATCCAGGATTAGTCGAGGACCCCCCCCCCCACTGCCCTGATTGGGTAGAGGTTTTTAAAATGCTCTGTTGGGGCCTCAATTCACACTCTTTTTGTTCTGCAAAGCGGACCAAATGGTCCGTTTGGAGATGATGCTTCTGCAGGTCTAACTCCCTGAGTTTCTCCTCATAAGAGGCTTCCTGGTCAGAGACATCAGCCATAATATTTTTGAATTGGTACAGAGATGCCCGTCCTTCAATCTCTGATGGGCGGTGTCCTGACTGTTCAATCATGCTAGGCTTATTTAATTCTGACTGCCTCACGGTTTCTGGCTCATGTGAACCTTTAAATGTGAAGTGAGCAGTGTCTTCAGTATACAACGGGTCAATGGGTTTGAAGGCATTAGTACAGAGGGCATCACACTGTGATCAGGGGTGGCCCTGTCCCTCTCTACTTGTTCGGGGTCCCTCAAGCTTTGATTTAATCTAGCACACTCTTTTTCAAACCTCCCTAGTTTCTCCTTCTCAGCCCCTACCTCGATAGTAGGCAAAGGTCTGCGCCTATTGCCTGCTATCAGGACTTGACTGGCCCATATTACCTGCTCTTGAGCTGCCACCTGCTTGTGGAGTTCATTGTTCTCTTCACAGAGGGCCTCATTGTCTTTTTGTGCTGCCTGTATGGCCTCGGAGCACCGAGACAATTTCTGTTGCACAAGGTGAACCTCCTTTCTCTGCATATTTTGAGCCTCTACGGCCTGCTCTAAATCAAATTCCCTTTGTCTCATTAATTTTTCATATTCTTCTTTTATGTCAGTCAGTCTCTGAAGATCTGACTCTATTCTCTCCAGATCGGTTTTTAATTGGCACACTTCCTGACAGAGGGCATCTTTTTCTTGATATGGGGTGCCCCTCTGTTCATCCAGGTCATCCCGCTGTTGTTTGATAGTATATAATGTCTGGCATTCTTGGTTAAATTCTGTCTGGAGGTGGAGTTCTTTACTGATCCATTTATTATTCTCCTCTTGCAGCTCTTTGATCTGATTTTGTAACATGATTATTTGTTCTGAGCAAGCCCTGTTATATTGTAGTTGTTGATTCAGTTTCCGTTGAGTCTCTGATCTCTGAGTCAACCTTTTCCTGACACTCCACTTTTACTGTATCTAATTTCACCTCTTGCTCTGTATTATTTTGTTGTTGTAAAGCCAAGTCCTCTTTTAGCTGTTTGATGTAATTTTCCAATCCTACCTCAGAATCTTGTCTCTTTTGCAATTTCTCTCCTACTAGTTTTGGTTCAGGCTTGATTCGGGTTAAGTGCTCTGACTGGTTTTGTGCAAGGGTTCTATTTTCTTCATATTTTTCCTCCATAACTCCCATGTAGAGATATATGTAGACTGTTATTTTGACCATTTTAATCTGCTCCTCTTTAATTTTCAGAGTCATATACAACTCGCTCAGGGCTTGATGCAATAGGCCACCGTCTTGCCACTCATCCATGTTCATGGCAGTGACCTGTTGCATCATTTCTCCTAGCCAGACCTCATCTTGCTGTGCCCATTCCCCTCTGAGAAATAATTTGTGTAGAAGGTGCTGCCTAGACAGGTATATCTCCACAGTGGTCATTATGAAGAGTGTTCTTTCTTTATACAATTATTTATATAAGGGTAAACCTGTATTTTGTTGCTTTTTGTCTAGTTCAGGGTTGATTTGACTTTATTTTTACATATGGGCCTGCTACTTAGGGTCTATGTTTTGGGAAGGCACTTTTACAGTTTAACAGAGCTTTCTAATCACAAAAGTTTCACTACCTCTACGGTTAGCCTGCTGTGTTAAGCTGTCACATGTGGAAACATTTATCTCAATCCTGGCAACGAGCCCCCACTTTGTTAAGGATTTTAAAGGGGCGTCACACTCCAGACCAGGAAGCATACTGGCCAGGGGTACAGATATTAATCAGAACGCTTTTAAATGTATGAATTTGGATTCAGCTTTGAGAAGGCAACCAATCTGTCTCACACCCCCCTTAACGTACACCCTGTGTCGCAATGGACCATGAACCAGGCCGGTGTGTAATAATGAAATATTTATTTTAATTTTGAATAAAAATCCAACACATCCAATATAGGGCAGCAATCACCAGGACAGTGATAATGAAACAGTAAAATGATAAAATACACGTAGTTTAACCTTCTAGAATATGATATACAATGCACAATTGAAAGAAAGCAAGATTACAGTTAAGCATTCCCCCTGCAACACCCCCTCAAATCCCCATTACCCAAATTGTGTGTGGGTGGAGTAGAGTAGCAAGGAGTCAGGTATACTAAGCAAAAATCGGAATGAAAATCCAACCTACCCACCCTTTAAAAATTAGCAAAATGGCACTTTGGAATTACTGAACAGTTTTTTTACATGTGCGGTTGGATGAATAAGGCAAGAATGTGTGTGGCTGCACTAACAAGACAAGGAAATTCACAAGCTACAAGGCAATGTACTAAACAATGGGCATACAGTTTAATAATTGACTTTGGTAAGGTAAAACAGTGCAGCAAAATCACACGTGGCAGCATTGCAATTGCTACATTTCACAGGTTTAAAATTGCAAAACCGCTTGGAAATTGAGCTAAACAGACAAAATCGGAATGTGGTTTTTATGCTAAGGTACAAAGGCACATCACAGGTATGATAAGGGAAAGGAAACTCGGTTTTTAAAGGGAACAATTTCACGGGACAACTCGGTTTTGTTAGTAAAGTGATTTCTTTTGCTGAAATTATATTTTAGTGACTAGATTGTTAAAGAAAGACACGGTATGTTAAGAGGTTACTTGCAAGGGCAACCTATCCACACCGCATTCAGCTCTATATGGGAATTAATTAAATTATTCAAAATAGTTCTAAGGACTTACACAAGGACTGAAATGGTTTGGAAAAAAATGCACTACACATGGAGATTAATACAGATTTTTCTGTGGACAGGATACACAGAGGATTCTAACAATTGTAAGGATTTTACTAAGGTGTTTATAGGATTTATATGGGATTGGACATAATACAAGGTAACAAAGCAATGGATGCAGTTTTGTTGATTACTGGGGAAGGGAAATACTTACAAAGAGCCTTGAATGGCGTAGTTTGGACAGCCAGCCGGGTCTTTGGACAGTGGAAAAGGGGTCTGGTCACTGTGCAGCGGTGGCTCTCCTCTTGGAGTGGGACAGCTGGGCCTAGTCTGGTCACTGTAGACAGTGGGTGCATCGGCTGGGCAAAGCTGGTAGCTGGGCAAAGCAGGATAATCCCAAAAGGGTTGTTGGGTTTAATTCTGAATTAGAGGTTCAGCCTGGGTAAGAGGTTCTGCCTGGATCTGCTCTCAGCTACCCTTGGCCTATCACTGGAATCTGGAATCTTGCAGGGTGAATGTGGAATGTCTGGATCCGTGGATGCTGATTTATGAATGTTGGATATTCTTGAATCTTGGATTTCTGAATGTCCTGGCTCGCCCTGTTTCCTCCTTATAAAGGCCGGATGATATCAGAGGATTTTTACGATGTGGGCAGAACTAAGCTAGACCTACCTCTAAGAATCGGATATGTCAGCCTGTGGATGTCGCCACCTCCCTGTCAGCAGATTGGACTGAAGGAGGTGACTCACTTTTATTGTGTGTGTTTTTACAATGTGCTTTGTTCTACCAAAGTTACTTTTGCCAAAATCAGTTATGGCGCAAAACACTTATATTTACAAATGTCATCATCAGGAAAATTAGATAGGCAGATTCCATATTTCACAAGGGACATTTCTGTCCAAACGCCAAGTTTGTTCGATATTGTTTGATCATTCTGGCAATCTTTCGCCATTTCCATGGAAAGCATCTCACCTAAAATTCTATAATTGTCTACATATATACATATTATCACTGGGCATGTTATCATTAATTTTCAAAACTGTACCATGTACGCTCTCCCCAGAAATGACATTCTACTGGCATTTACATCAATAACATGTCAGAAGAACCTACGATATCTTATTTTAATGGCACAAAAATGACATTTAAACAGTCATAATTTCACATTACTGTTTCATTAGGTTACTGAAATACATACTTTCATATCAAAAAGTCCTTTAAATCAAAAGGATGGCATCTGTCACTGGGGAGCGGTCCTTATGATTTCCCCAGTCATCCTATCACCCCCATAGCAACATTTCATTCTGTCAGATGCAGCTGAAGAGAGGTTTGTTTATTTATTTGTAATGCGCGCCAGACCCAAGGGTATCAAGGGCACAGAAAGAGAACCAAGAAAGCTTACAACTTCAAAATTTCATAAGTTACATAAAATAATGTACAACAGTTACAGTTGAATACAATTTAGAAACGTGTGCACAAATATATACATACAAATAGGAATTCACACTTGCCCGTGACACGGCCAGTTCCCCTGATCCGTTGTCCTGGGCTGGAGAAATGCCAGGAAGTCTGACGAGGTCGCCACATCCCACATCTTGGCCCCTTTCATGTGCCCAGGGACTGGTCCACTTGGGGAAGGTAATTCTGTTCGTAGGGGAGGCAGGACCCTTTGAAGCCAGTGCCTGCCAAACCTGTTCTGCTGGTACAATTACGTCTGCCAGAGGAACCGGTACCAAGAATGGTGCTTAAACATGACAAAAATCTAAAAGATATGCTCACACACGCCAGGACCGGAAAAAAGACTAACAGATCTGAAATGTGGAATTTACGGGAGATTCCTGGACATCACCCTTGTGGCACTTGTACAGCTTGCAGATGTACCTGGAAAATGTCCTTATTTTTCATAGACAACAATGAATGCACCTGCGTGCCCTTTTCTAATTGCAAAACATCAAATGTCATTTATGTTATTGAATGTCCTTGCGGCATATGCCGTGTGGGCCAGACTACAAGGCAAATTAACAAAAGAATTGGGAACACAGGTTGAGGATTTGTTGCAAGACACACACAGCGCACTAGTTTCCCACTTCCTAGATTTTCAGCATCGTCCTGACGATCTGGTTTGGTGGGTGGTGGACACTGTACTTAATACCACCAATGCCACAAGTGCCTTGAATTACAAGGAATCTTGGTGGATTTTCAAAATGAAGTCCACTACCATGGGCCTTAATGAAGCCATACCCAGCGGCCCTTATACATGATCCCATCTTACTGCTTCATCGGGGGGCTTCTCACACTGAATCCATTAGTTCTACCTTTTACTGACAGTGGGGCTCACACCAGTAACACTTAGCCCACCTTCGGGGCAATTTGCTTCCCAAGTTCCGTGGATTCACTGGTCCCCCTATGTTCCACACCCCTGCGCCATTCCCTGGCACTCACAGGGCAGTTTACCCCTTTTTATTGATCTGTTGTCTCTTTTGCTGAATCGCTGTGCCGCATCCCCACCATTGTAGATCTGCACATCAACGCACCCTGCCGGCCCATTGCCATGACTTCGGGACACGGCTTTCACCACGCATGCGCCCAGCCCAATACACTATCCCCACAGGCATGCGTGGCACTCATTTGCACACAGATCTGGCTTATAGAGCATCGTCCGCAGCCGTGGCTCCTCTGCCTGCTGCAGTCAGACCCCAGATTCACTCTGCATCGACTTGCCTCCAGGTATGTGTCACTCCAGCCAGATCCGCTGGTCTTTTTTAAGTGAGCCCCCTCTTCCATAGACATTTTGTCTATGCTCCCATTCAGCCACCAGACTTATATGGCAGTTTGTTCCTTTCCTGCAGGCTCACACATGGATGGACTTACTTGGTGGCCTCTCTAGGCACTTGTTCCAAGCCACTTGTGGGAGCAGAAAATCCACATTTTGTGGTTTTACTTTACTTTTCTCAGCTCATACTATATGTGCTCCCTCCTATGGGTGCCGTTTAGGGCTGACACATTATCTTTTTCTTCCCAGCTGCCCTAACTGCCCTGAAGGCAGCCTGAGAGACCATATGTTGCCCTGATACTCCCCTAGCCCCAAGGGGGGAGTACACACCCACAGGATTGCTTTTAAAGGTCAGTGCCTCCTGGCTCATGGTACTGCAGATTGTATTTATATACACACATGTTCACAGCTAGGCACCTTTCTTTCTCATAGTTTCGCCCCCTTGTTTTCTTTTATGTGTCCCGTATTTAGGGAGACCTTGGCCGTAGAAGAAGGCTTCCACTACACCTAGCCGAAACATCTCGGGATGCCGCACTCCACATGCCCTTGAAGTCCCCCCAAGAATACCAACCTTGATTTACAATCCAGACGTCGACCTACCATCAGGTCACCCTTCTGCCTGGCAACACCAGACCTCTTATCAGGTCTTGACTAAGTAGTGTGATAGTGCACACACTCCAGGGACTATTGATGTGGATGTCATTTTGGAGCACCACAAGGGCTTGTATCTCAGTTCCAAGCCCACTTCAGTCTTACCCATAACATAGGGTCTGCATTTCATTTAGACTGGTTGTAACTATTGATCATGAAAAATGTATAGATGTACTATGGTTAGCCAATGTTCACCCTGTGTTACACACAAGCTTATCTCTTTGTGTATTTGCTATATTTGTTGACACTGTGCTATTCACACACTGGTTTATGAAATATTATACTATATGACTTTATGGACTTTGCTTAAAGTACTGATTAAGTCTAATATGTATATAGAAAGTAATTGAGTACAATAAAAGAAATATCTGCAGCTAAATAATAAAAGCTGTATATTAATAAGTCAGAATGTGTTTATCTATGTTATATTGAGGTGCTCAGTGAGACAGAATATATTCATGTTTTGGTGATATACATTTTAAGAATCAAGAAATTGCATTTAAATTGTTGCAGAATTTCAAATATTGACGGCAGGGCATCCCCCTGTTCCAAACTTATTTTCAGCCCAGAGTCCTGCCGGTTTTAGGGCTGTCCCTCCAGTTACCAAACCTGTTCTGCCCTCAAAGTAATTTTTTATTTTTTTTTTATTTTTCTTTCTTTAAACAGAAACCAAGTCTTTTGGGAGTACATATCATGTATATTTCAGAGCAAACTCATCTTCCATCACATTTCTGTGCATGCACAGGGCATCATTTTAACATTTCACTTTCAGAAGGCATTTACTTGCTTGGCAAAAGCACCATTTTACACGTGGGTCAATGTCACTTTAAAAATGTGGTTTATCCACACATCTTTATTCTGGACATTTCCATAGCCCTAGCAATTTCTAATACACATGAATCTGTTCAACACAAGGGTTATTTTAACCTAACATAATCAAGGAGAGAGATAGCTTCTTGTGAAGAGTTTTGTCAGTGTCACTTTGTTTCAAAAGTAAAACGGTTGCCATACAGCCTGGAATGATTTTACCTGACACACATGCCATTCAGTGAGGAATGGCCCTCCTTTGCTGGTGCGTAACCTGAAGATAGATGGGCATGAATGTGTCTTACCAGCAACCAAACTGTGTACTGTTGAAAAGATGAAAATAACACTGGTGCAAAGTCCTTTTAAACACAGAACATTTTCTTTTTCAGTGGGAAGTATTGGGCTGGCAGCATAGCAGCGCTGCCTTTGAATTCTTTTCTTTGGTGCACGTGTAGAAAATAGATGCAGCAATTCTTGGTTTGTTCCATGTTCCATCTCACCCCATATGTGCTCTGCAGAGCCAGTTCAGCCATTCCTTTTGTAACTGCTGAAAATGAATGCAGTTTGGTGATGTAGGGGAAGTTCTGCTGGGCTGGTAAATGTACCCCACACTCCGGCCAAGGATGACTTTTCTTGAAGTCCATGCTTTCAGAGCCAGCAGGTCTGGAGAAAACTGAATTTCAACGCCTTTAGCAGGACATGTTTATTGTGGTTGGTCATTAATGGGAGATGTTACATCCGGGCTGGAAGTGGGAGATGTCCTTGTGAGGTTTTAGCCACAGCCAGCAAAAGGGGCTGCCTTGGTCTGACATTTTCCATGAAGAAAAAATGGCTCTTCAAATGTCACTGGAGTTTTTTAGGTGAAACATAATATGCATTGCTTTTGGTCAACACACACATGTTTCATTTTCCTGACATTTTTCTGTGAGCAGTGATATTTTTTTCACTTTTACTTTTTTTTAAAAAAACGTTTTCATTTGCACACACATGTGCAGGCAGTTTTTGTTTTCAATGTTTAAAATCTAGTTTTCCATATAACAGGGATCTTTAATTCCTCTTTCTTGTGTAAATTAAAATGCTGCTTATCCATAGTTAATGACAAGTAGGCCCCTTTCCACATGGGTCCTTAATTTTGTTTAAAATGCCTGCCATTAATGTGAAAGGGACTTCTGTTTGGAGCCATTAAATGTACCCCACAATTCCCATATATCCCAATTACATAGAGTAATTTTGTTGAAGTTTGAAATCAACAACATTGCTTCCAGTGTGAATAAAAAAGATATAGCCTATTAAGTAATTGGGTATTCCTATTCTTTTTGTCAACCCCAAACTTCCTAAAAGGAGGGTGCATACAAAAAAAGTCCTACTGCTTTCTGATTCCCCAGAACCCCGCAATAAGGCATAGGGGTCCCAAATGATTAACTGAATAACTGGGTGTGTGTACTGGAGAAAAAATGTTTTGCAAAAGAAACAGAATATCCTTACTTTGAAAAGCACACTTTTCAAGTGGGAAAGCATTCCCTGAGAGAAGGGAGATTTTGCATTGCAGAAAGGGGATATGATATGATATGGCATTTATAACATGCCTACACACAAGTGTTTCAAGGCGTGATGAGGCAAGGGAGGGGAACAGAGGAAAGACAGAGACAATAATCTTACTAGGTCAGGGTGACATTGAGATTGTGCAAGTGCAGGAGAAGGGAGAAGGGGGAAGGGGAAAAGTGCAGGGGGCAAGGGGCAGTACATGGGAATGACAGTAAAAATAAGTAGATAAATAAAGCAAAGTAAAAGTGCAGACATCAGGTGTCAAGTGCTGGTAGGGGGCTGTAGGGATATAGAAGACAGACTCCAAGTGCAGAGGATGTCAGGGAGGCAGTGCAGGGGTGCAACTGGCCAGGGAGGGTATCTGGCCCAAGATCAGAGGGTAGCCAGGTGACCAGTGCAGTTTCAGTTTCAGCCAGGCATTCAGCAGGGCAGAGGAGGAGAGAAAGCAGAAGCAAAGAGGAAGGTTTTGAGGTGCTTCTGGTACCGGAGATGGTTCGCCTCAAGTTTCATGGTGGCAGGGATTCTATTCCGGAGGGAGGCCCCAGCCAAAGAAAGAGTTCTACCACAAACTCATTGCTTTGAGAAGCGCCCGCCCTTGACGGAGATGGAGGCAGATGAGCGAAGTGCTCGAGCAGGAAGATATTTAGGCGGAGAGAGTTGAAGGTATTGAGGCTGCAGGCCCCAGAAGGCCTTGTGAACAATGCAGAGGGTTTTGAACTTAATCCTTGCAGCCACTGGTAGCTAGAGCAGAGATTTCAGTCCTTGCGAGATATGATCCCTGGGCTTGATGCCAAGGACAAGTCTTGCAGTCCTGTTCTGGATGAGTTGCAGAGGGCAGAGAGTAGAAGCAGGCAGATTTAGAAAGTGGCTGTTGCAGTAGTCCAGCCTAGAGAGAACCAGAGCTCTTTAGAGAGTGAGCTTCTGTGGGAAGGAGAGGAAAGGAAGAATACCTCTGAGGTGGTGCAGCTGGTAGTGTGACTTATTAGAGACATCAGAGATGTGAGGAGAGAAGGAGAATGTGGAGTAAAAGATGACCCAAAGGGTTTTAGCCTCACAGGTGGAGCAGGAGGAGGGCCAAGAAAGGCCGGCCAGAGAGTGACAGGAAAGGAGGGTGCAGGTGTGCCAATGAGGAGAATCTCGGTCTTACTGGCATTAAGGCAGAGATCATTGGTGGCGCATAACTCCTGGATAGCAGACATACAGTCAGAGATGAGAGAAGCAGAAGAAGTGGCCAAAGGGAGTCTGAAAATTGAGTTGTCATCGGCATAGCACTGAAAATTGGAACAGAACACAGCAATCAGGTGGCCAAGGAGTGCCAGGTATTGGTTGAACAGCCAGGGAGGGAGGTTGGACCCCTGGGGAAAGCCGCAGGTAGAGAAAAAGATAGAGGAGAGGAAGGACCCAAGTCGGACCTGGGAGGGTTGATCGGTGAGGAAAAAGGTCAGCCAAGCAAGGGCCTGATCGATCATACCCAGGTTATCATGGAGACGGGTAAGCAGGATGTCATGGTTGACCGTGTCAAAGGCAGAAGAGAGATCAAGTAAGATGAGGACACAGGGGGTGTTGGAATCGAGGTTGGAGAGCAGGTCTTCATGGATGTTCAGGAGAGCGGTTTACGTGCTTCTGGCAGCTCTGAAGCCAGACTAATGGTCATGGAGAGGCCCAACAGATTCAGTGTGAAGATTAAGCTGGGCAATGGCCTCTTTGCACAGGAAGGGAGTGATGGAGATCGGCTGATAGTTAACCGGGCAAGAGGGGTCGGCAGTGGGTTTCTTAAGAAGAGGGTGCACAATGGTGTGCTTCAGGAGGGAAGGGAAGACTCCTGTGGCAAGGAGTGGTTGCAGAAGTCAGCCAGAGCACGGGCCAAGGTGTCAATGTGGTCCTTGATAGTTTTGGAGGAACAGGGGAGAACTCATTTTGACGAGACTTTCATAGATTGGACTTGTCTAGAACCCTTGTCTGGGGAGAACAGGGGAAAGACAGAGAAGGAGGGAGGAGAGATTGCTGAAGAAGGGCCAGAGGAAGGGCAGGGAGTAGAAGGGGTAGGGTGAGAGGAATAGAGAGAGGACAGGATGTCCTGAGTTGTAGAGATGAAATGAGAAGCCAGGGCAGTGCAAAGGTCCTGGGAGGGGACAGGAGAGGTTGAGACTGCAGCAGGATTGGCCAGCTCCTTGCAGATTTTAAAGAGGCCGGCCGAGTTAGATGCCGTAGAGATGCAGACTTGGAAGTGGGCTCTCTTTTTGGTTAGGACAGAGAGCCGGTATTGCCTTCGGAGCAGGCGGCAGGCCAGTTTGTCAGAGGATATACCGAAAGCACGCCATTTCCTCTCAGCCACCCTGAACTTTCAATTAAGGGTGGCGAGATCTGAGTCGTACCAGGAGTTGCACTTGGCTTTGGGCTTCAAGCGGATCCTCATGACAGGGGCAAGAACATCGAGAGTATCAGATATTGCAGAGGGGAGCATGGAGAGGGCTGTGTGTGAGTCAATCAAAGGGCGACCGGGAATGAGAAAGTGGTGGTGAAAGCCTCAACTGACACACGCTTCATGGGTCGGATAACCAAGAAGTTAGATGGTAGTGCTGGAGTTGGCTTGGTCTGGGGGGGTGGCGAGAGTGAGCTAGGGGAAAGGGGAAAGTGATCACTCCAGGAGAGAAGAGTGGTGAGAGGGATAGAGAGGGGAAGGTGTGAATAGATCAGAACATCCAGAGTGTGCCCTGCAGAGTGAGTCAGGCCAGAGGGGGGGATAGAGAGTGAGAGAGAGTCGCAGAGGTCATTAAGGAGTACAGAGGAAGGACAGGAAGTATCCAGGTGGATGTTAAAATCTCCAAGAAGATAGAAGTTGAGTGGTCGAGACCAGGAGGGAAAAGGAGAGGTCTGCCCACTCATAGAGGAAGGAGGAGATCTGACCAGGTGGACGATAGATGGTAGCCACAGTAAGGGAATGGCTAGGAGAGGGAGAGCGTGCAGACCAGGCATTCAAAAGAGGAGTAGGTCTGCGTAGGAATGACAGAGGCAGGAATCCACTCGGGGAAGATTGGGGCTGCACCCCCTCCAGAACAGTTGGACCTGGGCATGAAGAGAATCTTGTAGCCATCAGGGAGGAGAGTGTCAAAGCTTGTGACAGAGCTGGTCGTGAACCATGCCTCGGTGACACTGAGGACATCGAGGTCAAGTTCTTCTAAGAGGCGGCAGATGTCAGTGGAGTGTTTAAGAGTGGCAATATGGAGAAGGTTGCCATCCTTGAAAGACTTCCGGGGAGGGATACAAATCAGAGGTACTCCCTGCTGAGGTGTAGAAGAAGCCTGAGGGAGGGCAGAAGAGGAAGGAGGAGAGGGCAGGGTAGCCAAGGAGGAGACAGCAGGGGGAGACAGGGGGGGCAAGGGGAGGAGGATGAGAGGGGATGGCAGGAGAAGGAAGGAAATTGAAAAGGCGCGGAAGCATCTATCAAAGAGGAGGAGATTGGCCTGAGGGCTTGGACCAAGATGGTACCATTCAGGTAGACATTTGTGATGACCTTAGATGAGTCGAAGGAGGTCAGGGGGGCCTCCCATTAGGTGCCACTGAAGAGGGAAAATCGAGACCAAATCCATGCCCCCGCACCCCAAGCGCATACATAGAAGAACAACAGGAAGAACAAGGAGCGCACTTATCATTTGAACCAGGCCCCAGCGCACCCGTGGGTGACAAATATGCTGAAACACACCCACTTCACCAACAGTGCAACTTCTATGCTACATTAGAATCAATGCTGCAATATCAGAATCTACAAACACAAAAATCCCTGTTTAAAGGCTTGCAAATGCCTATATGAATTAACATGGTCTAAATGCACAGTGTAAAGCTATGTTTCAGGAAAATTACAGCTAAGTTCATTTCACTCACTGAATACTGGCTGCGGGAGCCTTATCAACATTCCTCGCAAAACATTCGAACTGCCAAGGCCGCAAGTTCAAGATAAAATTGCTTTCTGCAGACAGACATTTTTTTTAATTATCCACAAATGCGAATAAATCACGGCAACCCAGTGTGCTTTTTTTCTTTCTGGGAAAGAAAGACATTTTCTCAAGGACACGCACAACATTGAAACATAACTTGTAACAAGCCAGAGCCCAGGTGCGAACTGCTTGTTCAGCTAAAAGTTATGGGAACAAAGTCACATTGCAACAAGATTAGAATTAGGTAATGGGGGCTGGCACAGCTAAATCAACCCACTGACGCAGGAGGTTAATATCCAATTATCAGGCTCTCTATAAGGGCTACATATGTAACCCACCACTTTGCAGCCAATAACAGGAGGAGATAGGTTTCTGGGAGCTGATCCAATTCTGTGAGGTCAGCCTGCAGTGTGATTATAAAACTTACTTGCAAGACAGCCCCGGGGGAGACGGCGCCTGAACTCGCGATGCACGATGCTCTGTGCTTTTCTTTTGCTTTTTTTTCTTTTTTCTTTGCCTAGAAATAAATGCAGTTTGAAACATGCTGCTGCCTGCTTGGGACTCTGTTGCATTTCTGGGGGCCATATGGGAGGTGTTGGGGCCTCCCATAGCTGGTGAGGGTATGGCTGCTGGCCCCCCACTGCCCTGGGGGGGGAGTCCAGCTTCTCCCCGACAAGTTGGTGCCCTCTGTGAGGCTCATTGCTCATTGTAACATGGGTAAATGAGCTCTGCCTGCGCAAGCCCTGCGGTGGACTGAGCTCCCTGCCGCCGACTCAAGGAAGCTGTGGGACCCTCGCCTGCACCTGAAGACCACCGGAAAACGCGTAACCGGCTAAAGGCTTCGGGGGCCACTTGGAAATACCCCGCTTGAGGGCGGGTGAGAGCCCTGCAGGAGAAGGGGTCCGGTGAAGCGCATTGAAGGGGTGTCCAGCAGCGGTGCAACTGCCAGTGCAGCATAGGAAAATGTAAGTAAACCAGCAACATGGGCTCTGAGGGGGGGAAATGTTTAAAGTAGAAATGTTAAAGTGTTTTTTTTTGGGTAGAAACTGAGGGAGGGATTGTAAATTGGGTGGTGGGTGATTGTACATTGTCACAAAATTCAGCGCATTGGTAGTGATCGGCACGTGAATTGTAGTTGGGACTGGGGTGGTGGCAGTGGTCCCTTCTTGTGTTTTTGAGCATATTGGGTGGGGTAGTGACTCCCTACACATAGAACAGGAGTGCCGCGCTGATTGGTCTAGAACAGGAGTGCCGCGCTGATTGGTCTGGATGGTGATTTCATGTACGGGGTCTGGATTTCCTATGAATTGACGTTATAGATCAATGAGTAGATGAGGTTCCCTGCTAATTGAGCGTTTAGTTCAGTGAGTGGAAGATAGTTGGCTGGTTAAGGTCCCCTGGTGAGGAGCGTATCACACACTAGGCGACGCAGTGTGTGCAGTCCAATTATAAGAGTTTATTGTGGTTTACCTTGTTCCAGTTGAGACAGGAAGACAGCTGTGGGGATTGTGGGGTTTTATTTTGGGATTTTTTGTGGGGTTGGGAGAAATGGGTTATTGTTCTGTGTATGCACATTTGTCTTTTCATTTGCATTGTGTTTTTAGTTTGGTGACGTCACCTTCAGATTGATGCATAAGGACACAAAGTTTTGATGGTGTGGAGATAGTGGTGTGGTTTTGGATTTGGAGAATAGGTGACCCAGAGGCGGTGTGTGGAAGACACATGCGCAAGATTGTGGGGGTGTGCCGGAGAAGGCAATGGTTTGGTGAAGATGGATTGCACGTGGAGTGCACTGGCTAAGGTGCGGAGCCAAGAAGGCTCACAGAAGTTGAATAATGTTCAATTATCTTCTAACTTTTGCTCCCTGAACAGCGGACTATCGAAATTTTCGAATTGAATAGAGGTAAAATGTATCACACAATACAGAAATGACTCCCCTTCACTTGTTGTGTAGCACACAGCTTCCATGCTGAAATGAGTCAGTAAAACATAGTGTGCAAAGATTCAAAATTACTGAAGGTAAATTAAAAAGACCATGGCTGCTCATAGGCGGCTTCTCCAGAAGCGTGCAGCAATCGCTACGGACACACATACACAGCACTTACACGGGAATAGCTTTAAAAGCACATGGCTACAGTTTAACTGTGTGCACGAAGGAAAGGGAAAATGCGAGGGGTCAGCTGATGCTGAACCAGCGCGAGCATAGGGAAGAGGGGACTCACCCTTCTGAACCTCCGGGAGTGTAATATTTGATTACACAGGGGCAGAGAAAGGCAGATGAGGACAAGTAGGCACAAAATAAATCATTCAAGCATGCGATGGGAGGGGCAGTTAAAAACAGCTTCAACACACACGCACAAGAATAACAATAGCAGTGTCAACAATCACCACAATATGCACCGCCCATGTGGGGAGGATACATGGGGCAGGATGGGATCATTTCAGCAGACACCACAAGCACCAATGCAGGTACTGTCACCACTACATGTACAGACACAACAAATGACAGCACCACTACCCCAGGACTGACTAGAATGACAACACAGGGGCACTGCACAGCAGCCAGCACCCATACAGAACACTGACACAATAGCAACGGTACCGGTTACATGACTGGGTGAGGTCTTCCTGATGGGGAACAAATCTTTCAAAGGACATAGATTGACATTATACCGCTAATAGGACAGCCCAAGACAAACTTGATTTGACTCACTCTGCCACACACACTCATGCTCCACCTCCCCGACAGAGCGGGCGAGACGCGCGCCGACACACACACTCACGCACACTCAATAATGCAGAGGACAATTGCATACGGGTGGTGATATGTATCAAAACATTTTCTTTTCTGGGTGACAGTGGGGCGACTAGGCCATGCATTAGGGAAGAGAGATTTGTGACATCATGAGCAATGTGGATATGACCACCTTATTAAATGAGACACACAAGGTGGAAGAAGGTGCACTTGAGGGGGGAGGCCTACATTTCATTGACAGTTCACCACAGGAGGAGAGAAATAGGGGTAAAGGGTGGATGGTCCATGTTCCCAACAGAATGAATTTGGCGACACAATAACAGTGCAAGTGGTACTGCCACTAGCACTTTTGAAAATAACACTGGCACAAATGCATTAGCCAACACACATAGGGAAAGAGGTCATTGCTGCACGAACTGGAGAATGATGGTTGTATTAAAATTTGAGAGCAGATATTGGGGGGAGAAATATATATTGTTTAAATGTAACAGTAATTACAGTAGTGGAGTAATAAAATACTAGACTAAATGAGTAATTAACAGAGTAGGTAGGCTTTAAAAAGTGGACATGGGGTGGGATAGAGAGAATGGGAGTAAATTGGTAGCGGATTTCATTAGTACCAGCTTAAAGTGCCTGCAGTTCACGGCGAGGCACGCCCTGAGAAGTGAGAGAGGAGCCATAGAAAAAAAAAAAAGTTTTAAAAACCCTGCGATTATCTTAACTAAGTAACATGGTGCACTTAATTTAGAAACACAGCCACCCTATATGACAAATTTACCACCCTGATGTTTCCCTATTTAGCTTGTCAGTGCCTGATGCCCCACGGGACAAAGGCACGCACTATAAATAACTTATAACAAGAGCACAGTAAATACAAAGATCTAAAGGCCCATTTGTACACTAGCACCCAAATTGCATATATATGATCCAAGTGTGTAATGAGTATCTTCACATAAATTAAGTGCCTACCCATTTTCTGGGTACATTCCGAATTGTGTAATAATTTACAGTCAGACCGCCATTGAACGCCACCAGGTGGTGACAGGATGGTGCATAGGTGTACCATTGGCTCCTCCCACTAGGACACTGAATAGTGTGAGAGTAGTGCAGAGAGGTTAGGTCAAGAAATTGAAGAATATGTAAATTCTCAGGTCTCAAGCGCTTCCATTTCATTTCTCGCCAGATACAAAGGACCCAGGGCAGGCCTGAAGACAACGGACAACCAACACCCAATGGCTATGGACTACAGTGGCACATTTTTCCCCTCCTGACAGACTTGGTCAGAAGTGTAAGGCGTCAAGCCCTACAAAGCGGTGGCCACCCTGGCAACGAGGGAGCAACGATCAACAGGGCCAACGCAAGAGATTTTCATGAACTACAAAATAGCACGAACTCTCCCGAGTTAGGGAAACATGGCCATCCCATGGTCCAACGCACACTAGCAACTAGAATAGGGACCGACACACGCATTTCCAAAGTTTAATTGAGTTTCATATTACATTTTGTGCACCTACAGCTGTAACACTGTTTTGTTTCTTCTCTTTTCCCCGCACATGCAGGTTGTTGCGTATGTATGCTGTTAGAAATGTGTAGGA
The DNA here is from genome assembly GCF_040938575.1 of Ambystoma mexicanum. NCBI lineage: Eukaryota > Metazoa > Chordata > Amphibia > Caudata > Ambystomatidae > Ambystoma > Ambystoma mexicanum. Next base: position 330,255,367 of record NC_090935.1, read on the forward strand.
AAGTTCCTTAATGTTATCTTCCATTAGAAACTGTGAGGCCTACTGATTAAAACATTGTGTAGCATTCCCCACTCAATTGCCCACCCTATCAAGAACCTCAGACCCCTTAGAGCATGTTTCCCTGAAGTATATTTCCTTGCTTCCATTGAATAAACAGCCCAAGATTTTCCCTACCCATATTGAGAAATTTTGAAAACACGAAATGTCCAGGGGAAGGTTTGATTTTTGCCCTTAGTGATTGTTTAGTTCGCGGAGCTTGAGGTTACTAACAAGTACTAACGTATTAACGCTTTTCTTCCGATTTTCAGGCGGGCAACTTTATCATCTCATCAGCTGCAAGGACCCAGCAGCGTAAGTGGTTATGGGCACGCAAATAAGGACTTTTACCTTCACGATGGGACTATTAATGATGAACGAAACAATGGGGGGGTACTTTGAAAATTATATGTAATAGTGAGCATTACCGCTGTATCCCCTGCTAACATTCCCTTACCTAAGCAGGAAGAGTTACGGCGTCAGTGGGTGAGGAAAAGCTGCTGCTAAAGTAAGGAGAGTTAAAGGCAGACACAAGGGGAGTAAAACATACACATAACACACATATCAGAAGTGACCAACAACATGCACACATGTACAAAATTGGTAGGGACACCACTGGAGAGAGCTGTCCTGACTGTTCTTTAACATATGCCGGAAGAGAATTGATTACAACAGAAATTACTACAGCAGAGCACGACGCCCATCTATGACAAGGTGCGAAGAAGATTGCAAGGGAAGACAGCAACATTGAGATTGAAAAAAATAAATAAATAAATAAATAAATAATAAAAGAAGAAAGAAAAACAAAAAGAGAGAAGAAAAAATAAAATGAAAAAGACAAAAATATGATAAGTGCCTAACAGAGTGGGAGAAAAGAGCAAAGATGGTCACTGAAGAAGGACGTATACTGTTAAGGTACCAACGTTATGTTACCAGCACAACAGTGACAAGAAGTGGACAATCATGCTGGATGCAAGAAGGTTGAGAGAAGTTGCGAGATGAGAGCAGGAACATCACTGCTTATGGACTACTATTGAGCACATGCATCCAAAGACCAAGAGAAACTACCACTGAATTGGGGAGGAGAGTGTTCATTGGTGCGCATCAGCATGCCCTTGTTGGTGATGACCAAGGAAGATGTGAAGAGTGACACATTCACCAAGATGGAAAACAACGGAAGAAGAGAAACAGACAGAAAAGTAAAAAGAGGGGGGAATTACTTCTCGAGCGAGAAAGAAGAATGAGTGGGTGCAGTACCAGCATACCAAAAAATGATCAGCAAAAAATGCATCTGAAAAGAGAAAGCAAAGAACTAGCTAGTGCTTGCATGGTAATGGATGACATCATGACTGCCTGGTTGCTTGAAGGTGATAACGGAAGGACGAGTACCGAGCACAGCACCATTGTGCAAGATAGAGATACATTGCAAGAGAACAACAGAAGAAGACATCGGAATTCAAATAAGAGACATGGTGAAAGGAAGAGCCGGACTAAGATAGCGGTGCGCAACATGGTTCCAGCAGTAATAAAGGTGGCCACTCCCTGTGATCAGAGGAAGTACGAAGGGAAGTGAGTGTGGTGGAACACAGAAGGAGAACACTACCATATGTACTGTTGATCAACAACAATGAAGAAAATTATGGACACTTCAAGGAATTGGCAAGGATATGCAGACCGGAAGGAGGTGAATGTTGCTTGGTGGTGTGGTCGACAAAGTCGACCAGAGGGGGGACTGAAGAGGGAAAATCGAGACCAAATCCATGCCCCCGCACCCCAAGCGCATACATAGAAGAACAACAGGAAGAACAAGGAGCGCACTTATCATTTGAACCAGGCCCCAGCGCACCCATGGGTGACAAATATGCTGAAACACACCCACTTCACCAACAGTGCAACTTCTATGCTACATTAGAATCAATGCTGCAATATCAGAATCTACAAACACAAAAATCCCTGTTTAAAGGCTTGCAAATGCCTATATGAATTAACATGGTCTAAATGCACAGTGTAAAGCTATGTTTCAGGAAAATTACAGCTAAGTTCATTTCACTCACTGAACACTGGCTGCGGGAGCCTTATCAACATTCCTCGCAAAACATTCGAACTGCCAAGGCCGCAAGTTCAAGATAAAATTGCTTTCTGCAGACAGACATTTTTTTTAATTATTCACAAATGCGAATAAATCACGGCAACCCAGTGTGCTTTTTTTCTTTCTGGGAAAGAAAGACATTTTCTCAAGGACGCGCACAACATTGAAACATAACTTGTAACAAGCCAGAGCCCAGGTGCGAACTGCTTGTTCAGCTAAAAGTTATGGGAACAAAGTCACATTGCAACAAGATTAGAATTAGGTAATGGGGGCTGGCACAGCTAAATCAACCCACTGACGCAGGAGGTTAATATCCAATTATCAGGCTCTCTATAAGGGCTACATATGTAACCCACCACTTTGCAGCCAATAACAGGAGGAGATAGGTTTCTGGGAGCTGATCCAATTCTGTGAGGTCAGCCTGCAGTGTGATTATAAAACTTACTTGCAAGACAGCCCCGGGGGAGACGGCGCCTGAACTCGCGATGCACGATGCTCTGTGCTTTTCTTTTGCTTTTTTTTCTTTTTTCTTTGCCTAGAAATAAATGCAGTTTGAAACATGCTGCTGCCTGCTTGGGACTCTGTTGCATTTCTGGGGGCCATATGGGAGGTGTTGGGGCCTCCCATAGCTGGTGAGGGTATGGCTGCTGGCCCCCCACTGCCCTGGGGGGGGGTCCAGCTTCTCCCCGACACCACCATTAATGGGAGAAGAAGAGAGGAGAAAGCACAGAGACCATATGAAGTGTCCATAGGTCTGGCGAGGGAACGACAAAGAGGATGTCGGTAAGGGTTTGCCTAGAGGAGGCACTGGTATAGGTGTCAGCGATAGGGAGGCCTGGATTTGAGACCAGGATGTCCTTTTTAAACTTCTTCTTTAAATATTTAGTGAGGAGAGCAGGATAATCGATAGAGAAGCAGTTAGAAAAGATAGGAGAGACCGAGAGCACCATAAAGTGGGTACAGAGTGGAGAGAAGTGGAAGAGGGAGGGGTGGAGGTGGGGAGAACACTAGGGAAGGACGCAGGGAAGGGCAAAGCCAAAAAAACCTAGAGAGGCGAGACAGTAGTAGACAATTGGACAAGGAGACAGGCACTCAGACAATGGTAGAGGTTTGCTAGAAGCACACCCAAGTCTGAGAGTCCTCTATAAGGGGGGGAAAGACCTAGGTTTCACAATGCCATTTCAAATGCTTTCACAGTTGAATTTTTTAAACACACCTAAGTCTGAGAGTCCACTATAAGGGGAAAAAGGCCTAGGTTTCACAATGTAATTTTAAACAGAGGATTGCTTGATTAATGTGAAGGCAGTCCTTCCTTTTATCTTTTGCAGGACGTGATATTTGATTTTTCGTCCTCACTAGCCACTGTGGTGTGCTGCTGGTGCGTATTGCATCTAGTCTGAGTCAGATGGCCAGCCTGGATGGCGTCTTTGGCATCTGTTGGAAACAGACAATCGCTTGATGGCTGCTAGTGAAGACGAAAAGTGAAATATCACGCCCTGAAAAAGATAAAAGGAAGGACTCCCTTCACATTAATCAAGCAATATGCAACACTTAAAGACAAAATGATGTATTGACCAATAATCCGCCCTACACACACAGAAGAAATTATAGCACTCGTCGGGAGATGTCCCACCAACAAGAAAATTGGTTTCCAATATATCAACTGAGCCAACGTGTCCTGAAGACGGCCCATAGGGTTTAACCATCTAATGAACAGATGTTATAGACACTGTTCGCCCTGCCCAGCCAGAAACACACAGTGTTGACAGTAATAGTCAATTGCAATTCGATATTTATAATGAATTACCATTCACCCTGCTACTAACCATACTATTTACGTACCCATGCACTATTTGTTATTGTAAAAAGTATTTGATTCCTATGTGTTTTTAATAAAATGTTTTTAAGATGTCCTGACCATCTGTTTATGTAGAACGATGACCTGTTGGGTTGTGACCTAAAGTTTTGGTCCACCTCTGCACATGTGTGAAGGTGGGGTACCCTGTGTTGACTCCCCCCTTGTTTGTGCTTCCTAGCTTCCCTCAACTCACAGGCCCCCCGATATAAAAAAAGAGGGCACTCACCCACTGTATATTACCTCTATGTACTGGTGACTGAAAAGCAAAAACGCACCTGCGGCATAACCTCCAATCTTGTGTTACTGTTTATCCCCAAAAGGCTAATTATTTATATAGAATCTTTGTTTTGGTGCCATGGAGAATGTGGCGTGTCGGGTGAAGTAGTCTAAATATTACTTTTTCCATAAAATGTAATAAAAATATATTCGTTCTATACACTGGCCTGGTCCTTGGCTTAAGATTTCTAAAGGATGAAGGCTTCACATGGTTATTCTAGATGAGTCACAGAAAGAACTAGATTGAATCTTAAGGTATATTGGTTTGGTGCTTTTGATTGGGGAGGGAAAGAATTCCCATGATTCATTGTGGTCCACTAAATATATCTCACATCTGGTAGTAATGGCATGTTTACCCTGTCCATACTTTCCCTTTTGATTTTGAACTTTTTTGACCCTTGCGTTTTAAAACTGAACATTTTCATGTTAAGTGATTAAGGGGCAATGCCCAATTCCGGTTCACTCCACATTCTTTTTAAATGTGTTTCCATGATTTGTACTCTTAACTTCTGTGTTTTCCTGCAAATGATAAAGAAAGAGGCCAACAAAAAAAGACTTGTTTCTTTTTCTTTTTAATGGGAACATGATGTTTTAATTCAGATACATAACAATCAGGAATTGTTTACAAGGACATGTACAAACTTAGAAGTGAATGGACACAAATTAACAGATATTCTAAATGACCAATTGTATTGTGTGCAAAAGAAATTAAAAATATATTACACAAATAAACAAAGGTTATATCCACAGTCATGAATATTAATTCTCTACACAAAAAAAACACAATAAATAAAATCACATTATATGCAGATAGTTCTACTTACAACAGTACATTATACTGTAGCTTGTGCCGTGTTTACTTTGACTTGCAGCCGATTGGAATGGGTTGCTTAGTATTGATATGCAAGCAATACGAGTTTCCCAGGGAAAAGGGGAAATGTGGAACTCACACAGATTCTAGGAGGTCCCTCACATCTGTAACATACACTATGCACAAGGAACAGAGGCTGTGTGGTGTGCACACACACACACACAACTATCGCCAGCTGCAAGCTTCATTTTCCATGTGGGGTTACCAGAAGACTCAGTCACCAGCAGTGCCATGCAGATTGATTCAAACATTTTAAAGGGACTATATAGTGAAAGGAGCTATTCCAGGTCGCTTTGCCTATAGCCACATCATCCATAATCACTGACGAAAAGGTTAATAGCCTTTTGTTTTATGATGTCGGTTGGGTGTGGAGCCCTCTTGTGACATCATTGAAATGCGTGCCCCAAAATGGCGCATTGTACGCTAGTGTTCCTAGCACTTAAGACCTGATTCATGCAAGTGTTTTATAATGGCGCAATCCCATAGGAAAACGTTCCATGAATCAGGCCCTTAGTTGCACCCTCAGCTCGAGGGAAAAAGCAGCGTTATAAGGCATCTTTCAGTGATGGCAGGCTACGAATACCAGAATATTTTGAAACCCGCCCAGGGGATAGCCAAGCTCCTTTCCTTGTATGATGGCATCATGGACAGACAAGAAGGGCCTCCCGTGCACAGAAAGGCTCCGGCCCTGGTAACACAGACCCCTTGTTAAAAGTCAGCAGTTTGGTCGACTTACTTTGATTGACCTATTGATGTCCTTATTTGCTTCCGCCCCATGCCCACCAATCCTACCACAACCCCCTGGCTCCCCCACATCTATCTCTCTACCCCTATACACAGACATACATGGATATGTGCTTGTATTGTATCCTCTTGATCAATCTTAATCGACAACCTGATGACCTTTGAAAATCAGCCTGTGAACTCACCATACATTTAAAATACATTGCATTGCGTGGCTTCGAAGTCCTGGTTCATGTCAATTGTACAAACGAGGATTTCAGTGGTTTGTGAAAGTGAGAACCTGGGATGGCAGGACCGTGGAGATGCTGTAGAGAGGAGATGTAAAGCCCCCGTCCAGTGAAGCTACACTGGATGGGGATGCAAATTCCAAGACAGAAGCCATCAAACGATCAGCATGGCATTGTTTGGCCACGTCAAATCGCATGGCTGGCTAATGGCGGCCGCTGACGTGAAACGCCCACAGCTGCCTTCACCGCTCCCTGTGGACTTTGCAACAAAGGCGCGCCCTGCACAGTGGCGGCTTTGTGTCCAGTGCGCCCAGGGGCGCTTGCTGAGCGGTCACAAATGGGCATTTAATAAGCTCTTCATTTCACAATGCATCTTTCATCTCGGCGCATCGGCTCCACGCTGCAGGGCGATAACACACAGAAAGCAGATATGCGCACAGATACACATGCAGCGGACAGGCCGCGATAGCATCTTTGGAAGAAATAGCACGAACCTAGCTTTGTGGCCGGCTTTTCTCTATTTTGACTGACAGGCTTCCCTGGGGTCAGCTTTGATATTAATCTAGGATTTGAAGTCTCCGGATGACTGGAGTTTAATATGTCATAAGGCTGTTATGGACAGTTAAACCAGGAGACTCTCTGGTCTTTACATCTAATGCATTACCACCGAATGCCTTTACATCGAGGCATTTTCATTAAAAACAATGCATCGAATGCATGTTTTTGAAAGGTAAAGGGTTTAGTTTAATATTAATGGGTTTTAAATGGTAAAAAACAGGGGGCGGGGGACCCCCATTAAAAAATATATATATATATGCATTCGATACACATTTTTTCAATGCACGTTTTTCGATGGAATGTTCCCTCGATGGTAATAATTCGATGCATTGACCATAAACCGTAAGGAACTGCACATTTTCACGCAGCCCGCGTGTTCATGGCTCCGATTTGTGGCACTGTGAGCCGGAGTGTTTTGGTAACTGAAGATTTTTGAAGAAACAATAGAGATTTATTAAAAAGCTGGCATGCTCGGATCCCTTGTGGATTACCCATATCCGGAAGCAAGGTCTACTTGTGAAATCATGGCAAGCCAAGCCCTACTCCATGGACTCTGCTGTGATGTGTTCTAAAGAGAGGCACGAGTGGCGGCTACAGTCAATTCACACATGGGCTTCAGTCTACATGTTGACAGGCATGTGGGCGCACCTCCCAGAACTATGTCATTATGATGTACATCCCAGGAGCTGAACAAGAGACATAACATGGACAAATAATTTCCTGTGTGTGCCGTCATCAATGCAGACACATTTAACACTAGTGGTTTATAAAACCTTGAGTGACCTACAGCTCCTTAACTTTCAAAACGAGATCTGTTTCATAGCAGCCGTTCAGCCCAACAATAGGCCCTAAATTCTGGGCAACACCCTGATATATTTTGAAATCTAATCCAGTTCTTCGATTTCATTGTTTTATATAATTTGAAGACAGTGTATCAAAAGTTACTACGGTATTCATTTCTACATCAATGACCATGGATGGTCCATGTTCTTTATGACAGACAGGACAGACTTTTGGGGGGAACCGGTTTGCCAGCCTGTTACTGATCCGTCATGTATGTAACGGAAAGAGAAGACATTGGCAGTGGTAGAACTGGAATGAACACTCCCTTGCTGCACAGCGCTGTGGAATGTAGTGTGGCAGACAATCAGGGCAAGACTGCATTCTGCACATTCCGATTGGTCAGGAATGCCCTGTTTTCTTGCCAAAATGCTGGCAAGAAATGTTGGGCCGCTCTGGTCTTGGGGCAAGGTGCTGCGGTTATTCAGCAATTCGTCTTACCTAAAACTACAGCAAACAAAATCGCGTGGAAGGTCGTACATTCTGTTCCGGGAGCTCTATCTTTGTCCGCACCCTCTGAAAATGAAAATGATAGCTCGGCGATTTGGCACATGGGCAAAGAGTCTTTCATGTGTAGCTCCTGGAGCGAATCCATCTCATGGAGGAAATGATTCAAGGTCAGCGGCTATTGTCACGGATAGCATAGGTGAGGTCAGTGGGCAGGCGTGCGCCACACACATCCATCTGCCATCACAACTGACCACCGCCCCATTTGGCGATTTCAGCTGTCCAGCGGCATACGTTCACAAACCCTGACCTACCCGTACATTATCCAATGCAGCCCATTGACAAAGGGCAGAGAGGACAGTGCCCACTGGCATTGAATATCCATAATGAGGCAGAATAGAGGCATTTCCCATGTCCATGCCTCTTGCCAGTGCTGAATTCACACACTGGGTCAGCTTCACTGGGGCCATTAGAATTGGGGAGCGTGATGTTGATGGACACTTGGTGGCCCTCGTTTCCATTGTATGAATTGGAATGTAGGAACAAAGAAAGCTAAAGCAACTGTGCAGACTAATACATGTTCTACATTCCAATCATTGGTCCTAGTGTAGTCGCTACAAGGAGGCACAATATTACTGTTTCGCTAGCAGGCAGAATTCTCTGATCTGAGTTCACAAATTCGCATTATTTCTTTCCTTTCGAAAAAGCAGGCAATCTGTCCATATTGCAAAGGAATCCCATGGAATCTGCAGCCTGCTTTCAAGCATGCATTTACAGAGGTGGGTGGCAAGACAACATGGGTGTTTCAAACGCTCCACAGAGGATTTATTTTCTGAAATGGAGGTCGCTTCCCCAAGGTGAAACATGAATCATCACCACAAATGATCACACCGCTGTCCTGACTTCAAGCACTTCCAGGAGATGTTATCTATGCACTCTTTATGTTCCCTGACTGGGTGATTTGCAAATGAGCAGGCTACGCCACACCATCCTGGCTATGCACATCCCCGTTATCAGGGAATCGTTTGAGGGGCACTGGTTTAGGCTTTTCAGGGTTCCCTAACTCGCAGAAGTTGCTACAGAGTATACTTTTAATGCAAAGAAACCAGGGCTAAGAAGTGTGTGAGCGATGGGTTGCCAATCTGGCACTAGCGAGGGGCTTCAAGACATGTCTCGCAATATTAAATCCACAGGAGCAGAGTTTGCATTGGCGCATTTAGTTCTACAGACAGTCTGTGCAAGCGGAAGAGGCACCTAGACAGTGCCCTGAAACCCGAGAACCCTCAAAAGCAGGGCCGTGCTGGAGCACCCAAGTCATGGGAAGCCCGGAAAGCCTGGCCTGGCCTCCAGCCTCGGGAAGGAAGATAAAGGTGCAGCTTGTCCTGATCGCTGGAGCACCCGAGTCATGGAAAGCCCAGGAAGCCTAGCATGGCATTTTAAGAGAACCAATTGAATTGGCCAAGGATTCGCCTGTGTGTCTGGAGGGAGCTTTTTAGCATCTTGCCAAGTGCTTCATCCCCAGTCGTTGCTCCATTTCATATGATAGAACAGGTGCTCGTAGCCAGAGGGAACAACAAAGGGGGGCACTTTCTGTTGGAGGTCTGTGATGTGTACTTCACCCAAGAAGCAGCTCATTGGTCCCCAGAGGGGTCACACAGACACCAGTTCCCGGCAGTTTTGTGTGAGCACTCGCATATTGCATCGCATCTCATATGGACCCTTTGGCTTGCTGAGGCCAGAGCCTGAGACTGTGCGCTGCCACTGCTACCATAGCAGCCTGTGCCCACATAGACAGTGCCCACAAACCACCGTGCAAACCCTCAACATGAGTAATGCTTCACATGCACTATGCAGCAGTCACGTGACGTCACATGGTCCACTGTGTCAAACATTGCGTGGTGTGCCGCAGGCCATTCCCTAGCATCCTTGTTGCTGACGTAATTACTTACAAGATACTCTGCATAGGTTCAATTGCACGGACAGATTAGTATAAACTATAGGCTCCATTTTTTTCTTGCGCCGCTGTTTCCAGCAGTGCTCTTTATCGAGCTGCCTTTGCTGTATAGCTATTTGATTCGTGGGGGGTTGGGAGGGGGTGTCCTGACTCGAACAAACTTTGTTGGGGGTTCCCACTTGAACCTCCACCCCTCTCCCACTCGGTTATATGGAAGGGACTCCATCCCATATCAAGCCCACATAAGTCACCATGCTCCCCCTCCTTGTCTTCTGCATGCTTTGTACCCTGCATCCCACCCCCCTCCCGACCTTCCACTCCCCGCCCACACGCTCTTCCCACCACTTCCTGACCCGGACACACTGGGCCCACCCACGCTGTCGCTGATGACAAGTAATGACATGATATTATGCACCCTAGTCAGACACTACTACTGCAATCACTCTTAATAGGAAAGCGGACACAACTCTGGGCCCGAATTCAAACAATGCAAACAAGTCGCTAGTAAGTGGAAAATGTTGCATTATTTTGTTAACTTCGTTGAAGGGTTCGTCCTACAGCAAAAGCAAAATGGAACAAGATAATTCAATGGCAATGCAAGTCCTTAGGCTGGGGATGACAAGTATCCATAACTTGTGAGCCCCCGAAGCCCCCTTAAATGGCAGAATAGGGTCCGCAGAGCACTTTGGAGACTGCTATAGTAACCCGAGGTCACTTACACACTGATTAACGTTGGCAGTGATTGATTAAGACACGCTGGAAGTCTCCAATGGCCTAAACATGGCATTGGGGTGCAACCCAGATGCTGCTGACACCCACCGATGTCTGGACCAACTGAGCCGTGCCAGTACACACGCATGCCGGCGGCAAGTGGCACACTTCTCGGCCCCCTACTGATAAGCCACGGTGGCGCTGCACGGGAAAAGCGGGAGCAACTGTAGGCAAGCCTCAGCAGCTGCAGCCTGCATCTGGGCGCCAGCCGCGATCGCCGGTTTATAATTAGCTGCAAAGTGCTATTTGGATGCTCCCCACACATTTTCATCACACTCACAACTGCACCCCACTTATCCCCTTTCGGGTGATGGCCCTATGTGTCAAAAGAAGTTCAAAATAAATCCAAGCGCGCATTTACGAATGGGCAGTAATGACAGCGAATCCGCAGGATGCAGCTTTCACTGCGTGAAGATATATGTATGCAGTGCAATGCGGCTCACACACGCGATCACGCCAATCTCCCAAGAGGCGGGGCTGCGCGCAAACCAGGGGTCACGCTGGGCCGTGCCAGAGAAGCAAACACGGCTGCGAGAGCGAGCGGGAAAGTCCGCGGCATTTCCAAGTGTCAGCTCTGAAAGAATCCGGGTTCGGTGACGCCTTGGGACAGCGGTGCATTCTAACCGCGTGCACACCTTGCGAAGATCGGCATTCTCGGCGTTCCGAGTGTGGGGGCCGGGGCAGGAGCACGGGGCAGGTCTGGCACTGCGGCTCTTGGCATTTACACATTGTATGGGCCACGCATTCTCAGCCTGGCCCATGTCGGAAGGCAGTAGTGCAGAATGGCTGGACCCCCATGGAATGCATTCAATATGTATGTAATTCATAGTAACGGCACGGAACTCTCCTGGAGATAGTCTGCAAAGTTCCGCGGAAACTGCAGGCAAAAAACAAGTCTGTCGAAAAGGTGGAAAGGTGGCAGCTGAAAAACATAGATTGCGTTGTGTTTACTCTTCAGTATTTCGTCATTTTCACAAATATATCATTTTCACTTTAAACCATCACTGCACGATGCCTTTGTTTCCATGGGGAAAATGTTAGGGAGAGAAGAACATGAACTTATGGCAGAATCTCTTGAAGCGAGGCCACCTGGACATCCTTGGCAGGGTGGTTTTTGGCAGGTGAAATGACTTGTGCAGTGGCGCCGACTAGCGTTTGCAATCTCTGGGCCACACAAATGCACGTGCACACCCACACCCTCTTCGTTCATGCAGAGGTGCAATCCTTGGGGAAAGGGATTGCCATGGTGAATGTCAGGTCTGCCGTCAGACTTTGCATTGTTTTCACGCAACACAGGAGATAGGTGATGGAAATAAGCGTAGTGTAAACTCAAGGGGCAGTGTCTAAGGCGGTGCAATAAGAGACTTTGGTCCTGCTTAGCATTAGAATAATAGCATGCTGCGCTGAATGAATACATATTATCATTGGCATATAATTACTTCCTAGAGTATACAGCCATATCCTGCCTTAGTACCCGTACGAGAAGCCGCCATTACTCTTAAGGGTAGGTTTACACCCAGTGCAGACCGCTGAAGTAAACACTATTTCGCTGCACTGGGAATGCCCGGGTATATTTGCCACCTTTGCTTCTTTGTCACAGGTGAAACGACTGAGCCTTAAACAGGATGATTAAGACTTTAACATCTAGCTATGAAAAAAAGAATCCAACTGTCCATTTGGCAAAACATTGGCCATTATGTGAATGGCCAACTGTGCAAGCAGCATGCCAGTCTGCGACACTGTGCCCTGGCATAAATGGCCGGTGCCGAGAGGAAGCTGCGTAAGCGCCTGAACATCCGGCACACCACAGAGGCGCTCTGGTGGAGCAGTGGACATTCGCAACACGTTCTTTGACTCGCATCAGAACAAGTGTGCGACGCAAGACAGGAGAGTGTTTCAGCAAACATCAACCTGACACTTTGTGAACGCAGAACGTCTAACCTTAATCCCAAGGAATGGTCCAGCTGTAGGATGTGTGCGGCGACACCTTACATTCAAGCCTGCACACTTGGGGTTAGTAGTTTTGCCAATTAGCCAACTATATTCGGGATTTGATTACTGCTGATCATAGTACAGAAAGGGCTCACATTCTGATTTCTAAAAACATTTAAAAATGAACATACAATGTACAAAAGTATGTTCTGAGTCCTCCACACAACTCAACATATCAACAAACGACACCCCTTCCGCCATGAAAGTATTTCTGCAATGCAATTTCATTGACTACAAAACAGCCATCACCTGGGCATCTTGTTGCCATGCCAATTCTTACCCTTGACTTTATAGCCAACTTTTGAGCTGATGATAAACAACTTATCAATGAAACATTCTATGTAGTGCAATGTACGTTTTCAACTGCTACGCTGGTTTGCCTTTCTAGAAAAGGCAGAGGACATTACACTGGGGCAAGGCGACAGTAAGTACAGATGTGTTTTCACCCAATGCTGGAGCTCCAGCACACATGTTGTAAATACTAGCCCTGAGCAGTGTGCAGAATCTCAGATCTGTGACAGAGCAACGTTTCCCTTGGTCCACTGCAAACTGCATCCCTACTTTGGACATCTCAGGCCATGGGTCTCCAAGTCCGGTCCCCATGAGTAAAATCCACTCCTTATTTACAGGATATCCACACAAAATACATTTGAATACAGTGAATCTAAATTGGATTTATTTACAAAGTGAGTGGTTATCTCGAAAACCTGGCGTGGTTGGGGGCTCTCGAGAATCAGGCTGGGGGTGGGGGACTGCTGTGCCAGGCATTACTAAGGACTGCTCTGTGTTTGCTCAAGTACCCGCACCAGTAACACAGAAGTGGATGTCCGTCCACAAAGCAGCCATTCAGCCATTTTTATATCCCACCGTCTCAGATTTCAGATTTTGGCTTTGACAATGAAGTCGCCTAAATGATCATATTTACAATATACTATATAAATAGAGCGCTTCCGGGAGGAAAGGAAAGAGGAGAGGAGGGCTACAGCCAATAAATGTCTTATAATACCCTACAAACGTGGTTAAGAATTGAGACAGTGCCCTTATTCTTCATGAGATGAAAGGCCACTTGGCTTAATGTGATTAGTAAATCATTCCTGAGTTTCTGAAAGAAAGGACAAAATAATGACTCGACTGTCAAAGTAATGGGGTCTTGGAGAGCTACTTCTCACAGACACTGCTGTCTTTGGTTCCTTAGAGCTTATCAGAAGAATGGGCTGTTGCTTGGGTCTTTCTTTTCAATTATCTTTTGCTTCTTGCGTTTCATGCGGCAGAAAAGTGGGATCTGATGGAGTCTTCGCGGAGCTGCCGGTGTTTGCCGATGTTGCACTCTTCGTGCAGGTTCCGTCGCTCAATGGTTATTCTGTATTTCTTCCTGTAGGAAAGAGAATAAGGAAGAACTTGGTTAGAAACCCCCTTCTCAAATTCAAGGGGTAACACAGCTCCATTAACAAGGAAGGCCCCGTTGGGAATATAGGGTTTTGCAACCTACATGAGGACATAATCCTCCATACATCCTAAATTGGAGGTCCTTATTCACCTTGGACACATTTTCCCTCTCCCGAAAAGGCTCTTCTTCCAGACAATTCAATGTGCCCACACACTCAGGGAAACCTATATTGGGGATCTGCAACCTTTGGATTGCTAGATGTTTTGAACTACAACTCCCATCAGCCCTGGCCAGAATAGTCAATGGCAAGGGATCATGGCAACGGCAGTCAAAAGCATATGGAGAGCCGCAGGTTGAAGACCCCTGAGTATTATGTATTAATTCCCATTGAGCTCACACGGAACACATGTTAAAATATCTGATTTCACCTGACTAGAGGAATTATCAGATTGAGAGTTATAGAAATGGGTTAAGGCATAAAAAGGGTTCCGTAAGTGCTAGGTGTAGGTCTGAGTCAAAACATGAATGCAGCATCACAGCTTGTATAGCCTATACTTGATTATAATAGAATACCAGTGTTCCTAGTTGTGTGACTGGTGAATGTGGGAGCCTGGGCAGTATTTCGTTCCAGGGTTGTTTTTATGCATGCAAAGCGAAGCAGCCTATCGCAATGTCAAGTGATAATAATCATAAACATTTATAGACCGAAAATGATCCGCCCCCTCTGTTCCGTCCCACGGAGGAATCGTGCAAATCGGAACATTGTGAAATCCTGAGGAATGCATTTTGTTGATAAATGGCATCACTCCTGATTTCTCATTCCCAGCTGTAGAGCCATGCAAGGCCATGGCCAGCGTGTTCCCCAGTCAATTTATCTGCATCCGTCAGTTATGATTCCTCTGAAATCTCCTCTCCTTCACACATCCTTCAGAGACCAGTAGAACAGTCAAGAGTTGGCAATGTTTTGCATCATCCAGTTATTGAAATAGCACTTCATATCTGTAAATAGCCAGGTTTTAAGCACCACCAGTTTTGTGAGAGATAAAAGTCTTTGTCATTTTTCTATGAAAATCTTGGACCGTTAATTTATTATTTCAAAAGTGCAGACATAACAGAAAATACATAATTCAAATCAAACACTGGCCACTTGCGCCCATGTATCATTGAATAAATACAAATGATTGCAATGAGTCAAATATCCAGATTTTCAAAAATAACATTTCATGTTTAATGCTCAGCTAACACGTGTTTTGACACTTTTCACGGTCTTCCTCAGGGCTGTATGACAAAATGTTATCTACATGTGCAAGAAAAGGTTGGAACCCAAGTTGCAACAGACATCATAACAAAATCCAATGTGCAAAGCAAAAAATATTCAGAACACATAAACATAACCCATTCGTCAGGTTCATAATTCCCCACATATAACACCAGCATTCAATCAGATTTAATTATATCATACAACATTGCATTCATAATTTATGTTCTCTTTTTCTTCTCCTTTTTATCCCCTTGTTTGAGATAAATGCCTTTAGTCGACAATTTGGGAAATCATTTCAATTTTTTTTTTCTTTTTTCAAATGCACATTGGATTTTATTATGACATCTGTTTCAACGGGGGTTCCAACATTTTCTTGCACGTGTCTATAAAATGATCTCATACAGTCCTGAGGAAGACCATGGAAAGGGTTGAAACACTTGTTGGCTGATGGTTGTTGGCTGTGCATTAAAATGGTTGTTGGCTGTGCATAGAAAATCTGGACATTTGACTAATTGCAATAATGCGTTTTTATTCAATGATAAGTAGGTCCAAGTGGCCAGTGTTTGTTTTGATCCAAGTGATTTCATGTGACTTTGGGAGTGGATCTGGGTTGTCGGTCTGCAAACGTTTTGTTCGCGGGTGTACTGCCTGCTGTGTAACTGCTCGGGCACCCATTTTGTCCGTTCATTTTCTTTTTGTCTCCCGCTGTCAATGGCAAGGAAGCGGGGGACACCCCTGCCCCCCCCCTGAAAACCCCAAATACCGAACATGGGGAGCGAGGAACACCCACGCAGCCCCCGCTCCTCATGTTCGGTATTTTTGTATTCAAACTAAACAATATCACCCAATTAGATCAACAGGGCCATAAAGTCTGTTTCTTTCGATCTAATTGGGTATTATCTTGGGTTTAGTTCACACTCCAACTTTGGATTTTGCATGCTCACTCACGGTATTATATTAATGGGGTTCTAAATGGTCTACTTGTAAGTGAAGTACTTTTTTGGTAGTTAGATCACCTTGGTATCAGCCCATAGACAGTTACCTTATAACAGAAAATACAGTGTTCAAAGCAACATATCTTGAGCCAAACAACTAAGAGTAAATGTACCGAGGCGCAACACATCAGAAACCTAACCCTAAAACATGAGTCTATTGATGGGCTTCATCAATCCAAACATTAGAGGAAAAAGCAACATAGAAAAAAACACATCATGAACATCGTACGGCAAGTAGACAATCAATAAAACCACAG
This sequence comes from Ambystoma mexicanum, assembly GCF_040938575.1. Taxonomy (NCBI): domain Eukaryota; kingdom Metazoa; phylum Chordata; class Amphibia; order Caudata; family Ambystomatidae; genus Ambystoma; species Ambystoma mexicanum. The sequence continues at coordinate 330,271,930 of NC_090935.1, forward strand.
CATATATAGGGACTCGTGTGTCAAGCAGAGTGCAAGGTGTAATGTGCTCAAGTCTTGCTCTTTTAACCATACATGTCCAGAAACAGACCCCAGATCTCATCAATCCTGTCCATTTCACCCTATTCTTGTAAATTACCTTCTCAAAGTTGGACAATGTTAGCAGTTCATCGATCCAGTCGTCAATGCAAAAGGTAGTTTTGTGAGAGACAGCAGCTAAACAGCTCTGCTCCAGCTTTAGGACAGCAATTGGGCCATGGTGGAGGCGACAATCACCTTTCGGCAGCATTAGATACTTCAGACCTCCACACATTGCCGTTAGGGATGCAGATGACCAACACATCCTTGATTTAGTGCTAATCCTTCTTGGAAGGAAGAACTCCATGAGGCCAGCTGGGGCTGAACTCTTCACCCAGGATTAAAGCTACATGTTAAGGCGACCAAGCTTCCCCACTATCCACTGTGCATTTCAACATGTACCCCGTACCTCTTTATGAATTTCAGTGCCCTTCTGGTGCCATTACAGTAGCAGGAGGATGATCCCCAGTTTTATGTAAGGGTGTCAGAGGCAGAGGAGCAGTTTCTGGCACTTTGTGACTGTCTTGATGTAATTCAATCATGGGGGAAAGATAGCTCCCCTAAGCTTGGAATCCCCCGAACCGAAATCACCCAAATTATGTAAAAACTGCCACTTCATTAACATCCTCTTGCATTTCCATCCTTGCTAGGTAAAACAGTTGCCCTAGATCTTAGCTTTTTACTTTGATGACCGGGTGACGTTGGCTCTGCAAAATTCTGATGCGTTGGATGCCGACTCTATTATCCCCTTAAGACCTTAGAAGGTGCCAGGAGAACCTGTCCGGCACACAAAGGTTGAACCACACACGGCTGGTGCCCTAGTCTCCTCGCACTGGAGACTTGTTCTTTTTTCCAGACACACCAAATAAGTGATTACACTGTGTTTTAGGCTAGTTGAAATTTTGCCAGCTTGTGAAGCTTGCTACTAGCTTGTGAAGCTCGATACTAGCATAAGGGGTAGTGGCAAAATTCAAGTGAGGGTTTTTAGTTGCACATACTCCCAAGGGTTTATATTTAGTTAGGGACCAGTACTATCTTCAAATCAAAACTAAAGGCCTGCCTGTTTCATAGGGCAAATATCAAGGCACAGTGCCATTCAGTAATGTCAAATCACCAAAATGCCAATTGCAGCCTCACATGCCTCAGAAATACCACTGAATGCCAGGTACTGCCGCATATGCATTGAATAATCACAGTATGTAAGTTGAATCCTTAGATGGGCAGCTTCTGCTATAATATACTTTGCACAGGCCCCATAAATACCATGCCATACCAGCGAATGCCTCATATCCTTACCACCCCCTTCAAGCTGCTTGTGTATCATAACTAAATCGCCTCTCTTTGCTTCTTTGCTATCTTTTTTCTATCTTTGCTTCTATGTATTTCTCTCTCATTTATATGCAGTGAAATTCGATGGAAAAAAATGTAATCACATCAAATGTTGCAAAAAAAGGCTGCACAGTAAACTACCTATACCGTTTAAAGTGCAGACCTAGCAAGAGAGCAGAGGAGCGCTGTACAGGGTGTGGGTAACCAACATTTGGGCTGGCATCTTTTAACAGTAGGGCGGGCACTTTTGTGGTACCATTTCATGTTAATCGATGCATGGCGCTAAAACGTCCCTGCCTTATGGAGAAGAAAACCTCTCCCGTTTAATTCAAAGTGGGGTAAAGTGGTCCTTAGGTTTTTTAAAATGTTCACCATCGATGCACCCGCGAGAGTCTGCTACCTGCCCATCTTTGCCCGGCATCCCATTCTTGAATCGCACAAACATTAGTATGCGGCATACTTTTGACCATCTCCCAGAAGCCTTGAAGTTTTGTGTGCCAGCTTTTCAAAGGATGCTGGTTACATCAATGAGGGAGCTCGAAAGGGGCGTGTAATATTGAGCTGTGCGATTATTATTTAAGATTGTCACGTGTCCAGAGCCGGAAAACAATCAGTGTAATGTAACACATTACAGTCTACACATAACCCTTGATTCACTAAAAACATCAATCTTTGCTCCATGTTGCGGCCCTTTCTCGCGGTTCCTGGTGGCCTTTGGTGGATACTGCGGGCACTCCCCCATCACGTTTTCCCATGTAGCTCTGCGGTGCGTAGCTGTGAGAAGAAACTTCACTGAATGGCCCTCGTTTAGAGCTCCACAGACAGACTGCGCCTGCCACCTTGTCCCAGAACTGAAGTCGTTGTCAGAAGTCAACAGACAAGACATATTCTTAGAAACAATAACAAACAGCATGGAGATTAAAGTTCACAGAGCCGTAGCCTCAGACAAAGCAACTGGACACAGGACGCAAAGGTCACACCCAAATCTGACTCCAACAGAGACCTGAGATGTCTGCTTCTCTAAAGAGGAGAAGCCGGCCAAACCACTGAAACGCCTTTGCCCTGAACCTTGGCTCACTGAAAAGAGGGTGAAAAAAGCATGTCACTTTCACAGGCCAGCAAAGGACCGCCAACAGCCACCAACGCCTCAACTCCAAAATCGTCAAATGTCTACGGGAATGCCTTTCAGAGAATGGAATGATGGAAGAGGAGCTGACTCCAATGTGTCGAAGGAAGCTCCATTCCTAGTGTGTCCCGCTTGGTGTTATCCGCATCTGTGCCAGCTGAACGAGCCTGTTTGGAGCTAACCTCTGACGTGAGGCAGATCAGTCTGCTGGTCAGTGTACTCATTCGGCTGGCAGGGATTTTGAAAGCTGCACCTGTATGCATGTTTGTTTACAGCCCATTTACTTGACATAGTATAGAGACGGCTGATTTGTGAGAAGCTCAGCAAACGCATGCTTCTCGTTTTGATAGTTTCACTTAATATACTGCCATTTCAGAATGTATGCACCCAGTGTGGAGGAGGTCCCAGACATGGCCTGCACCCCTGCCCCTCATTTTGAGGTACCAGGAACATACTCGCCAAGGTTTGTGAGGTATGAGGAGCAGATGAACCAACAGAGAGCTACACTTGGACTCTGCCCGGTGCACATCAAAAGAGCAATACCTGTTGGAGCACCCATAACCAGACAACCATGGGTTGCACAGTACCCTCTCAGACAAACGTACCAGCAGCTGACATGAAATGAAGACTACTTACAGACTGTCCCCGAAAGAAACCCACAGAGCCCCAATGGAAGTTGAATGGTGACGACATAAGAGCCCAGACGTGACGTACAGACGAACATAACAGACGAACGAAAGATGACACACAAAGGCGAAATACAAAGAATAATGATGTGATAGACTTATAAGAAGATACAACGTTGCAGCACAAAGAACGTAACCAGGATTGAATTGTGTAACTGACTGAATGCATGTAAATAGGCTCGGAACACAAGAAGCTAAGTAAACAGAACTGCTTGCAATGCTTAGTAGAAGAATAGCACGGCATGCACCAACTATATATCTACCTCAATAAAAGCACACTATACAAGTGCGACTCCATTTTGTAAAAACAGAATTAAGCCCAGGCTGCAAAGGGCTAGCAGGCCAAGATTCATATTCCAGCCAAAGGGAAGAGTGGAATCGAAACTCAGTAAGAAGCAGCTCAATGCCTGGGAATTCGAGGTCAACCTAAGGAAGGGAGGAGAACTGCAGTCTCGGAGAATCAAAACTTCAGAGCGTACCAGCCAGCCAGTGAAGGTCGAGATAAAGAGGCCCCAGGCAGGTAGCGATGCTATGGAAGAATCAAATACGCGAACAGGAAAATGAAGCAGATTCACGATGAACAGACACGTGACCAGCCAAGGGCAAAATGGTACCAACGACTGACGTCACCCAGAACTCAGGATGCCATAACTTCTCCTGATAAGAAGCTACAGTTTTGAGGCCACCCTCAGCCAACTAATTGACACATAGCCCGAAAGGTACTGATTGATGGAAGGGAGGCAGGGTGAATCTTGGGGCACTCCGTATCTGGGTGTCCATTCTGCATGCTGCCAATGAAAATGGAGATTTATGCCTAGGGGTGTAACCCACCCAATCACAATGGACCAAATAATCTAGGGTCCTATAGCTTGTAGAACCAATAAGACATCGTAGTTGTAGTGACATCTATCACAAGTGATGTAGTGGTATGGGCATAGATTCCCACCCGATAAGAGTTATCCAATTTGAATGCTCTGTTACCATATATAGATATAACACCTATACTTAGGTTACCTTTCCGACCAATAGATTTCTATGACAAATTTATGAGTTTTACACGTCAAATGATGAATTTTTCCCATAAAAGTTGCTGTCTGAATGAAGAATTTGGAAGTTGAAGCGAGACAGGCGATCGCAACTCTGTTGATTACCATTTGTTTCCCCGTTTTTTGTACTTGTCATTAAACAGACTTCCCTTTGCCAAACTATTGAGTTGTCCTTATTGAATTGTGTTGGAGTAAGAGAATCCTGCACCCCAACCACCTCTTGGTGCAGCTATCTTGTCTTACAGGTACTAGAGGGTGAGCTGTGACCTATGGGCCCGTCAGAGGACGCTGCGCCCTCCTGTACACCGGCCTTACTTTATTCCTAAGTAACCGTTTATGGAACTTGTCCTTGCATGACATCAAAATGAATCTTTTACGGTAAACCTTCCAATTAAATACAGTGTACAATAAAAGGGAACATGCTCCCACAAACTGTTTATTCAAAATATGAGTTTACATTGATGCCATGTCCTACAGAGCGCTTGTGTTACAATTTTTATTTTTCTCATCCCAAATAGAGCAAAGCTAGGCAGTTTTCAAAATTGTCATGATGCCCGCTCCCGGGGAGCCGGTTCAAGCCCTGCGTCACCGAAAGCGGACATCCAGTCCCCAAGGAAGGACCCAGCAACCCCATATAGGGGCCCTTTGGACAGTGTCCTGGCGCGGTGTCCAGTCAATTGGTCGACAAAAGGGGTAAAAAAAAAAAAAAAATTCGACCTTTTGGCATTCGACCAAATGGTGTCGACCAGTTGTCCTGTCGACCAAATGTTTTCGACCAATTGACTGGTAACCTCCTGGCGCCATAGGCGCTAGGCTCATTATGGGAGTGCTTGGGTGCACTTACCTGATGCAGACCATGCTGCAGGATCCCGGCCTCCTTGAGGCCTGAAAGGAACTACTTTACCTGTGGGACTAATTTACCATCCGGGCGTGGTCGGGGAAGGAAACATACCTGATTGGAGGAAGGATACATACCTGGAACTTCTTCCAAGGCTATTTAAACCCCACCCGAACAGCCACACGTGCTTCGCGTTGTTCTGCATCTAGCAGCTGGACGCTCACCGTGTCTGCTCCTGCATCCCAACTTCTGCCACGCCTGCCAGCATCCTGGATCACCTGCAAAGGAAGAGAAGAAGAGAACAGAAGAAGGAAAAGTCCTTAGCTGCTAAATCCGCATCCCGGAGACATTTCACCGACAATCCTGAAAAGGAAGACTTTAATTTAAAAGCTCATCGCGTCGATCGCTGCAGCGCCGCATTCCACTCACCTTTACAGGGCGCCTCTATGTTCAGCAGCGATCATCCGGATTCGCAGTCACGCCCCAGCGCAAAGGGAGAAAAAAGACCAGAACAAAAGGTGAGAGAGAGAAGGGAATAAGGAAAGCTAAGTCTCCATGTTAAGACTTACTTGTTGATTCATTCCCTCTTCATTTCGGGTCCGCGCCGCATCCTGGCATTTCCGGACCCCGGCCCCTAAGGGGAAAAAGAGACATCAGCGTTAATGAGCGAATGAAAAGACATTACCAAAAAACGCTCATTAAAGACTTACCTGATTTCTACAAGGATTTCACCTCTCATCTCGGGTTGGTGCCTGTTCCCCGGCATTCCGTACCCCGGCCCCTATGGGGAAAAAGACACTAGCATTAGTACATTAATGCATGGACACAAGGGGAACCTCTTATCAAAAAAAACTTACCTGGAAGCCAAGCAAGTTTGGTTCTCACCAATCCGAAAATCCAGTGAAGTAACTGGATACTGTAGTATTCCCTGTCCCACAGATATGCAGGAAACATTAAGTACTCTGGAGACCTGGCGAGTGTGATTTGAAGTTAGTTTTATTAAGTTACGGGGATTGGAGAGGAAGGGGAATGGGAGCTATGGCGAATACATCTTTCCAGGTTATCTGTCCCATCCTGTGTCCCAACGGTCCATCGTGGATCCCTGGGTGACATGGGGTTCTACACAGCCAACATTCCATGGCTTGCATATGAAGACTCTTTGCAAGTCCAATGCTACACATCCCCCCTTCCTCAAAAGGGGAAAACAAACACAACAATTTCTTTCACAAACAACCATCGAAAACAAATAAAAGAGGGTTTTGTAAAAACACTTATTGGCAACCATGCACATTTAGAACAACTATCGATCTCAAAAAGAACAGAAATAGGAGAAGTGCTAAAACAAAATACATCCTCACTACACCATTTTGTGATGTGCCAAAACTACTCCTGCCACAACACAATGAAATATAACAAAAACATAAAGCAACCAACATATATCAAAACCATTAATGATTGATGTCTAATGTAAACAAACATCATGGCTACCGGTATGGGTTGATCACTGGTGAAATGTCAACAATCTAACATTTCATGTCAACTAGTATCCTGTGCAGACTCTTTCTTATAGTGATGTCCATGTATGATGCCTACCGGTATTGACAGTGACACATACTTATATACTTACACTATGCTTATATTATTGCCCTATACTACCTATATTGGCAGTGCTGCAAATTTATGATAATGGTCCATCTCACCGATACTGGCAGAGATACAAATTTATGATATTGGCCTATCCTACCGATATTGGCAGCGATAAATATTTATGACATTGGCCTCTGCTACCGATATTGGCAGCAATACGTATTTATATGATATTGGCCTCTACTACCGATATTGGCAGCGATACATATTTATGATATTGGTCCGTCCCACCGATGCTGGTAGCGAACACCATTTGACATCGGCCTAACCTACCGATACTGGCAGCAACACCTATTTGTGGCCTCTCCTACCGATACTGGCAGAGATACACGTATATGACACTGGCCTCTCCCACCGATACTGGCAGAGATATATATTTATGTTATTGGCCTCTTATGATATTGGCCTCTCCCACCGATACTGGCAGAGATATATATTTATGATATTGGCCTCTTCCACCGATACTGGCAGAGATATATATTTATGATATTGGCCTCTCACACCGATAATGGCAGAGATATAAATTTATGATATTGGTCCGTCCCACCGATGCTGGTAGCGAACACCAATTGACATTGGCCTAACCTACCGATACTGGCAGCAACACCTATTTGTGGCCTCTCCTACCGATACTGGCAGAGATACATGTATGATATTGGCCTCTCACACCGATACTGGCAGAGATATATATATTTATGATATTGGCCTCTCACACCGATACTGGCAGAGATATAAATTTATGATATTGGCCTCTCCCACCGATACTTGCAGGGATATATATTTATAATATTGGCCTTTCCTACCGATATTGGCAGTGATAAAACTATTTATAATAGCAGTATAGGCCCTGAAATACCTTTACACTGGTAGCGAAATAACAATTGACGAAACAGACTACCGTGAATTAGCACATACAATAATATTGGCCCTGAAGAGTTTTCATTTATAATACTTGCTCTGAAATACATATATTAAATCAATGGATCTTTATGTAATCCATGCAATAAATTTATATCATGGACTTCCTCCACGCAATACATTCATTGATATTGCCTTCTACCACTGGATTCTCACTGAACAGGCTTGTGTGCATTTTTGCAATACACCTATACAATCAGTTCATTCAAAGGTTACCCACAAATGTAATATTAAATATTGAATCCCTTCTATCTATATCATATGTGGTATGCACCTGCACCATACACTTTTAACGTCCACCAGTGACATTGGCAGTGCATGTCCAAGAATGTATGTATATCGTATCATATGTGTTGTCAAATCCACAAAATAATACCATTCCTATCCATGTTACATCAATATCCCTTCACAATGAGTGAACAGAACCTATAGTCCCAACTTCCATAATACTCTAATACACAGTCTAATTGTGACATAACCTAACATCCCAAACTAACATCCCACCATGAAGAAAGATGTTCACATTCACAACCTAAATACAATGTGTGACATACCATAACATCTCACTCTTCGAAGATAATGCTCATATTACAATATTGAATGCACACTCAACTGGCATGTTACACCTTCCCCACATATATTCACACATAATTCCTGAAAATAATGGGTGTTAACGTTAACATGGTTCTCAAACTATTACAATTTGCACAGATATATGTATTACACGTGGCAATAATATTGCAGTACTTAATGCAGGAATTGTTTCCGTTGTTCAAAAGTGTTAAATACAGTGTCCGTTGTTCAAAAGTGTTAAATACTCCTTGACTGTACGCCTTTGCACAGAAGAAAGACACATATACATATTCCTCCATTATAAACAACCAAATAATTAAATGAACCACCCAAAATCTGCAACAGTGCATTTGTAAATAAATCGGCATCTGTAAAAAAAACATCACAGGCATTTGTACATAGATATATTTACACATATGCACCTCCTATAGTGCATGAGTATTGTACCTAAATACCATATATCTGCACACCCATCTGCAAAAAAAACATATTAAATACTGTAGCGAACCTACAGAAACTCCTACCATGGTTAGGTAACACATACAAATAAACATCCACCTAGAGAAACGTCAGGTAGTTCTAACAATTCTTCCTGAAAATACGTACTGATACATGTTATGCTGACGACCTGGATTTAAGAAAATTATGTCGTACAGGACCACTTTAATTATAATGGTGCATTCCTCCTCATTGCTCCAACAACCCGAAATGCACTTTAAACTCTCTTTCTCTATCTATGCACACGCATACAGAAAAATTGGCTTCTACAATATATATATAACATTTTCATTATTTTCTTTTTTTTTTAACTGTCTCTTTTTTTTTGATTTCTACATCTCATCAAACAGTATCTTTCTGAAAGGTGTAAGACTTGTTAAAAAAACTTGTATTTAATATACTGAACACTAAATCTGTAACGTTCAGTCAACGCTCCTCATGGCCGTTGTTATAATAACTCGTGTGACTGTGCATTCACCATTTATCACTTATTGCCACTTTCTCTCTTCCTTGACAATCCAACATAGTCGAGATGTAATCCATGGCAGGCATAATCAATATGTCATTCACTGGTTCCACCAACATTGCGGAAGCATACTAAAAACAGTACCATAATTCGCCAAACATTGGTGCAGTCACGGTCGTTTTATTCCTCAATTTGCCACATGTCTTACTTTAAATGTACTCCAAACTTCTTACTGTTCCTGAAAACAGTCGCTGCTTTTATTGCCAGATGCTTTATTTCACGTCCCATTAATCTCCATAAACTCATCGGTTGTCAATGCATTGAGCGAATTTTATCAGCTGCAACCTGAAGACATCTTCATCATTACATACTCGGGAGCCAGTGCTCACTAGATCCTTGAACGTCATCACGTATTGTGTGTACGTTCATAGGGCCTTTCTTTCAAAGAAAACTTTTCGGGAACAACACACTACAAACACGTTGGTCTCATCTGTAAGGCCCTTCTTCTAATGTTTGTGCTAACAAACGTAGCAGATTCCGGAATGTTTATGTGAACAACATTAGCAGGTTCCATGCTGGGTTCCTGGACGTCACTGGATCCTGTATTCGGATTCACCAACAGGAAAGCATGGAACATCATGAACCGGCATTCTATCATCTCGCCATCCCCTTTGCCACTATGGATGACGTCACCAGTAGTCACTGCTAAGCTGAGCAGAACGGAGCTGCAGGACCACAACCACTCCGGAAGTAGCATCCATCACAAGCACTATCTCATTCTCCCATAAAAAAAACACTTTGCTGTAGTAACAAGTGCTGTATAGGTATTAACTCCCGTGGCTGGCACTGCGCGTACAGTGTGCAGTCTTCAAGTATCACTGCTTTACATTGCACTTCAAATGTGCCGTTTTACACATCACTGTGCCACATTGTGCTCTAATCATACAGTTTATTATTATTTTCTTTTTTTTTTTTTTAAATGTTTTTACGGCGCTACATTGCACTCGCATAGTTTGTACAGTACCTTAAATGCACAGCACCTCACAGCTTCCAAAACATGTGCGAAAATGCAGCGCTCTATCTTCTGGCTGCCTGCATGGGTACATCGCTGTCCCGACATCAGTAACCCCACTCAGCAGGACTTATACCTATCTTTGTATGAGGCCTCTCATCTTGAATCACCATCTAGTCCCCTTCCTCTCCGGGCTCGCTTCATAGGAATCCCATCCTCGTCGCCACTTGTAGTATTCCCTGTCCCACAGATATGCAGGAAACATTATGTACTCTGGAGACCTGGCGAGTGTGATTTGAAGTTAGTTTTATTAAGTTACAGGGATTGGAGAGGAAGGGGAATGGGAGCTATGGCGAATACATCTTTCCAGGTTATCTGTCCCATCCTGTGTCCCAACGGTCCATCGTGGATCCCTGGGTGACATGGGGTTCTACACAGCCAACATTCCATGGCTTGCATATGAAGACTCTTTGCAAGTCCAATGCTACAGATACCAACGCGCCCCTGCATCAGAAGCAGGATGGAGAGCTCGTCCTTCCAGACCCTAAGGTGAGACGCTACGAGAAATCACAGAAGGGTTTCGAGGAGGGTGAGAGGGGAAAGTGGGAGGCCGATTGCATTACCCCGCAGACAGTTAATCCCCTATTTTCGCCTACAGAAGGATACCTCTGCGAGCCAGGCAAGCCAGATTTGGGGGCCCGGTCCAGTCCGTCTTCCGAACCCTGCGCATCACCTTAGAGCGAACCAGGCCAGCGCCTCCGTGGGAGTCAGGTGAGCGTAACAAAAATGTACGGTCCACGTGTAAATGTGGTAGTCTTTTTTATTGTGGTGACACAGAGGTACACACGCCATGTATTGCAGGGGCGGCTATTCTGACGTTGAGAGCTTAAGTTCTGTGGTCATGTACGGCAGAGCTGTCCAATGTTCAGCTGTTAGGAGTTAAAGGGTGGTGTTCTCTTCTGCAGAGAACCAGTTAAGCTTCCTGAGACTTGAGCGTTTCCACAACTAAGGCAATATAGAAGAAGGGCGTGGACCATGTTCTATTCCAGACACCCTTATTGGGAAAGCATGTTCTCATTTTCTATGAAGGCAAAGCGTACATGATACAGGTGCAGGCCGACCCATTCAGTAATGGCAAGCGACTCAAGTTAAGAACCCAGGAAGTGAGGACACATAATGTAGCATTGACAGTGCCATAACTGGCTGAGTCGGTCTTCCCCAGGATAACATAGTCACCCACAAGTAAAAAAAAAAAACTGGGTGCTAATAACAAAAACAAATATTTTGATTCATGAAATTCTGCTGATGGTTAAGATTCTGTTCATGGAGAAAATGTCAACACAAAGAAAGATGGCAAACATAAAAACGAGGAAAAGTTATTATACATTATGTCCCTTTTCTCGTTCCCCGGCACCAGTCAGAAGATGAATAAAGCATCTGGCTGACACTTGCGGGTGGACTGGGAACTAAAAGAGGCCCTGGAAATAATGACCGGGGACCAAAATAGTCCCTGGAAATAATTTTCAAAGTTGCCCCATGTGACACACTTTCAGTAAGACCAGCCCTTTTCCTATGAGAACATTTGGAAATACCACACAAAAGAGGCCCAGGTTGCAGAGGGCCACCGGGAAATCTCCAGAGTTCCCTAGAGGCCAGTCCACCGCTGCTGACACTGCGCCAGCCCCACGAGCCTCTCTAAGGCAATGGCTCATCAGTCCATCCCAATGAATATCAGCCCACAAAAAGCCTTAGCCACACATGCTTCCCAGAGGCCAGTGAGGGCCCGGTCTCATGTCGGACACCACCCTTTCCTCCTGCGACATGTCCTCCTCTCTACTGGGCTTCTAGAGGCACCAGGCTGCTACGTGGATAATTGGGTCACCACTGAACTTGCTAAAGGACCGACCTGACATCTACTGAGCTACAGCTAGGCTGTACTTACCATGACTGACACTATTCCATCCCCTCCTGCCTTCTTGAGAGAACTCTAACAGAGTGGCCTGTGTGGTTTTTCCTTGCTTTTTTTTCCAGCTTCTCTTCAGTTCCACTGCCTCCAGTCCCACTTAACACATTGTCAAAACCTGAAGACTGCAATTTGTTTGTGTTTGGGCATGGGGGTCATCATCTGTAATGCATGCCTCTCTGAATGAATTAGAAATCGAGTACACAGACAGGCAGAGATAAGGAAACTGGAATCCCAGAAAATGTTTAAGCTGTAATGTGGTCATGATTTTCAAAGGCTTTATTTAATCTCTGCTGGAGGAAGTATCAAGACCACAAGCTTGCCAATCAATAACGTTTAGAGCCTAATTAAGGCATTGAGATTTTTTCTTTTTTGTTTTAATCAACACTTCCTTCTACCCTTGGTTAGCATGGGTACAAGTAAAGTGAAATATATATTTATATATGATATGATATATGATAGTTTATTTATATAGCGCCTACACACAATGTGTTTCAAAGCACTTCAAGGCAAGGGAGGGAACAAGGGTAAATACGACATTCTTACAGGCCATGAACAGTAAGGATGTGAAATTATCTATCGTACTCAGCCTGACGACATTTCAGATAGTGCAAGAGCTAAGACCTAGATAAGGACGGGAGAGGGTAGAGTTGGAAGGAAATGGAAACAGACAGACAACTACCGTACTAGGCCTGATGACATTTCTGGTAGAGCCAGAGAAAAACGAAAAGGTGAGGGAGAGGGGTGCAGAAAGGGAGGAGAGGAACAAAACAAGTGACTATCATACTAGGCCTGACGGCATGTCAGATATTACTGGAGGGGGGTGAGGCTTGAGGAGAAAGTAAGGGGAGGGGGGAGGAGACAGACGATGGTGCTATCATACTAGGTCCAGGGACAATTCTGATAGAGTAAGTGCATAGAAGAAAGTAAGGGGATGAGGGGAGGAGATAGGAAAAGGGAGAGGAGGAGAGAACAGAGAGTAAGCAATCAAAAAAGAGTGGAGAAGCAAGAGGGGAGAGCGATTACAATTGCAGAAGTCAGTAGTAACACAATGTTGCAAGCCAGGATACAAGGTGAAGATGGGAACAGCATGATTCAGGGCCACCTTGAGTACAAGATGCAAAGAAAGTCCAGCATGAGAGTTGAGAAAGGGTGACGCACCGTGAATCAATGAAGCCCATAATCATTTTTTTCGCTTGAGTACAGGAAAGTAATGGTAGAAAAAATAAAGGTGAAAGACACTTCATCTCCAAGAGGGCAAGAAGGGTGGCCACATGTGAATATAAGCAGATACATGCATCAGAAAAATGATTATGGTAAGTAATGTATGCCTTATGAGGCATGTGGATCTGCTTAGAAGCTGTGCATAGATTAGCGAGCAGTACTTGGGGAAGGAAGTGGGATGTTTGAATGTACAGCGTCAAATAGATGTCTTACTACAACTTGACCCACCTGGGAATCTGCTTTTGAGTGTGTATCTAAGCAATGCTGTTGTGTAAAAGTGTGAATGGAACTCCAAGTAGCTGCCCTGCAAATGCTGGAAATGTGGGAAGCTGCAGATTGTTGTTTAAATTGTCTGCTAGTAAACTGTGTTCCACTGGAAAGTATTGAGATATTAGGAACATATTGCATTGGAGAGACCAATTCCATATCTTTTGGGATAACTTGGACAGACTTAGAGAGTGTGTCCCACCTTGCTCCCACCTTGCTTGTTGAGATAGAACATGGCAGTGGTATTATCTGTGAGGACTAGAAGTGTGTTTGTCCTGCCAGGAGAGGTTGAAAAGCTTCTAGGGCTTGAGGACTGCTAGCAGTTCAAGTAGGTTGATGTTTTTTTTCTGTGGATTATGTCCAAATGCTCTGCACAGTCTGATATAGGTAATGTGCTCACCACCCTGAGCGTGAGGTGTCTGTTGTGAGAGTGGCCTGCGCTGCTGGGTTAGCAAAAGGATTTCCCTTTTAACAGATTTTCTCTGGACCACCAGTGCAGAACGTGCACTAAGGGCTCTAAAAAGACCACTCGATTGTCCCACTGACCGCTTGCTTGAGATCATTGTTTTGCTAGTTACTCTTGCACAGGAAGCATGCACAGATACACGCATGGAACCATGTATATGCTATCATCAAAAAGCCATCATCCCGAGCAGCCGCATTGGCTTGCATGCAGTTATCTGAAAACCAGCGACATAATGAGGGATTTGAAACTGCATGCGTTGGACTCGTTTGAGGGAAAGACTAAGCCCTCTTGTGTTTCTATTAGAGCTACCAGGAATTGCTTTATTTGACTGGGGACAAGGCTGGACATTTTCTCATTAATCGAGAATCCCAACTGGAACAATAGATTGATTGTTGCTTGAGTGTTCTTTTGACACATTGAGGTATGTCTTCTGTTATTAGGCAGTCGTTCAGATAAGGGTACACTGAGATGGATTGCCTTCGCAAGTGTGCTGCTACCACTGCCAGAACTTTGGTGAACTCCCTTAGTGCAGATGAAATGCCAACTGATAGTGGGTATTTCCTATTTGGAAGCACAGGGATTTTCTGTGCGCTGGTAAGATTGAAATATGAAAGTATGCATGTTTCATATCCAATGTCACGATGTAATCTCTCTGTTTTAGGAAGGGAATTACTTCATAAAGATTTTTCATATGAAACCTTTGCGTTTCACATATGTGTTGGATGGAGGCAGGTCTAACACAGGGCACATAGTACAATCCTTTTATTGTACTAGGAAGTACACTGAATAGATACCCTTGTTCTACCTCGTGAGATGGAACATGCTCTATTGGGCCTTCTTGTGGGAGAGACTTCATCTCTGCTTGCAGGATTTCTTGATGCTAAGGAGACATCTTTCTGTATCTTGGTGGATGACGTTGGGCTTTCTCTAGAATCTCTATTAAGTAACCCTCCACCGTCGATAGAACCCACTGATCTGATGTGATTCCCCCCCATTCGTGGGTGAATAGATGAATGGGCCCTCCAACTGGGGAGACATGGGAGAGAACCTGGCGGGAATGTCATTGCTTAGAGGCTGTGGAGCCTCTAGCACTGGGAGCCCTACCTCTACCTTGAGTTCTTTTGTAGCCCCTTTGAAAGCTTGACTGATAAGGGAGGATTGATTCTGGGAGGCAAACCAAGAAAGTGGATTGGCCTTGATTATAGCCTGTTTGTGACAAGTGTGGTAATCCCTGTCCATGAAAGAAACAGCGTGTGTTTAACACCCCCCCATGGTATATAGGGTTTATATGATCTCTGACCTAATGTCTTTAAGGTATTCTTCTCTTCTTTAGCACTTTTAAGAGCATCGGCTACAGCCTTTGCTGAACATAACATTGGGTTCAATGGACATGTTTAATAAAGTAGCCTGGGATTCTAGCTTAAAGCAAGACTGGCGTAACCAAGATGATGCTTTAAGAGTGTCCCCTCAGCAATAATGCAACCAGCACTATCTGCTGCATCTAAATTGTTTTTAAGGATGCAGTTGGCAACCTGTCTGCCCTCAGACACTGTCTTCCGAATTTGGGATTTTAGGGGTTCAGGAACTGTATCTAGTTGTTGAAGTACAGTATCCCATAGGTGACTTGCATAGCTAGCTAATTAGATTGTATTATTTGCAATGCATGTTTGAGACGCTGCTGACTTTGAAATGGTTCTGCCTAGGGTATATTGTTTTTTGATCTCCTGTACAGGAGGTGCCTCTGCAAAGGCTAATGGAGCTTGCCCTTATCCTTGTGGTTGTAAAAACAAAGGTGTCTGTCTTAAGGTGTCCCCCAATATATATAGAGGGGATCTGTAAGTGCAGGTTTAAATGTTTTATTTCTATTCTTGGATTGACAGCTCTGTTTAAGAAGGGAGTTGGTAAAGAGGGATGAATGCATCTTTGAACTGATTGTAGTAATAGAATAAACTGGGCTACTGATTCTTTGTCACCCAACATATCGTCCACAAAGTCAGTATCTTACAGGGCTTCCTGCGTTTCAATTTTAAAATGTTCTGCTGCTTTAATGAGTAAATTATTATATTGCAGCTGATCGTGTATTGGAGAATCAGTAATGGGCTGATTCTGATCCTCAGGTGATGACAAGACATCTGGATCATCGTCATTATAGTATTGATCCTGTTTATACTGGTCATCTTGAGCGAACTGATCACCAAGGTGGTCATCAACAATATACATATCATCTAATAAGCCTTGGTTATCAGGTGGTTGTGGGGCAGTATGTGCAGTATAAGTGTTAGGGGGTGTTACTGAATACAACCTTTGGGTTTTAGTGGAAGGTACCCCTCTTGTGCGCCTGTAAATTTGTCAGGATGTTTGTCAATAAAATCCACTAGAGAAATGTTGGAAAGAATCCTGAACAAGATCTCAGTTCATGGTTCTCTCAAACATTTCTCTAGTCCAAAGGCTTGAACTAGGTACATCATAAAAGTGACATCATTGCCCTGAGAATGTAAAGCTTCTGAGAATGTAGACATGGAAGCTATGTATTGTGTTTGTTTTGATGCACTATCAAGGGGCGTGGAAACAGACATTTTCGACGGGCTTTCCATGGATTGAAACTGTTAAAAATGCGTTTGAGTTTTGATGTGCCATGCTTATGTGGCAAAGATTCATGTTTCAGTGCTTGTTTTTTGGCACGCGAAAGGAAAGCCATTTTAGATGCAATGTCATCAGCTATCTCTCTCAGTGCTTGTTTTTGTAGTTTGTCAAGTGGCGATCGAATAGACGAGGGCCCAGAGGGCAAAGGACTCTTGGAGCCTGAAAGGGGTTTACCGGTTCCTGGTGACACTGCGTAGCCATGTTGGTCTGACAAATTTGTCGATGTATGGCTTGGGGTTGTGTGTTTAGCATGGTGCAAATGCGTGCCTTCGTTGCTGAGTGTGGTCTCCATCACAGGACAGCCGGCCTGCTTATGGGAGGCTGACACTGGCACTAGTGATTCAGTCGAACCTATGTCATCTTCGGCATCACATTGTGAATATGTGGGGTAAAGTGTAGCCCCTGAATGCCAGAAATAAAGAGGCCAGAGTGATTTGTGAAATCCCATTGAAGTATAAGGCCAGCACAGAAATGGTGATGTAGACATGAGGCCTATTGAACCAAAAAAAGGCCTACATCTTAAAGGAAATACAGTAATTTTAAATCAGCAATGAAGATATGTGCAATACATATCAGCAAGGAAAAGAAAGACCTGTGGCTGACAATGCTGTTGTACTAAATCCATGGAAAGCTACACTTTATACTTAAAGCGACAGATAGCAGTGTTGATCCTATCTTCAATGTAATACCAGATTGTGATCCCGAAATCTCCAGTGAAACCAACCTTCTTGCATTTAAAAGAAATAAAATAGCTCCCTTTTTCCTCATCTTAAATGACAGTACGCAGAGAGTACCTACTTGGGTTTAAGGTGAACATGGTTTTGTCATTTAACTGCCCTATAGATATGGACAATCCGGAATGGATACTCATGTATTTTGCAAGTGTGAGATTAAAGAAGTACATTACACATGGATATAAGGCTCAGGTGCCTTATAAAATGTCATGTAAAATGCATTGTGTGTGTGATAAAAGCCATTTCCTGCAGAATTCTACATACAGCCAGTCAGTTCTTCTGAAATGAAACTTTAACCTCAAAGACTTTTCCTCTGCTGGTCCTGGAGAGGGAAGTCTGGTTGTCAACAATCAATCAGGTCCATTGCTTAAAAATATGAAGAAATGCACTGCTTGTGATGGAAACCATGGTGGAAATAGACAAAACCATGCCTGTCTTTTCAGCAGAAGTGACCTTGAGGTCACAACGCCCATAAATTGTGCATTAAACCGGCAGCCAGGGCCATTACAAGGCCTAGAAGGGATAGGCTAAGATAAACATGAGCCCACATCTGGCTGGTCACATGCTTAAGGGGAAATACGATTTAAGAGAACAAAGGTGGGGACCAGAGTGAGCCAGGCATGTCATGCCGGAGTTAGTTAATAGAAAAATACATGTTTATTGCATAAAAAGGGCAGCATGTATGCATTCCAGGCTTTTGTTAAAGATGACAGTAACCCCCATTGAACCAGGCCAAAATAATGTTAGTGTGATAAACTTAACAGAAGTTAATAAGGGAAGTTTGATTTGGGCCTTCCCTTAATTACGGGTGATTTGAAAGTTGGTGTGAGGGTGAAGGACAAAATTAACATGCAAACTATGAAGTGGCATATTTTTCAATGATGCGACTCCTGATCAAACAAAGAAAAAAACGGTATCTCTGCATAGGAAGGGTGTGCCAAATTCAGTTTAGTATCAGCTGATTTGCCTTCAAATGTAGTTCTTAAGAATAAAGATTAGAAAAATTAGGATACTTGCCATGTTGATAGATTTTCAGAGTTTGAACATGCCAAATCCACATTTCAGTTTGGGATGACAAAGCTTTCCTAACTCACACCCCTCATCTCCTGGTCCTATTAGCACACAGTTGGAAGGTGGGTAGAGAAAACCAACCAATCCTTTCCAAAGGAATCATGATAGCTTTGTAGTGTTGTTTGCCCTTTAAGTAAACCAGTTTGCATCAGAACTGGGTCTTTTTTGCTTATTCCGGGAGGTAATCTGCTGCTGAACTCTTGCGAGAAACACCCAACCAGAGAGGTCCCAAATCTTGCATTGGAGACAGGTACCAGGAGACCTAGAAGCTGACTGTGACCCCTTGGAAGAGCCAAAGGAGACTATCGTTGACCGACAGCCTTGCTGTTCCAGAGGTGCCCTGATGTTCCCTGATGCCCATTACAAGGCAAGGCCTCTCTTATAAGTACAATTATCCCAAAGCCATAGATTGTGTAGGCCCTGCATTTTCCAAGTATTGTTCTAGTATTTACCTATAGCAAAATATCCTGTTTGTCTGTGTAGATTCTTAGCATATTTAATTAACGTAAATCAATGAATTCCCTTATAGATATTACGGAATGTGTTTTGTTAGTATTCAAAACTAACAAGCTCCTCCCAGTGTGTTTTTAGCCGACATAGACAAAGATTTGCCAAAATAATTAATCCCAAAACCCTGTTTCCAAGTGAGGGTGCAGGGTGCAAAACAAAATTCCCTATTGATCCCCTTCAGTTTAAATCAGAAGTGTGAAGCCTTGTATTTCCTTTGCATGTGGGGTGGGATAAAACAACATTGCCCCTTTGTTCCCAATATGCTCTGACCCAAACCATAAAACCCTCCCTGTTCTTTTAGGTGTGGCAAAACAAATGTTCCCATTGCTTTCTTTCTCTCATATTGGATCTGTGAAAAAATGATTTTTCCCCTTGAATTCCTTTTCCAAAGAGTGCATTTCTATCAGAACCCAACACGATTTTCCCATTGTGTTCCCACCCTCTGCCACGGGCCTTCAATTCAGAGCGGTCAAGTCTAATTGATGCTTGGAGGGTGGGGTTTGCTGGGAGATAAAAGTATTATAGCCAAATAAGCAATCACTCTGTGTCTTGAATTGTTCTTTTTCTGTACTGGTGGGTGATTTGAAAAGAAACCTGCAGGAAATTTTGATTGCACAGCTCAGTATTATGTATGTGTTGGTGCCATTACAGAAGTCATTTTTGTTCTTGTGCTGTGCTGCTACAGCATTGGTGGCTGATGTTAATCTGTTTGTCAAATGTGGTTTAAATACATTAATAAATATATTCTTACTATACACCAGCCTGGTTTCTAGTCTATTGAGGCATCAGATATTTGTTGAGGTTGGATATGAGATGGGTTGGAGGCCTTACCAAATTGAACCTGAATCAAAATCCTAGTGATTTGTTGTGCACCACCTTGATTAGGGGGAAAGGAACTCCCTGAGTTGAATGTGACCGCGTAATAAACTGTGACACAATGTAGCTGCCTTGTTCCTCTTCAGACACTTCAGTCCCAATTAGAATATCGATAGAAGCTTCAGCCTGCATGGCGTGGGCCACCCAATGTGTTGTATGCCGCTCCTTTGGAGTTTTAGGTCTAAACAATTTACAGCACCTACAATGTTTTTCGGAATGATCTCTGGGGAGGCAATGATGGTCATCAAAACAATGGACGCAGACACTAATTCTAAAGTTAATAACTTCTATAATAATGGCGTAAGACAAGGAATTCCGCAAATAGCGACCGACTACAATGGCAGAGAAAAATAATCTGAGGGGCCTCTATACCTGAACGACCATGGATACACTGCACATCACACAAGGGATAGAATTACAAACGCGCCCAGTCGACGACCCTTTTCAAATTTAAAAAAACAAGTCATGCAATACTCTGTGACTACCACTAGATTTCGACCTAGGCACAGCATGTGATTCTAAGCAGATCCACAAGCCTCAGAAATATAAATACATACATATACACACACACAGGCCATGATCCATTGTGCTGAAAACTGGTTTTTACATTAAGCCTTCAAAATCCATTAGCTCAGGTCATGAAAGGGAGTTTATTTATTATTGACCTCCATGAACAAGCAAAAGAAACTTTTATTTATATCATGTAATAGAGTACGAAGGGGACAACCAAAGGCACAGGTGCAGAGTTCAAGAAAATGCCCTGTGACTCCCATTTAAATTGAACACCAAGTGAGATATAATTTCCTTAGAAACCAATGCATTTTGTAATGAACGGTGTGGCTCAAAACCGATGGTATTTTGTGCATTTGAAAGCATATTGCTTTGTAAAACTAAGCATCATTTAATAGAAGCCTTGGCTCATGACAACATAGAATCATGCAGGCTGTATTGTAGTCATGAAACACTTTTGTTTATTGTGATATTGTGTGCATTTTCAGCTAGTGTGAGTCTAGTCATAAATAATAGTTTGTGCAACTGAAATTAACACAGTGCATGTATTCCAATCATAGAAAATCAGGCAAAGTGTCAAACCCCTGCAGTACCTTATTTTGAAATGCTAAGGCAGACCTATTTGTAATGTGAAAGGGCTAGGGTGCTTGAACATGGTACCTGTTACTGGAGAAGATTATATCTCCACCCCAAAGTTGTAGAGCTGAAGGCAAATTAATAGGAATAGATTGAAAGTTGTGCACACATGTTCAGAGAAATATGCTCATACTTATTCTGAAAAACAGCACACATATGGGTTCAGAGAAGAGTGCGCAATCCCAGAGAGTATTATTTTCCTAAACCTGTAGGAATCATTTGTAATTTGTTCTTGCCAACATATAAATGACCTGCACATAGCCAATATATTTGTAACTCCACACTTACATGGTTCCATGTGATAAGGTCGCTGTGAAAAAGCCATCAGATTCCTGACGCCTAAAATTCTTTCCGCAAATATTCTAGGAGGCATATATTATATATTATTACCTCCAATCCTAGAATATTTGGGTAAAGTGTTTGATTGTCTGGAGGGCCCATATTTAGGGAAATGTCACAACCTGGAGGCCATTGTCACTGGATACGCATTTACGCACGGATGCTAAGTTGAACCAATAGATGTTTCTAAATGCCAATTGTCCAAGTAACGTTTCTCCGATACGATAGTTGTCTTGATACTGGAGAAAATGAAGTGTTTTTGAACATTTTTTTAATGGTTTTGAATTAAGTGCATATGCCGGCCGAAAAAAAGCAATGTTATTATTGAAGTAAACTGTGTTGTTTAGATAGAAGCAATCAAAGATGAGATACCTACAATTCATTACAGAAAGGATTGCTTGTGTGAATTAAAGTAGCAAGATTAATATGGCCAGGGAAATATTTGTTATGTTGACTTATTGTTTATGTGTCTATAACACTGTAATGATTGTCTTGGTGTAAAGCTGGTGTCTTGGTGTAAAGCTGGAGACCACTTTTGTTTGGATTGTGTTCAATTCTTCAAATAAAGTTTGAGTTTTGAGAAATCATGGTCTGATTATTGCCCAGGACATACACGTATAAAAGAGTAATGTATTTGCAGACTTGAGGAATTGAGTTATCTAGAATTAGATGTATCTTTGGATCGTGCATGGGGGTGAATATGGGAGATGTACATCATTTACGATGCTAGATGCTTTCAAGAAATGCCTGACCATCTGTGTGGCCTCTGGCAGAGTAAGAGCTATTTGGAAAATACCTAGGTTAGTGCCAAGGAATACTGCAAGAGTTTTTGAAAGCAAGTGGTGATGCATGTGATATGCCAGGAGCACACTCAGCACAGGATTTTCTTTTCTTTTGTGCATTTATAATGTTTCCGTCACTAGGGCCGCCATTTATTTTATTTTATTTTTTTGCATTTGTTTTGATTTTGCTTGCACCACTGAATTCCACGAAGAGTGGACTGCAGTGGTACGGGCAAAATCAAAAATGCTCAAAAAGGAAACAAAAGAAAACGTCCACCCGAGTGCCGGGAGGGTGACACAAGGAAGGCATAGAGCAGGGGAAGAAAGGTACCTGCTCCGTGGTCACTGCAACTGCACTCCAGTCCAGTCCTCTGTACTGCCCAGCCGCTTCACACGAGAAACAGCCTTAAAAAGCTGATAGGGAAAAGGACACATTTTACTCCCATCAGCCTTTTTAAGGCTGCTCCAGTGACTCCCTGTTCTGCCCCCAGCCAATCCTATTGTATGGGGGCAGGACAGGAAGTCATGGCTCATGTGGGTGGGCCTTCCTGGCATGCATTGTAGGCTGAATTCTTTTTTTATTCACTTTCCCATTTGTTTTCGCCCAGATCAGTATGGGCAGCCATGGCAGGACCCATAGTAGGCCCGTGGCATCCAGGCGTACAGGCCTCAAGCGAGGGTCAGGCTGGAGTATATACCCTATATGTATGTTGTAGGAATGTATCACGTATGGGTGTATGGTATGGGTGTATCACATATGATGGTGTATAAGTGTATGGATGATAGCTGAATTGCATAGGGCATCTGATTGTATAGGGAAATCACTGATTGTGATTGCTCTGTGCCTCCACTACACTGCACCTAGCCCTGTCTATGCCTCTTATCACGCTGTGAAAAATACTGATTGTGGTTGATCTGTGCCCCCACTGCACTGTGCCTAGCCCAGTCTGTGCCTCTTATCACGCTGTGAAAAATACTGATTGTGATTGCTCTGTGCCCCCACTGCACCGTGCCTAGCCCAGTCCGTGCCTCTTATCATGCTGTGAAAAATATTGATTGTGATTGCTCTGTGCCCCAACTGCACCACGCCTAGCACTACACACTCTGCTCTTCTCACATTGCGCACTAATTCCTGCATCTATACTCTAGGTGCACTACCCTCACCCTCAAATGTATCCGACTCTCAGGCTAGCGCATCCACATTCTCACCAACACACACCCTGTACCACCTTCTTACAGCTACTCATCTTCTCATTAACCCTCTTCATAGCCTCTCTCTGGCTCTCTATCACAATGATGCCTACATATATACCCACCTCCCACCACTACCTCTCCAGCACCAAATGAGTCCAGCCAAAGCCACCTTACTCAGTTACCATTCCGCCAAACCTGTTGGTAATGTTCCCCTACACAAAAGGCCCGCCAGGCTTAGGACATGCTCAGAGCCTAACTCGCACCCCAGCCTTCCTTTCACCACTAACGACAGAAATCTCTGAATATGCTCCCACTCCCCCACCGGCTCTCAACACCTCCCCACAACTAAGTACCTGCACCTACAGCAGACACCAGCCCGCCAGCCCCCACCATGGCTCACCCCACCCAGTCCCCCCTCCGCTTACTACCTCCAGCCCTAAAATCATCCTCCCCAGCTGCACCGCAACCACTACCACCTGCCCTGTCACCACACCTCATTCCACTCACACCCTCAAAAAGAATATTCCCAACCCTTCCCTCAAATGTGCCCTCATCAATGCTCACTCTCTTCCCACGCACGCCCTCAAGATCAATGATCTCCTCACCTCCCATGATCTCGACTTGCCATCCCGGAAACCTGGCTCCATGAGGCATCAGGCCCAGCCATCTCTCTAAGGAGACACTCCCCATTGTACTTTGCAACCAACTCAGGGAAAATAACGCAGACCTCCTCTTTACCAAACTGTCCTTATCTCCCAATTTTACCATAAATATACTTGTTACATACAGACCACCAGGTACAACTTAAAGAGTTCCACTAAACAATCCTACTCGGGGATCTCTACCTAGGCCTGCATGACCCAAAGGACAAAGCAGCCTCGTCATTAGCCACCGACTTAGGGTTCTCCCATAGAGTCACTGAACCAACTCACTGTAAAGGTCGCACCATTGACTGGATTGTAGACCACAACAGCTCATCCTCCATCACCACTATCTCGGCCCACCCATGGATGGATCCCAACTGCATCCAATTCATGATCCCCACTAAACCTTCCTCGAAGGTACTCTCATATGCTCCCCTGGCTAAAGTCAGAAGCTCAAAAAAGCGTGTATGTATGATGCTTCCGCGTGGCAGATTTCAAGAAAGCCTGGTTCCCTGAGCCCGGTTACAGCACTACGGGGAAACGTCATTCCCTCCAAACGCCCCTTTCCCTGGTCTCTCTCAATGCGGGAGACACAGCCGCAACCCTCTTTCTCTCCCCTTCCCACCGCCCCATGCCTTTCATGAGTTACGCAGGTGATACCCCTACCACAGCTGGACTCCCGACTCGCCCTCCTGTTCCTGACTTTTATAACATTCATAAACACACACACACACACCCCACACACATGGGTACACATACCCCTACCTAAATCCCCTCTTTACCTCACCATCAGCACCACAGCCGCTGTCAGCCCCACTCACTGGAGGAGCAGAAAGAGTATGCGTTATTCCCCGACAGACCGCTGTTCTTTGAAGGTGGCCTGTTGAGAATTTGTTTTGGCCAAAGTGGGCAGACCGATCAGTGTACCTAATGTGCCCATTGTAAAGAAGTATGAAACACTGAACACATTTGTTACCGAATCAAGCAGTGCAAGTGACTCATCCCAGATGCCAGCTTTACCCACGAGTTTGGTGTTACAGTCAGTGGAGTATACAGCATTACAAGGGTGGGGAGGGGGGCACAAAAAAGTCCTGCTAGTTTCCCCCCCAAATGGAATGCGCACGATTCCATATGGTATCATTCACACACCCCCAATCAACTTTTTGGGTAACATTAGTGGCAGGTGGCATTTTAACACATAACATAACATTTTTATTTAAAAACACGGCAGGAGCCTTACAGATGTAGGAAACTCATCTGTTACAGCTCTGTCTAGGCGCTCTGGGGCAAAATACATGCAAATCTCCTAATTTACATATGGACTTCACAAACAAGGACATTGCAAGAAGCATCCTCAGCCTTTGATGTTTGGATGCACCATGGAAGTGACTTCAGACTAAGTTGCCATACGTGAGGAAAGTGGCACATAAATGTGTGATGCAAAATACCTGAATTACACTACTATTATATATGGATCAACTCTATAGTCATCAGGCTTATAATAGCATTATATATTAACATAAGCTTATGACGTGAATCATTTACGGAGCTGCAGATAGGACACAGTGCGAATAAATAATTTGTCCAGGATCAAACACTTTGGTTAGATGGTGAAACAGGGATGTGGACAAATTAAGCAACTGAACACATCTTCCAAGGTTTAGTTGATATAGATATTTATTAGGGTTTTGCTTTGCATTTCATGGGCTTAAATACTACTTTATTTATAGCAATGCCTTGGAAGCAAACCACGTTATATAATAAACTAGCCTTTTATAATAAATTAACTTTACACTACATACATCGTCATAGAAATATGTTGAGCAATAAGAGTATGGCTTTAGATTTATTCTCCCCATCCTGCATGCAAAGTCACAAGCATCATACAGATTATTGTGAGCTTAACACATCTCCCTTGGGTGTTAAAGCCATAGTCATTATTTCATAAAGCATGCAACGTTATGCACCCTTCCCACTTCTAATCACCCCCATTCACATTTCTCAAGGGACAAACGTCCTGGCTCATTGTCCCCCTCATCCCATCCCTAATGGCGCCCATTGTAATTCTCTGTTGATACAGAGCAACGTGTGAGGTCCCTGGGAGAGACGCTCTGCTGCCCGGAGCTCGATCTTGAGCAATAGATAGCATAGAGAGAGTCGTCCCGCTGCCAAATGTCATGGTCTGGCTCTTGAAAGAGCAGCTGGGGGGCAAACTGCCCTGACAACACCCCACCCCTGCTTGATAAACCACTTGCAGCAGTCCAGCTGTATTGCTGTTCTTGAAAGCAAAAAACCCTAGGTCAGTTCAAATTCTGAATGCAACTTTTGGGACCCCACCATAAATTCAGCATCACAAACCTTTCCAAAAAATATTCAGTGTTGGGTGTTTACATGAAACCGCTTTGTATCTAAGATACAAAAATGTGTATTTCAAATGAATCACACACAAATGTGCAATTGACAAGTGTCAAGATCTCAAGTCGTGACTTGAACTCCTGCTTGCTGTCTTGAGCTTTCCCCACAAGAACACACCTCTTCCCGAATAAAAGAAGTTGTGCAATGCGATGCAGCTGATTTTGGGTGGATACTGTTCTTAGATAGAACTGGAGCTGATATACGAGTCCCCGGTGCAGCATGCCGTGAAACTGTCTGTTGGGTTCAGGTTACCGATGGTGTAGCTCTTTAAGTGTCATCCAATATGTTATTTTGAATGTGCTACCTCCTGTTTAAACAGTTTGAATAAATGTTCAGCGTTTGCAGCCAATATGCGTTCTGAGATTGCGTTAGTGTTAGCCTCTGTCATTGCATCCTTCATTCATATGAAACGTCACATACTTGCGAATGGCAAATCGCAGAGGGGAGGGGCAGCTCTGCTGGTTTGTAGGCTTCATCTATGCTGGATCAGAACACGAGTCGCCTCGCTGGTCCTCAGTTTTCTCAGTCTCCTGTAAAAGGTTCTGAGGGAGGGGTTGGTGTAGGTGGCGCAGGCCCAGCTTCCATAAACTTTAAAGACTCCTTTATGTCCATTTGCCCCTTCTCATCGCTGTTGGTGTGTTTGAACCAGAGATTATTACACCTGGCAGCAGCTGTGCATGGATTGAGCAAACCAAAGAGCGCAGAGTCTGGACGTATGGACAGATGTTTGGAGATTCTTGTTAAAGTCCTTAATAGCCACCTTAAACCTAACACAGCAGTGACAGGGGAGTCTGGAGGAGTGGTGACTGATTTATGTACCGATTTACAGATGGTGGATAGTGCCACACAAACTCCTATAGAATGGGACCTATGTCATCCCATTGTTCTGGCAGAAAGGGCTACGGTTCGATCCAACGTGCCCATTGTTCTGCCCCCAGTTTTGCAATCCCAGGTTGTGCATACAAAGGCAGTGGCCCCTGGCCCCTCTATTCCTGACACCCTCCTTTCTGTATCAAGCCTGGCCTCATCGGATGTGGGTTTGGCAAGCGGCTCTCCCAGTGTGGTCCGTCTAGGGATACCGGTGGCTCTGGAAGCTCCCTTGGCACCCATGGCTGCATACAATGGCCCGAACGATGGCCCTGGTAGCGTGGTGCTTGCCCACTACCAATCCAGCTCTGGAGATTCTCTGGTGGGGTGGACGTCCCTGAACTTGATATCTACTTTTAGAGGGAGAACACATGGGAGTAAGAACGCTTATGAAAGATCCCTTGTTAAAGCTCTCTCTGAGATTTTGGGGGTGAATGATATGACAAGCAGCATTTTCACGACCTGCCGCATCCTGTCAGACTGCATGTTTTGTGGCAGCTGTAGCGTCAGGCTTGGCTTTATTAAACCATATATGAGAAAGTGTCTTCGGAATTGTAAAGAAGCCTTAGCCTCTAAGGGGATTATGGGTTGTTTTGATGGGATTTTTAAAACCATCACGTGCATGATGCCTGGCTTGGGTCTACCTGGGGTGGGGCGGGGGTAGTCTGTTCCATCCCCCGCAGCGGCGCTAGCTGCGGGGGTCCGTGTGCAGAATCGGACAGCACGTGGGCTGCTCTTGGATTGCTTGCGTGAAACCCTGGAGGCTCTAAATGCTCCATCTGTATCCATCGCCACAGGTGCACTGGACACAGCTTAATAATGCATGAGGGTGTCCCCACCGCCTAGAGTTTGATGTCAGCTTTGATCAAAGGGGGTCCTAAGGGAGGGGGCAGTCTCTGGTCCAGGGGCTGGGCTAACACTAATTGGCAATACATTAGCAGACATAGCTTGGGAGGAAGTGTCAGCCCCGGCCAGGCCTTTTGTGGGTGGTCCTAAGGGCTAGAGCGCAGTCGATAGTGTTGCAGTACTATCGTGAAATATTAATGGGGGTGCCAACAAACTTCTAGATCTTGATTGGCACACCCTGATAAACAGCTACAGTGTGATATGTCTGCAGGAGACATTGGGGGTCATTACGACCCAGGCGCTAATTGCGCCAACTTTACCACCATGGTGTAAACTACGTTTACACCATGTTGGATGGCGGATTTACCGCCCCATTCCAAGGTGAGTGGGGCGGTAAATCCCCATTTCCCATTTTCCCTTCCCCATTCCCATTTTTGCCCCATAGGGCATAATGGGAGTGGGGAAGGCGCTAATTATGCCACCGTAAATTACGGTGGTGTAATTAGCATCATGGCAGGTTAGCGCCATGGATTTTAACGGCTGCTAAGAGCAGCCGTTAAAATCAGAATAGGCGTTAAGGGTTAACGACGGCGTTAACCCTTAACGCCTGGGTCGTAATGAGGCCCATTGTCACTTGTGCAGGTGCATATGCAAAATGTTTGCTCTTTTTCTATTCCAGCGATAAGATCACTAAAGGACGGTCCCAAGAGAGTTAATGATTTGTATTCACGTGGGCATTAAGGCTACATTCATGTTTGGGACATGGGCTCGCCTGATTTGCATTGTGTGGCGTGCAAGTTCAGGAATGGGCTGACTGTATTTTTTCTGAATGTTTACTTGGGGCTAAATAGGAGTGGCATCTAGCATCTGGAGCTGGCTCTGAATAAGCTTGCTCTACTAACGACAGCGTCCTCTAATTCCCTCTTATTTGTGGACCTAGTCAGTCCACTTTGAACCTTGCTATCGAAGATGAATTGTGGGGTATTCCGTGGGGAAAGGTCACTGGTCCCCACAGTATGTGTTCTTATCCCTTAGCGAGCAGGTTTCAGAAGATGCTACATGTGTATGGTTGAAGAGCCTGCAATGGAAGGTTTGTGGAAGATTCTCCGGCTCACAATACCTTTCGTACGCAGAACAAAGGGAGTTGCATTGATTACATCTTTGTCCCTATCTTTCAGTGGAATGTGCTGGTGTCATTTAAGGTCTTGGAGAGAGCTGAGAGCGACCATGATCAGCGGATGCTTTCTTTTTTGGTTTAACATGGTACCAGTGGCCATACTAGGCTTTCCTCTTTACCAGATGGCACACTTTGACAGACTTTAAGCTGACATTGTTCATGCTCAAATCTATGAGGCATTGTTACCAGTTTTGGTGGCCTATGTCAAGGCAGACATCACATGTTGATTTTTATGCATTGATGGCGGAGAGAGTGGTGTCCCCATTTATCACTAGGAAGAGGTGTCTTCCATCCCTGGACAATGGCAAGCCTTTCTGTTGGTATGACCATGAATGTCGGGTGGCCAAGTCAGCCTAGCTTAGCTCTCTTAAGCGCGGGGTGGTGGTTGCTCCGGGGGTGGTTACAAAACTTAGGGATAATTATAAACTGATGTTAGCCAAAAAGAAGAGTGAACAGAGTAAAAACATCTGGATAGCCCTTGGTAGCGCCGCTGGGTCAAATGACTCAGGAGTTTTGTAACTTTGACACCGCCAGAGCATCCTTGCGTTGTAAGTAACATCTCCTTGGAAGCCTGGCATGTTAATTTCACTGCTTTATATGTGAGGGGGTGGGGGTGGACTGGGTCGGATAGTGGGGAGGAGAGGGATTGGACATTGGTGTCCACTTTCCCCCAATGAGGGGGGGTTGACCCAATCACAGCCCAAGAGGTAGAACAGGCTTTGTCTAAAGGAAAAAAGGGAAAGGCACCTGGGCCGGATTGTATTCTAAGCAATCTTTTTAAAAGTGAGCCTATGTTATGGTTGCCTTTCTTGACAAAACTTTTTTATGGTGTCTTATTAAATAATCTGACACCGAGCAGCTGGAGGGAGGCAACAATTGTTCCAGTATATAAGAAAGGTGATCGGGATCTCCCTTGTAACTATAGGCATATCACTTTGATTGATTCACTGGCAAAACTTTATTCCAGGGTGATTTTGCACTGTTCGGAGGATTGGGGGGCCAGTGAAGATATTCATTCTCATGTGCAGGCAGGGTTCAGAGGAGGGGTCTCCGCATTGAATCAGGTGATGAGGCTAGACCTCCTATAATGGAAATATGTGCTCCTGAATGCGCAATGCCTGTATTTGGTGTTTTTTCGAACAAAGTGCTCAGGGCCTCTTTGTGGTCCGTTCTGGAGGAGATTGTCACAGTTTATTACACAGCACATGCCAACTAGGGAACTCCTTCCCCTACAATGGATGTGGCGCACAATAAAGCGCTCTTTAGTTTTAATATAGTACCGATTTTTTTGAGTAGGCCTCCAACCCGTCTCACACCCAACCTCCACAAACACCCCACAATGGACTAGGCACCAGGCCGGTGTGTACCAATAAGATATGTATTAATTTATTATGTAATGAAATAGGAAAATAATAAAAAGACAGCAGCCACCAAAATTGTGGCAACCCAAATGCAATATCCTATCTAGAGCGACCAAGTGAAAATGGGCTGTTACACTCACTTTTGTTTTAATGACAAAAAAGGAAAATAACAATTCCACAGAAAGTGATAGCACCACCGTTTAGCACTCCCGCTGCAACACGCAATTAAACGTGATTCCTTTGAATGGAAAGCAGTGGCAAGGAGTAGGAATATAGGGGGGGGGAAATCGGATTTGGGGTAAAGCCCACCACCACCAGATGGGAAGACAGCAGAGAAAGGGAAACCCCGTTTTTGGAGCAAAATGGAAGAATGGGGTTTTGGTTATTTCTCACAACTGCTAGGGGACAGAATAGAAGGAAATTCGTATTGCTTACACTTAGGAGATAGGGACATTTTAGAGAATACTAATCAGCACACCAGAGCAAAAATAGAAATTAAATGGGAAATCGGTTTTGGGAGGAAACAAATGCAAAGGGAAAATACAGTGGCAAATGGAAATTCGTTTAACTGGGGCTTACAATGACAGGCAGCTCAGGGAAGGGGTTTAACTTACAATAGGAACATCGGTTTTCAATGACAAGGACAGAGTGGCAAGAATTTTAACACTACAACCAAAAACCGCTTTTGCTTTCCCTTTCACATGAGCAGCAGCCCTTTAAACACTGCAACCAAAAATTGCAAGTCTTTTTATTTGTGTTCATGTCAAATTAAAGAACCATGTGGAAAGAAGCCCACCCCTCATCATATATGGGCAAACAGCAAATGTAAATTCACCCAAGAAGGAGAAATCAAAGAATCCTGTGATCTGCCAGACAGGACTTCAAAGATTAAAAGCAAAAATGGCATGCACATGTGTGAAAAGAAAAAACACTTTCTAAAGCCACAGTGGAAAAAAGATAGCACTGCTCACACAGAGAATGTCAGGGAAATATGATGTGGGGGATGACCAGAGCAAATGTATATTATGTTTCAACCCATGAAATTCCAGTCACCTTTGAAGAGACACTTGCTGCAGGAAAAACCAGTTTGGGCTGAGAGAGAAACTTCCTAATGACAAAGCCCCACTTCCCTCTGGATATCACACATATCCTATAACAATCTCGCAATAAAATGTGGTGCTGCTGAGGGCATCATAATTCCCTGTTCTGCCAGACATGAAGGCAGGAGCCCAGAGATTTCAAATAAGGCAAAGTGTGGCTGAAGCATGACCAGGAGGTGTGAGCCCTTCCTGCACGCACTTCAAAGAGCAAACTGCCAATTTCAAAGGCACTCATAAAACCGTAAGGTCACCAGGTGACCCAGGAAAACAGATGGCTGTAGGGGTTAAGGCGGCCTTCCCCCATGTTGAACAAGACACTCCCATTTAATATAATAAGACTATTCCATTTCAGGCATTTTATGCAGCCATCAGATTAAGGATTTATTTCAATTTCATGCCATTGTGCTTGTAATTTCCTGGCGTTTTTTGGGATATACATTTCATTTACCTGGGACTTTGTGGACTGAAATGGCCAGTCAGACTAGTTTGCTGGCTGATCTGAACAGGTGACATATGTGACAGTTTGTAAAAAGATGGAAAATGAAATTAGGAACATGCTTGATCATTTGCAAATTCATAACTGTGGTACATTTAATGAAATAAAAGTGAAATAAAAGTAAAGCAAGGCTTTTTTTGGTTGCAGTGCATAACTGCTCGTCATTCATGTGAAATAAAAGCAAAGCAGTGTTGTTAGTTTGTAGCAGTGTAGAACTTCTTGTCATTCATGTGAAATAAAAGCAAAGCAAGGCTGTTTTTGCTTGCAGTGTTTAAATGCTTGCCACTCATGTGACAGGGAAAGCAAAGCAGGGCCGTTTTTGTTGGAAGTGTGTACATGCTGTTGTCCAGGTGAAAGGAGCTTCTGTGTGGGGCCTTTAAATACACCCCGAATGATGGACATCCCCTCCTCTCTGGGTAATGGCATTAAATCATTATACTCTGACAACGTGGCACGGATGTGGTGTGGGCTGCTGGGAGAGCTCTCCCTCCCACGACCTATTTCATCACAGTTAGGCATGGCTTTGTTGCAGCCCCATTGTTATTTCTATTATACATTAACAGAATAGTGCCCGCATTTTTAGAACTGCTAGGGATGCCCCAAGTCTGGGTAATATAAAATGGAGCCTATTGTTCAGGGATGATGTTGTTTTACTGTCAAAAACCATGGTTGTTACCAGCTGGATGTTTATAATAAATTGTGTGATGCAAAAGGCCTCTGCATTAACCATTAACTTTTCTAAAACTAAAATCATGCGGTGTGCTTGCGCTGTTCAGGCGAACTTTTATTTAAACAAACAGCTGTTAGATTCTGTGGATTCTTACACTTACTTGGGGTTGATCTTTTCGAACAATTTGAAATGGCATAACCAGGTAGAGAAGAGCTTGCTATCGCATCTGTGCCAGTTTGGGCTTATTCGGAATCTAGTAACACATCTGGATGGTGAGGTTCTTACTGTACCCCTCAATATCTACCAGGCTCAGATAATCCTGGGGGTAACCTATGGGGCTGAGTTGTGGGGTACAAATGATTGTACCTCTATTCAGATAACGGGAAATAGATTTCTGAAATCTTTGATTGGTCTAACTTTGAGTCCCCTGTCTATGCCAGTTGCATGTGAATTTGGTCTCACAGAAATCTGACATGCCATTATGATACAGCCAGTCTTATACTGGCTGCGGATCTGGAATAATAAAGTTCTATCCCCGTTTAGGGAAGATTTGGAGGAGCTGTCATCATAACCAGGTGGGCACATTGCCGGTCAAAGGGGCGTTGGCTCATCCCAGTCTGGAGTCAGCTAGAATCACCCACAATGTTGTCTGCCCTTCGAGTTTTAATAGGTGGCACCACGCCTGTATCGATGCTAGCGGTTACATCCCTTTTAAGATCTGTTTTTTATAAGAGAATGTTAGTAACTAGATAGGTGTTTGGCCCACCTATGTACTTGGGAATGTTTTTGGCAAAGGATATTTTTATGTACTGTTTTGTGATGTTTGATGTTTAAGATTACAGTTGTTTTATTGTGTACCTTTAATGGCAGCCATGCCGAAATAAAGGCATTGATTGATTGACATGCTGGCTAGCTCCCCCGGCACAGCCATTCTCTTGTCAAGTTATTTCTTCTAGTCTACAAAGTTGCTACTCAGCACCTGTCTGACTGAATCTCATTTTAATCACCATCTCGTTCTCTCTGACTATCCTCGGCACTCATCCTCACTGTCCCATACCCTCGTACCTCCTCTTGCTTCTGTTCTTTCTCCTTAATTGCCCTGCTACACTGGAACCCACTGCTCATGACAATAAGAGCCAGCCCAACTGTGGATCTCTTCAAAGCTCGGCTTAACCTTCACTTACTTGCTAGTGGGAGATTGCCATTCTCTCTCCCCCCATCCTCCCGGTCTGAGCTACACAGGTGCTAATGTTTTTTATTTATTTTAAAATAGAAAGTATTTTAAATGGACTGTATTTTCGCTATGTAAATGGGACACCTCACTGCCTCCTATTCACGGGGAGAAAAATACTATATCAACATGGCCGTCATGGAATAGGAAGGCAGGGCTCTGTATGGCGGCCAAATGGAGCAGGGACAGGAGCAGTATTAGCTGCGGTTGGGGATCCCGCCGCTGCAGCAATCAGGTAAGTGGGATTGCGGGAGGGTGGCGGGAGAAAAGCAGGGACAGTGGGGGGTCGGAGGGAGCCAGCTATTAGGTGGCTTGAAATGCGGGCCAACACTTGCAGTGTCAGCCAACACTCCGTGCCTCTAAATTGGCTGGCTCCCCAGTCAAGGGTGCTAATAGCAAGTGTAGCATTCATGTTTGAAATCACGATGGTGCATTGCTTGTGGGTCACCTTTATTTATTGACCCTCATGAGCTTCCCATTGGTGCAAGCAAAGGGTAAGTGGCAACACTCAGTTTATCTCTTTACACAAAATATAATCTCCTATGGTTATTCATGCAAGGGTCTTCCCATTTCAAATAGGATTGCATATTATTAACCAGAGGCAATAAGCATAGTGACAGGTGTGTGCGAACCAGTAATTGCTGAGATGCATGTCATTATTTAGAAGGGAATCATTCTTACTAGTAAACAATCGAGGATTAGTCCCCGGGAATAGATCTTGCTTCAGAATGTTTCATTGTGGCATTTGGTGATCCCATATTCCTAATATTCTTTGTAGGTATTGTACCCCGTGTCGGTTTCTGTATCTCTATGTACTATATGCAGCATTCTGAGCTGTCTCCTCTGTATACCCTCCCTTCACCGTGTCATTTCTCAACAATTCAGTACTGAAAGCTAGGTATTTCCATTTACCAGCGCAGACTAACATACTCAATGCAATAATAGAAACAAGCAATAAGAAGCATGAAGGTTCTAGTGGCAAAACGTATACAAATGAAATGGATTCAACACATGACCCCATTAACCACAGGCCTTAACTACACCTCCATTTGTGGGTGAGAACCATGCTCTTTGAGAGTCTGGACAAACAGCAATATATGACAAGTCATAGAAAAAAAAATTACAAAGAGACAAGCCAGGATATGCCTCCCAGGGTTCATGCTTTGTATCAATATGAACTCGGGGCAGTTAAACTTAACATTCTAGGAAAAAGCATCTGGTACCTCCAACGTTAGACTACTTCACGATTGAAAGCATTGTGATAGTTAAAGGTCAACGGAAACCACACCCATTTGTACGAAGGCCACTGCGGGTTATCCAATGAGTAAAAGAGATGTGGGATAAGAAGCACCCCGCTAATTGTCTGCTTTTTTGGAACCGCAAAATCATCTGAATGTGCTGAATTGCAGAAAGTGAAACTGAATGCGCAAGACTCGTCACTGCTCATGCAACCTCAGCGGGTGAGGTGGATGGTGCATTCTCTTTTAGGGTGTGATGTGCTTCAAGACTAACTAATACAACTATCAACTGGCATGAAATGGATGTGTGGTGCTACCGCTGTTCAATAACTGATGATTCTGAATGAGTTTATTGAGGAATCCTGGGAATTTGCAAAATGTTTGCGATTACACACCTGCCTCTCACATACAGCGCGGCTGCCGACAGAGACCCAGGCAAGAGTCTAATTATCCTAGACTATTGATATATTGCTAGCTGATTGTTGTAATTTGGGTGAAATGTCTTTATTTTTTTGAAAGTCCATTGTTATAGGCTTTCCAGAAACAGAGAAGTCTACAGAGATTCATAATTCCACGGTATTACATTATGTAACGTTTCTACAGATGTTTCAACTCATGTCTATTTTCATGCAACATAATAGCATTAACGCCTCAATTCCAGTTTTGAAAATGAACCAGTTATGCTGGCAGGTACATAAAACCCTTGTAATAATCGTCTGTGGGCAGTTTTGTTGAGATATAGGAGAGATAAGTGCTAGAAAAATGAGGTGAGTGTGGATAGTGGGTTTAGTGATGGAATTACTGGAATAGACAATTGTTAATTAACAAAAAAAATAGCATCATATATGAATAATCGTTTTATTTACAGCTCCTGACACAGAGTTGTATTTATCAGTGTTATACACCAAAACTGGCCAACTTTTAGATTGGCTGATTTGATTATATCAGAGAATTTCCTTATGAGAAAAGTATGTTATCAACTAGAGAAGGCCATGTTTGATGAAACTGAAACCATAACTGTATACAGTGTGTTTGTGTGCGTTCGAGTTGGAGGAGCTGTCCCGTGAAACACGTCTTTCCTCGCTTTCTTTTGATGGCTAAAGGAGGAGATACAAATACCCACACAGGCGGGGGGCACAGTGTGCTCAGTGTGATTCTGTGCAGTGGAGTTAGAGGAGTTGTCCTGTGAAACAAGTCTTTCCTCGCTTTCTCTTGATGGCTGAATGAGGAGATACAAATACCCACACCGGCACCAAGCGTGCGGTGTGCGCAGTGTGTTTCTGTGTTCCTGTGGGATGAGTGGACGCAGAACACTCCTCTCATGAACACAGTAGGTGGATTGCCCGGACCTTGTTGCTTCTGCCTGTAAGGTATTTTTTCTATTCTTTGCCGTTTGGTTCATAGTGACTATAATGACAGCAAGTGTGTGTTTGCTCGAACCCAACTGAACCAAACTTTGAAACACCTCCGGGGGCGTGGTGACTAATACTTCCCTGTGCCACATTGCCACAAGTGGAGTTCTGGAGTATCTTTGCTTGAAGACCTAGCTATTGATTGAGTTATAAGGATAAGGCTTTGGCCCTCGGTAGCTGTAATAGATGACAAATCGAGGAACTACGCCGGGAAACTCCTCTATCTTTCTTTTTTGCGGCAAGTGGCTGAAGGATGCCGGGCAAAGTAGTCACCAAAGCCCGTAATTACAACTTGCGTAAAGGAAAGCCTTACGCGAAAGGGGAATCTCGTAATACCGTTGCAACACAGTTAACTACGGAAATGGCAAGTGCATCTATAAACACAGTGAAAGGGATTCCAGTTGCTAACGATCAGCCAAAAGTCCCTCCTCTGTGAAATATTACTAATTTCGGTTTGCTTCAACAAGTGGAAAATGCCATGGTAAACTTATCAACGGAGGTCACCCAGTGCAGGGTCGAACCGCTAGTGGATCAATTTCAAACATTGGGGATATTGATGACAACTCCTTCTTAGAACTGTGTTGTTGCATCAGGGATACTGTCACGGGGCAGCGGTGGGGTTCTGGGAAACACCCTGACCAAAGCTGATCTGGAGAAAGGAACCTTTGCAAGATAATATCCAGTCTTTGGGGGCAGGGGGGCAGAAACCAGTAGTTACCCCTGGAGTGGGTTAAGGTCTATCTGCCTCTCCAAATTTGTATCCGGACCTTAGTGAAGGAGACTGAACCGGAAAAGTAGATCGGCACAACAGTTCAAACAGCAGTTTTGCCATGGCCACGACAGATACATGTAAGTCAGCATCCAGGGTGATAAACTTTGCTGTGAACATTTTACTGAAACTATGCAGTGTTATATTGCAAGAGATACAAAAGCATGTAGGGGCACTCACCGCCTTGGATTGTAGGCTGCAGGGCATGGCTGCCTCATGCCCAAGATGCTAGCAGTGGTACCTGAGGAAACTGTGGCTCTGGTACACAGGGAAAATAGCCATCTTGGCGCTAACATATTGCCAGATTGTAAAATGATTGAGGAAACGGGGTGCCTTGGCTCCTAGTAACAATCTTGTGGTGCCAGGCCCTTTCCCCTCTACGCTCGAACCGCTCAATTGCACAACTATCGAAGTTCAATCATCTAAAATCAAGAAAGCTAAAAAGGAACCCACTACATGACAAAAGCACCTGTGCAGGTCTGCTGGTATGCTCACTAGTTGGCTTATGAAAGAAGCTGATAAACAAGCCCCCCGGCCTTCAACAGGTGCCAGATCAGGGAAAGAGCCCATAAGTCGTGTTAGTCCGGTCTTGTTAAGAAAACTGGACTAATAGATCTAACCTAATGTCGCTGTGCCAAAAAGTCTTGCCTTTAACAATGTTCTCTTCCAGTGATTTCAGTTTTGTTAAGCCTGTGAAACACAATGGGGTTAATTTTGCACATGTGCACTGTAAAGCCCCCGAGGTGCCCCGACTCATTCGTGCCAATCAAGCAGGCATAGTACATTTACGATACAAGATTCATAGCCCGACCCATGTAATCAGTCATAGCAAAGTCCCTTCCCCCCGGTCAGGTCATAAGGGAGAAAGAACTGGTAAAGACATCTGAAGACCCTTTAGAAGATGCCCAGGGTTCGGAATGGTTCAAAAGAGTTTTGGTTAAACAGCTAGCAGAAAGTAAATGAATTGGTAGGATCACTAGTTGGAATACCAGGGGCCATAAACACCTTTTGGGGAAAAAGGGTCTTTTTGCATGTTGATGGAATATGGCATCTTATTCCTACAAGAAACATGGCTTACCTCCCCTATACAGTTGCAGGTGTACATACCGTTTAAGGAATTGGCTGAAAAGGGTACTAAAGGCAGACCTCATGAAGGTTTAATTATTGGTATAAAGCAAACTTTCCATACACACAGCCTCATCACTAATAATAAAAACGTTTTGGCCATTGAGGCCTGTGCTGCTGGGGAACAGGCAGCATTGGTGATGTTGATAAATGTGTATATCACTTCCGATGTTCATGGACCTAGACTGCATTCGCGAGTGTATTGACTTGTTGCTTGTATCTCGGATGACTGTCCCTGGCCATACATTTGTTTTAATTGAGAGGACCTGAATGTTGGGTGCAGAGACCCAGACCTGTGTGTCAACTACAGGAATGTAAAATCAAATAGTGTTATGGTTAAAACGCGGTACCCTGTGGGTGAACTTTAACAAATGGGACTTGATTATGTTTAATGGAAGAACTCTAGGAGATTGCCCATTGCAGACAACGTGGTGTCTGTGAAGCAAGAAAACTATCTTTGATTACTTCTTTGCGAGTAATAGATGTGTGGAGCTAGTGGAGTCCTTTAGGGTGTGTGATACTGACTTTAGTGACCACTCCATAATTGTGTTAGCATTGGAAATGCCAAATGCCTCCCATAGGAGTAGAGGTGGGGTAGGTGTGGACGTTAACCACGCAGGTAATTCCCTGCAGTGGACGCAAAGGAATATCACTCAGGCGACCTATAAAGCTAGGCAGATTTCCATCTGTGGGCCTTCCTCTCTTAGCCATTTAACTGATAATGAGGTGAAAGAGTGACTTAGACAGCTGACAAGTGAAGTGAGGAAGTGGGCTTTGGGTCATGCAATTACCTCAGTAAAATACGCACATCCATTTGATATGGAGATCTGTAATGCAAAGCGTGTGCTGAGAAAGAATATTAGGAAGGTAAAACACACTGGCGGCTCCCTGGGAGATAGGGAAACCGAGACTAGGAAGTTAAAAACATGCACATAGACAGTGGCTGAAGTGCCACCGACTCTCTAATAAAACAGCTCTGAAATCTCTTCACTGGCTCCCCGTTGCTGCAAGGATCAATTTCAAGACCCTCTGCATTGTCCACACGGCATTCTGCGGCCTGGGACCTCTCTACTTCCAACTTTCTCTTCCAAAACATCTTCCTTCTTGAGCTCTCTGCTCATCCACCTCCAACTCTCTGAGGGTCAGCCTCTTCTCCAAGCAGAGAGTTGGGGCCATATCTATCTCCTCGGCTGGGTCATCCCTCTGCAACAGTATCCCTGCCTCTCTCAAACTTCAGCAGGCCCACCTCCGGAAGCAACTCAAGACCTTCCTTCTCTGCTGCTGATGCACCTTACTGCTCCGCGCACTGGTCACCTGTTCACCCTCTGAACGTGGGTCCAGGCTCCTGCATGTCCAGTTGCCCACGCACTGCCTTCGGGCTCCCCAGCACTTAAGGGGCTGTATTGGCAACCCTACAGTCCCTTCTCTCTGCACTTATGAGCCACCCGCTGGCTGCACTTGTGAGTTAAGTGCACTTCCCACTTCTCCTCCCACCTGGCGCTTCTCCCCTTCCCTCTTCCCCACACTTGCATGATCTGAATGACACGAGGTCTAGTTCGATCGTAATTTTGTCCTCCCTTGTTTCCCCTTCCTTATCTTGTCTTGCCTAGAAACACATGTGTAGAGGCGCATTATTAATGCCATATCATAACTGCAGAGTGGCAACAGTTGTTTGCCACACTTTGCAGCAGAGAGCCTCGGACGAAATGGCAGTTGCTTTCTGCTGCAAAGGGCGACAGATGAAAATGCTTCATTAACTCAGTGAACAAGGGTGGCTTAACCACCTGCAGGAACCGATGAGGATCCCTACAGTTTCGATAGGTGAAGGAGTGAAAAGGCGCAGTTGGCCATTATGCATAACCCTAATTAAGATCCACTTGGCCATACTCCGGTTAAAAAACTCCAGGGTCCCGCGACCAGCCAGGTTATCAAATGTGGTTTTGAAGGCGGACCCAGTGCTTTGGTCTAAAATATAAAAAATTGTATACGATAAAGGACTGCCGAGAAACGGCAATACCCAGTCCTGGCAAGAAGCAGTATTACTCCCTCCAGTCTTGGCAAGAAGCAATATTACGCCCCGTCTATAAGAAAGGAGACCGGGAACTACCGGCTAACTATAGATTGATTTCCCTACTAGATGTGCCAGGTAAACAGTTTAACACCTTTGTACTGGCCACTCTAAATAAATGGGTGGCTGAGAAAAACATCTTTGACCCGTTGCAAACAGGTTTTCAACCAGACTCTGCTATTACACACAATATCAGGCTGATGGACAGACTGATAAGGGAGGCAGCAGTTAGAGGCAGTCCAGTCCTCTCCCTTATCTACGTCGACCTTTGTGTGGCATTTAATTCAGTAAATTGATCAATTTTGTGGCCGAAATTGAGAGGGATGGACTGCCCTTACAGGCTGCTTACGATTTTGGTTGACCTTCATCCGACACTGTGGCGATAGTTCGATTAGATGGGGCTGGCACACTATCAGCGGTGGTGAGGTTGAAAAGGGGAGTCAATCAAGGTTTGTGTGCTGGCTCCCCTGTTGTTTAACCTCTATTTGGCAGACTTACAAAAATTATTGAATGTGCTTTGCCATCCAGTGAGACTGGTAACCAGACCTGTATCTGGCACGCTTTACGCAGATGACCTTGGTGCTTATGGATCGAACTGTTGGGGGAGTCCGAGCCAAATTCCAGGCCTTGGTAGAGTATGCTCAGAGCAACGACTTGCTCATAAATATGAGTAAAACCAAATCATTGATTGATGCTGGGCACAAAATAAATCAGGTTACCTTGGATACCCAAATCGGAATGATCGAGTATGTAGAGCATTACCCTTACTTGGGCTTGGAATAGATGGCGAAAAGGTGATTATAACAACATCAGAGAAAGCAAGCAAAGAAAAGCTTGCCTATTGACTCATCTGATTAATATGTTTGCAATGTAAACTGCTGGTTTTTCCATTGAAGGAATCCCTAGGCTATACAATCAATGCTTTTGTCCAACGATTTTGTATGGGTTGGAGGCCCTGGCCATAAGGGACCTGAAGTGGATGAATGTGCTGGAGGGCAACCTTTGGAGGACGACATTGAATTTGGCCCCCTCAACTCCCATGTCATATTCAAACTGGAAGTGGGTTTGGCCTTCCTTGGATGTCAGGCATGGATACACAGAGGGCTGTTAACATTAAATCTCAAACACAATCTCTGTGCCCATTACTTGACATGTTGGCGGGCAGTTATTATTCTGAGCATCTGTGCCCTGATCAGCTTTGAGGAACTAAACAATGTTTGCCTGTATGGAGTGGACCCCAGATTTAGATGGGGCAGCAGCTATGATACTATGAAAAGAATATTTAAAAATAGGGTTGGACGCTGTGACTGGATCAATAACTATGAACATTTGTATCGACTACAGAATTATAAACACATTTGTTGTGTAACTCAGACTTATTTTAAAACACAAACATACTTGCTACTCAGTCCCAGTCCCGCTGTTCGTGACCTAATACTTTGATTACGTTAAATAGATTGCCATTGCTGGTAATACAAGGTGTATACACTAAAATGCCTACTGAAAACCGAAACTGTCACATATGTAGATTACAAGATAAGTTAGAGACAGCTCGGCATGTGTTTGCCGAATGCAGCGAGCTGGGATCTTTCTACATGTGCATGTTGGACCAATTCATCAGTTGATATCACTCTATCAAGAAAGTAGAATTTTCGGATTTCTGCTTTAATACAGATTCTGAGTCATTGCCCGTTGCCCTTTTCTGTCGGTGGAAACAAATTCTTAAGAACCTTAAAGACTGAAGGAAATTTGACGAAGAAAGTTAAGATCAACATATTTTACTGAATGTGCATAAGTCAGTTTGCTTTGTCTTTCGAACATTATACTGCGTGAACATTTTAGTGAAATTGATTGTTTTATTGTATTCATATTCGTACTTGCATTTCAATTTGAATAGATGTATGAATTTTATTTGCAAAATGTACATTTATGCTTTAGAAATTAAGGACAAATATTGAATAATTATTAGATGTTGCTTTTTACAGAATGAAATTAAAATTGAAATTAGTTTTAATGTTTTGTAAACGTTCCTATGAACTAAAAACAAATAAATAATAATAATAATTTAAAAGGACATACAGTGAAGCCAACTAGCCCAACCTGCAAAGAAGGTATTAGTGCCTTACTCATTCTGCTCTGCCCCAATGGCTTGTTTTCTTCACCTTGCCACCCTTAACACATTAGAAGACA
Organism: Ambystoma mexicanum; assembly: GCF_040938575.1. NCBI lineage: Eukaryota > Metazoa > Chordata > Amphibia > Caudata > Ambystomatidae > Ambystoma > Ambystoma mexicanum. Next base: position 330,314,968 of record NC_090935.1, read on the forward strand.
CTTCTACCTAACTGCAGAGTAATCTTTGTGGATTTAACGTATAAGATAAAAATTGTTTTATAGTTGCCAGAGGATAAGATCAAGAAACATCCATAGTCTATTTAGGATAATGCATCTCATTATGCCTTGCTCGCCTTGGGGATTCACGTCCCTCTGGTATTACTGACAACTATCATTCAGAAGGCCCATGGATCAGACACTGCAATGACCTAACCCACACTAAGACAGTGGCTGCACTGACCACAGCAATCCAGCAACGTGCTGTGAGAAACCAGCAGGTGTCTCACCCACTAGTCCTCGGGGATCTGTCATCCAAGTAGCCTGAACATGGCCATCGCTTTTGGATCCAGGTCCTGGGGGCGGACCAATGCGGGAGGATCCCCTGGGTGAGGGATCTTGAGGGCGTGAGAGTGGGACACCGAATGGTGAGACGTGGCATCCTCTCCCCTATAACACCTTTACCATTGCCTACCAAGTAGGATATTTAGGAACTCTAGCCCCCCGCCCCTTTACAACATGAACATTTTCTCACAGACAGCCTGCTATGAGAGACCTGAGCCGTATGCCTGACGAATCACAATACAATGGTCAGACAATTACTGACAATCACACACACATGACTTCCATTAATCTTCCCCACACTGATAAAAGGCAGAGCACGAGAGCACACTCTGAGGGAGGCAAAGTACACAAGGAAACAGCAGTTCCAAGATGTCAGTTTAACGAGAGGAGAAAGACGGCTAAACAGAAGGGGAGCACAAGGAGGGAAGTTCCCTTGACCTTTTCACAAAGAACTGTTGTTTTCATGAGCCCTCGAGATTGGAAAGTGTAAGAACAGGAAAACAGGCTGAAGAATCCTGCATTGTGTGTTAGAGATACCCGGGGGCCTCCCGCATCAATAATCAAGGCAGGGAGAATCACAAGTCACTGTGGTACTGTCCTTAGCTCCAAGAACAAATCAGCATCAGTGAAATCAACAGAGCCGGTGAGTTGGGGAGACTGCTATAAGACCGGCCTGTGCTAAAGCCAAGGTTGCAAGTGGCAACATTGTATGGCGAGCGCTGGAATGATCATTGTTTGAAATAAGTGTGATAATAGACGCAAGTAAAGTTGAACTGCTTATGAGTGATTGAACTTTGAAACCAAGAAACAATACCTTTGACAGAGTGGTCCAGAACCACGTTTGTGCTCAATTGAAGGTCTCTATAAGGCATCCAGCTGGAAAGAGTTGTAGAGAATTGTATATCAAACTGGTCCTGTGACGGGTCGAGCAAAATCACACGCACAATCAAAAGTCTTCAATGTTGATACAGTAAAGAAAGTTTGTGGCAAAGTAGATAAAGTTGGTCTGAGCCCAGCGGAGGGAAATCAATTGAAAGCTTTGTGTTAAAGTGGGTCTGAGCCTGACAGAGGGAGACCCAGGGGGAAGCAAAAATCACCTGAGAAGGCTTTGTGTTAAAGTAGGTCTAAACCTGGTGCTGGGGGACTTGGGGTGAAGCAAAAATCACCCGAGAAGCCTTTGTGTTAAAGTGGGTCTGAGCCCAGCAGAGGGGGACCGGGGGCTGAACAGAAAATCAACTGAGAATTTGTACATGTGAAATCATAAGTAGAAAATAACTTTGTTGCTTGTCGTATTGCATCAGGCCCTATGAGAAAGAGACTGAATGGCAAAAAGATTTTGGCACAGAAGCCCATGAAGTTGAAGTTTTGAACTGCACTCTCATACTAGAGAAGCCAGAGACTGTGCTAAGCTCGAGTGTGCCACATTGTACTGTGCTGAAAACGTGGGCAAGGGAAGCCAACAGCTTGAGTATCCTGACATAATTTCTTGAACACTTGTCTTTTGCATAACATTGTCTCCCACAGTATTTGTATTTAGAAGTAAGGGTTGGCAATAGGTTTATTAGGATAGGCCCTTTTATTTTGACAGACTCAATTAGGACTGCGTTATTGTTATTTGATGGTCGTAGCTTGCTCCCATCTTTAGATTTAGCATTAAATAGGTGTTTTTCAAACCCAATTGAAGTTCAATAAACATCCTTGAACTGTCTGTCTTCCTGTTTGATACCATGCCTTCCTTACAGTGCTAACAGCAATATGGTGGCCGCAGCTTGTGTCCATATGAGTCAATTACGTAGGAAGTGGAATCATCAATGCAACCTCATGTAGGGGTGAGATCATCAATGCAACCTCAAGGGCCGAGTGGGGAGCATGAGCTTGTTGCAATGCACAGTTACATCTCATTAGCTGACTTTGTTTCCCTGTGTCCTGCTCCTTCTTGTTCCCTCATTCTCGGTTTCTTGTTGTTCGAACCATGAGCCATTTTTACTCTGTTCCTCCTGCTGCTACTACTACTACTACCAAAGGCTTCCCGGTTCTCCTGTTCTTCCTCCTGAGTGTATCCAGACCTGCTCCTCATGCCTGCCCGTACATACACTGCCTGGTGATATTGTGGCTACCAGCGTTGATCAGCCCTTGTTCCTTAAGCCATCCACGTCTCATAGATAAACCACATGTATGTCACATTGCTGGGAAACAGATAATGTGTATCAGGGTGAGGGAAGACTTTTGTTAACTAGTTTCAGACTTTTCTCTGCCTAGTTCAGAGCATTGTTCAGGACAATTAATGTTAAATTAGAGAGCTTTTATACATTTCTAAAACACACTATAGTCATGTCAGGGTGCCTAGCTTGTCTGTGGATTGCCCCCCCAGACCTTACCTGGTGGTGGGGAAAATGAGCAGGAACAAGGTAAGAGGATGAGAAAGACCTAGCCCAGAGTTGGGGGTGTTAAAAAGGTGAATGATAGGGCTTAATTACTATGGTTAGTCTGGCACCTTGAAAATGAGATTTTGTTCTTAAGCATTGTTCCGTTTTCATGTCCAGCTAGATTGGATTTAGTGTCCATGATTACCGAAGAGGCCTGGATAGTGGATAGTGGAAAGTGTAATGAGCCTGAGGGCTCTACTCCAATAAACTGGGCAGAACATCTTATCCTTCCAGAACAAGTGCTTGAAGTCGATTTGGATGAAGTTCATTACTTTATCAGGATAATGGGCTAGGGCAGGAAAAACTTCACCAGGGCAAGGTGTTGCTGCACAGTGTAGGGCAACTTTGCACCATCACGGGCACAGTTAATCATTACAAGTATTCTGTTTGCATTGATCAGATGGTACAAAATATTGGTGCAAAATTGCCCGGCAGTGGCACAAAATTGGTTGGCAATGGGGCAGTTAATGTGACCTGAGCAAAGTGTGTGTTATTGGACTGCACTGCAGCGGGCAAAGGGGCTGCTGCCGCCTTCTGATTTTGCATTCCCTGGCGTGCTCTAACCCAAGGCCCTCACTGGCTCTGAGAAGGGTCCCTGTGGCAAATTGTTTCATTTGCTCCCCATAGAAAGATATTTTGAAGCCTCGACGCTATTGCAAATACCACTGCATGGCTTTAAGCTGAGTTTTCAAATACAGCAAGATTTGGAACACATTGCTATTTTCTCCAGAACATTTAGCCCAACATACGCACACAGACGTATTGCCATGATGCAAATACTATTGGAGTTATTTCATAACCTAACTACGTGAGACAACATGGCTCGGTAGAAGCAGCATTCACTTGAACTACGGTTCTAACCACCCTCTCTGGGGTCGAGATTGCATTATTTTGAGTTCTCAGTTTACAAGTGATACGATTTGTTTCTAAAACATTTTGACACAATGAGAGAGGAGAGCCAAGAAGCCAATTACATCTTTGCAAGGATGCCAATTTCCTACCTTCCAAAAATTAGAGGAGGATTAGCAAAACGACTTGTCAAGTCATTGCACAGATAGAGCATCTCTATTTATCATATTATAGCAAGCCCGAGTTCCTTCATATCTTAGAAATAGTTCTTAAAATCATTGCATATATTATCAGTAGGTCATGCTTCCTATGGAGATCGAAGAGTACTTCCTCTCCATAACTCTACCTCTCTCTCTCCCTCTTGCTCTCATGTTCCTTCAATACACTCCCTCTTGACACCTCATATTACCTCAGTCATATCCAACATGCTGTCATCACTCTCTCTACTCCGGACACTCCTATTCTCGTGACTGCAGTATGCAGTATTCAGTATTCAGTGTCCATTAGTTCCTTCCATTTGTGTTTTGCATTTCACCATCGCCAAAACCAGTACAGAAAATAGGCGTATCCCTCGCTTCCTCGCTTCCTTTTAAGTGCAGGGTTTGCATTGACTACCCCAGAATTATATCGGCGTAAAAGGTAGGTGAAAGCGGAGCGTACAGACAGTCGCGTCAGCCGCGAGGCAAGACGTCTCGGTTGCCAAATCATCTCGTATAATCTGTTAAATTCTACAATGGGAAACTGTGACTCATTCCATTAGGGGACTCTAAACCCCATGTAAATGAGTTGTGAAGCAGATTTATTAAAGCAATACGCAGTGCTTGGTTTACAGGGCTGAAAGCATGGGGTCTCAGCGCGCATCGTGGTCTATGGTGCCATCGCTGGAAGAATGCAGAAATGAGTCATGCACACCACTCAGTTTGTTCCAATTTATAAGAAGTTATTTACAAAAAAAAATGAGGATCTCACACTGCTCCATTTTATGCAGAATCAGACCTGGTAGAATCCTTCACAGAGCATTTAATGAGGAACAAAATCTTTGAAAAGTGTCACATTGCTAACAACATAATCGAGTGTACCTCCTTAATGCTCAATAGCTTTACAGTGGGATTTACTTCTATCTGCTCTAAAGTCTACTTCACACACCTGTGGACCGTGTAGAAAAGCACAGAAGAAAGTAATCCTTCGGAATGGATGTTATGCATTTCATTTAGTTATGTATTTCTAATGGCCGCATTTTCTAGACACACAATATTCAAATGTTGCTCATTGGCGAGAGGGGTATTCCGTTGTGAGACTGCGGGGATCACCTTCACCTATCCATTCTCTGGAGATATCATAACCAATTGAATTAGGTTGTCAAAGCCATTTTGTGAGCTTACTAAACTTCCAAATTAATTTTCAAATTTAGGAAAGAAAAGGACCCAAGAAAAAGAAATCTGACAGCCAACTAGTAAGAGCAATGGAGTTACCTGCCACGGGTCAGATAAAGCCCCAGGAAGGCCTACATTACCCTGTAGCCAAAAAGAGAGTCGCGAAAATCACGACAGTACAAATTAGAGTTGAGACATTGTCATAAAGTAAAAGAATGTAATGTGGATGAAATAGATGTTGCTTAAAATTGCATGGACAGAAGAAAAAGAAAATAGAAATGGTTAAAATACGGGGAGCACCGAGCATTTTTCGGTGCTGGCCAATTTAGAGAGACCCAGAAGACATATGGCTGCATTCATATTGGAACTGGGTTTTTTTACTTCAAATCAATATGCTAAGGACAATTATGCTCGTCCTTGTTGCATAGACTTGATTAAAGCTCAGCAGTTAAGCGGTTAAAAGGTTGTATTTAGTAGCGATCCTCGATGATAGGATTGATACATTAAAAAACATGTATTAACTCAATACAATTTTGTTTCATATGCCCAATAATGCAAAGGAAAACAGCCTTTAGGGGTTAAGCAATACACTTTTTAATATATCCAACTACCTTTTTTTTTTACTCTTTTTTCGCTGTTGGTTATTGTGAATTTGAATTCTTGTATATGGTTTTACTGTAAAGCGCTCTGATGCTCTTGTTAGTCATGTTTACGGTATAGAAAAATTGTTACATTAATACATACCTTACATATCCTGTTTTTTTTTTTACCGACGTGAATTACTTTGAAGTAATTCCTTTGAAAAAACAATCAAATTATATGGCTGTTCGGAGGGTGGGGGTTGGAGGTCATGAGTTTACAGGGTTGGGGTGGGGATCGGGGTACGGGCACTAGCATAGGGAAAGGGCATGCTTGCAAAGGGGACCCCAAATAAAATCAATTCAATTAGTTTTTTCAAAGGAATTACTTTGCAAATAAAATGACTACAAACGAATTCCTGTTGGTAAAATGACATGGTACCGTGCATTGCTACAAGAACTATAAGAACAGCAGATACATGGAGGATGAACGCAATAGAATTATTGCCCAAAGCAGGAAAAAAGAATTCCGATGACAGCAGGAAATATGTATGCAGAGAATTCTGAAGTACTGACATCTGAAATAATTGAAATAAATGACACTTAATTCTTAACTTGGTCAATCGTAATGATGGTCTAATACTTGAAGATAGGAAAACATCCCATAGGATTCTTTGCATAAGATCTGGCATTAAAATCAATGCACTATTTAGCCAATAATGATTGAACCTTCAGACAAAAAATGTTAGTGTAAATATGCTAAAAAACACTGTAAAATACCAAGATATATGTCCAAGGTAATTCAATAGCACATATAGGAGACCACTGAGTCACTTTAAGTGTCTGCAAATTGAAATCTTAAAGAAGACATTTCTCCTCTTTCACTTTTCCACAAATCTACTATGTGTTACCCACTCAAAAGAGGTAGGTGCCAGGTACAGAGGACTGCAATTCAGATGTAGATACCAAAATATGTAGCCCTGGACCATCTAAATAGAATGATACAGACTTAGGAATGACATGCACAGCTCATTTCCATTTTGCAATGGTCCGGATAAGCTAATAGAAAATGCACTTCTACCTACTTCTTTCTTTATTTGCAGGAGGAACAATGCTCTTTGATCACAAAAGAATGGACAATAGATAAGAGAGTATCCTTTGTTTTCAAATATGGAGCATTTCCATCACATATTTTGGTGTTCTTGAACTATGCACTAGAACTGGGTTTGAATGGAAATGTAACATCCCTGAAGCAGAGATTTGACTCCTTAATCTTTCAGACAGAAGTACAAATTAGATTACAATGGTGCTGGTGACATCCAAATTAAGTAAGCACATCTGGGCAATTATTGAAGCTTTGGAAAAATCTAACAATTACCATGTGGCTTTTACTACCTGGAAGTAGGCTATAGTAGAGGGCCCCTATCGCTAATAGCGGTAATGTGACAATTTAATATAAGATCATTTAAACAGAAAGGGGGTGATTAAACACGCTATGGTAATTGGTGCAAAGTCAGGCTTTCATTGTAGGTTTATGTACAATTCAGTTGAAAGAAGAACAAGTGAAGGCACATGGCCTGCCTGAAACATGCCCCTCCATGGCTCAGTTAAGAAGATGTTGAAAGTGTGCTGTGTAACTGGAGAATAGATATTAAGTTATTCAAAGGCTGATTCATGAAATTAAGATGTACAAAAATGGTTGTTCTGTTGATTTCCACACTCCTCCCAGCACCGATTTCTACTGAGAAGACCCCCCCAGTACACATCATACAGATCACACCATTCTCCAGTGAAATAGGAGTGTTTCCTTTGATAAAGGGTACATTATTAAGTGATCTTAGTCGTCTGATAAATATCCATCCATTCATCCGTGAGCCTCTACTGCCTCCGATCCCCCACGAGGCTCACCGTCCGCAAAATGGTGGCACACTGCTAATTTTGTTAACACTCGTTGCATAGCAACTGCTGCTCGTGTGATTGGCTGTTGGCCTTATCACCTCATTCTGGAAACCGGAAGGCGAAAGCCGGCCTCAATCTCAAAGGCCTGATCCACAAGGCTCAGCGCCTGTCCTTTGCCTATCTGTGACTGCCAGCTCCAAAGGGCCAGAAACGCTGTCCAGCTCACGCCAGCTCCAAGACACCAACAAACCCAACCCCCTTTGGTCCCCAGATGGACCACCGCTCTCCATGAAAGATAGAACAATACATAATATCTTCTGGAACTTCCACTGTCACTGTACCATATTCGTGCTTGCGACTGAACCTCAACTCCATAGCCACTCGATTTATCCACCTATTGGTACCACTATTGTTGTCCCCTCCGATGAAAGCACCTCCTGACCTAGTGTGCACATACAATATCTTCAGAGTCATTGCGCAAATTAATCAACTTACCACATGCTACGCACTAGGCTCCCAGTCAAGCCTGCGGCACCCTTCTGCCCAACTTCCTCCAACTATCACCATCCAATTTGCCTGTAAAGACTTCTGCTCACTGCCAGTGAACACCTCAGTCACACCCGGACCTGCATACCAGATGAATTACATCTGCCTGCTGGCCCTTGCCCGTGATTGCCCCTACTCCTCGCTACTCACTATGTACAACTGCATGCCATTTGAAACTCATTTTTTGCCTGTTAACCTACTGCCTGTGATTGCCCTTACCTAGTGTCATTCACTGTGTACTATTGCACGCCATCGATTTGTATTTTTATCCCTGCTGCCCCTACCTAGTGGTATTCACTGTGTACTATTGCACGCCATTGATTTGTACTTTTGTGCCTGCTTCCCTTGACCAGCGACTGCCTCCCCTCTCACCACCCCTACTCTGCTCAAAACAGCCCAACCCACTATGTTAGGACTCTTATCCACCATCATGTTCCCTTTTTGCATTATCCACAATTCTGTACCTTGCTCAGAAGGAACCTTCATCAAACACGACAATGGACTAGCTAGACTTGCCTGCCTGCGCCACCACCCCATCCCTTGCCCCACCCCTTTCTTCCCACCATCTCCCCTTTCCCTGTCCCTAATGAACAAAAATCACTGGAACCTAGAACCAATTCCTCCAACACCACAACCACTAATGCTAAGCTCACCACCTCTACGCTGATTTCCACTAAACGTGCCCCCAAGACCTCTACCAAGGCAATACCCACCCTGGGTATCGACAGATTCAACAGACTCAGATCTTGCACCAAACTCCTCCATCTAACCAATCCTACCATCTCCTCTATATCCTCATCCCCCAAAATAAATAACACACCTACTACCCACTTTCACAACAGTCCAACCAAAGCCTCAGCCAAACCACAAATATTTACCAAAGTTACTCCAAACCCTTCACTAATACCAGGCAACATATCCCTCACAGACCCCACACAAAACCTCAAAGGTGCACTTATTAATGCACGGTCACTTGGTGCACATGCCTTAGAAATTCACGACCTCATTATTGAGCAAAAACTAGACATCCTAGTAGTAACCGAAACTTGGCTACACCCCACGTCAGGCCCTCTAATAGCAATCGCCATCCCCCAAGGATTTACCATACTCAGGACCGACAGAACTACCACCCAGGGAGGCAGAGTGGCCATAATAGCTAAAACCTCCCTGCATTTCAGAGCTTGCCCATAAATGAAACACAAAGATACAAATTCCTTTTAGCCAAATACACCTCCAATCCCAAAACAACCGCAAACTTCCTTGTCGTTTATAGAGCTCCAAACAAAAAGACTCACTCAGAAATAGATATCTCACTACTACTCACACCCTATATCAAACCAAACACTAAATACATCATCCTAGGAGACCTAAACCTAGGCTATAACGACCACCTTGACCATGCAGCCACGTCTTTCCACACAGCCATGCAAGACATGAGCTTCTCACAACTAGTCAATGCCCCCACCCATGACAAAGGCAGAATACTGGACTGGGTCTTAGCTCTTAACACTGAAATCTCTATTAACTCCATCCTACATAGTGACTGGTCTGACCACCACACCATTCGTTTCCCCCTTTGCATCAACTCCACAGACCCCAGCATGACTAAAAAACCTGATACCTTTGAAACCAGAAACATCAAAAAACTCAGCGGATAACCTCGCTCCAGTTCTCAGAGAAGCACTGACCCCCATCTCCCCAGATAGCAACAACCCTACTCATCTGGCAGATTGCTTCCACAAATGCCTCTCTGCCACCATCAACTCACTAGCTCCCATTACAACCAAAACTCTGAGACCAGATAAACGCCAGTTTCTGGTTCAATGAGGAACTAGTCTCCCTGAGACGCACTAAAAGAGCACTAGAACATCGGCATAAAAAAACACCCCAGACTCAGTAATAGCATTTAACGATGCCAATAAAATCTACAAAAAAGCAGTAAAATCACACAAAGCGAATGCCCTTAATCTACGGATCACCAATGCCTCTTCCAACTCCAAGGAGTTATTCTCAATTCTCACAGAACTAGAGAATCCCTGTCAAGATACAACTCCCATTAATGCCAGCAAAACCTGGTGTACCACAATCCAAGAAGCACTAGCATCCAAAATAACTCAATTACAAATAAAGAAAATTGCAAACAAAAAACGAATCCTCGCAGGTAAATCCCTGTCCGCCATCGTAGAAGAACCCTCACTGCCATTCCATGCGAACCATTTCATTTCACCCCGTCTCACAAGAGACAGTACTAGACACTATAGCCAAATTAAAAGTGTCTAACTGCACAGAAGACCAATCCCCCCCATCTAGTTAAACTCTGTGCCCCCACACTTACCCCCATTATCACAGAATTTGTCAATGCCTCCTTCAACTCCAATACAGTCCCCATCAGCATCAAAAAAGCCTGGATTACTCCCCTCCTGAAAAAAAAACTCTGGACCCTGCCATCCCCACCAACTATCGGCCCATTAAAACGGTCCCATTCCTATAGAAAATAATTGACAAAATAGCATATACCCAAATCCAAAACCACTTAGAACAACACCAAGTACTAGACGCCAGACAATCTGGATTTCACCCGAACCACAGTACCGAAACGGCACTCCTGGACCTGAAAATACAAATGGATGCCACCGGAGACTCAGGTAAACTGTCTCCTAATGCTGCTGGATCTCTCTGCGGTGTTCGACTTAGTCGACCATGATAAACTTTGCGCCACTCTGTCCAACGATGCCACCAAATGGGTCAAATCATGATTAGCCGACAGAACATCTAGAGTTTCTATTGGCAGAGAATCAGAAGACCCCATTCCAGTCCCCATAGGCTTTCCCCAAGTAGCTTGCTTATCCCCTACCTTCTACAATGCCTATACTAAGCTACTATTTACAACCCTGGATGCCATGGGTGTCATCGACACCCAGATCCTCATCCCACTGTCGGGCAACCATGAGACAGACTCCTTGCTCATCAACCAAATCTGCGCTCTAATTGAGAATTGGATGGCACACAACAGCCTCTGCCTAAAATGATGATAAAACAGAGTTACTCATAGTCGGATCCCCTAGGAGAATCAACTCTCTCCAGCCCACCTATGTCTCATTCATCATTGATGGCACCACAATCCCCATACTCAAGCTGGTCAAAACCCTCGGCGTCTACCTAGATGCCACCTAACTATGACAAAACAAGTAAACGCCATCTCTTCAGCCACCTCCTACACAGCGAAACTTATCTCCTTGAGTCGTAAATTCCTTTCGCCTGAAAACTGCATTACCCTAGCAAGAGCCCTCATACTCTCAAAACTTGACTACTGTAACGTACTCCTCCTAGGTACCTCCAACTTTAATCTGTCCAAATTCCAACTCATGCAAAACAAAGCCGTTCAAGCAGCACTAGGCATAAAAAAGTCCGAGCACATCTCCATCATCAGGAGAAAGAACCACTGGCTACCCATTAAAGCCAGAATTATATTTAAAACCCTATGTATCACATATAGATGCATCACCAACACAGCCCCTAAATAACTCAATAACATAGTCATGAAAAAAATCCGCTCCAGACCCCTTAGATCTAGTAACCACTCTCTCCTAGATTTTCCACGCTTCAAACGTTCGAGAGCGGGAGGCAGCAGCTTCAACGTCCTAGCCCCCAAACATTGGAATGCGCTCCCGTCCCACATCAAGAATGAAGTTTCTCACCAGCAATTCAAAATGTCACTGAAAACCTGGCTATTCAACCAATTCTAACCTACCTAGACAGCCCCGCCTAACATCCTCACTAAGCATTATGCCCCCGAGTTTTTTCTGTTTTCTGTTCAAACCCCCCCCCACCCCCCCACCTCCCACAGCCACTAATGTAAAGTCCCCAATGAATGTAATACTAAACTGTCTGTAACTATGATGTGATACCTCTGGGTCTGGGAATACAACAAATGTAATAAATGAATAAAATAAAATAAAAACATCCAGTATCAAACGGGCTTCCTCTTGAAGGCCTAGAGCAAAGGTTGCTGTTGGCAAGATCTTTTGGAAAACAAACTACTTTGATGAACAACTGCTTAACAGTGGCATTGTATTAAAGAAACAGAATAACATGTTAAAGTATGTCTTTTTTTATAGGATGTCTGCTGTTAAATCAGGATTCATCAGTCATAAAATCTTTACAGCTCCACTTCTCCTTTTAAAATGTGATGGCACATAAGGCCTCATTATGAGTTATCAGTGGTTACAGAATTACTGCCACGTTTACCACCCTGACAAATTCTGAGTTTAACAGACATATTTGGAAAGAACCTCTAGCACTTGGTTAGGGGTCTGCAACCTATGGCTCTCAGATGTTTTGGACTGTAACTCCTGTGATCTCTCACCATTGACTGTGCTGGCGAGGGTTTATTCAAAATATTTTGAGCTGTGCGCATTATTTAAAACACTGTACAATATAAAGCAGCATAACTTCACAAAGATGAAGAAGAGAAAATATTAGAAAATGTGACAAGGCATGCTTCTCACCTGAAAAAGTAGAATGCCATTAATAATCCAGCCCCTAATAATGCCCCAACTACGATTCCTGTGACGGCGGATTCTCCTAGACCACCTGCTTGAAAATAAATGAAATGATCAGCCATATTGATTCAGTGGTCAAGACAGAACAAAATGTACATGCCAACACAAGTGTATTCAACATTAAATAGGCATATTTACCAGGGCATCTTGTTTGTGTGTGATATCTAGTAAGTCTACAATGTGTGACAACAAAATCCAGAGAACTTTTCTCTTTCTGCATTATCTGCAACTAAAGACAGGGTTGTGTGAGAAACTTGAAGGTGTCTCACCCGCTAGTCCTCAGGGATCTATCTACCAGGTGGCAAGGACATGACCGTCACTATTGGAACAAGTTCCTCGGGGTGGACCAGTGTGGGAGGATAACCCGGATGAGGGGTCTTCGGGGAGTGGAAGTGGGACAATAAAACGTCAGAGATGGTATCCCCTTCCCTGTAACACCTTTTCTCCATCTTACCAGATAGGATACACAGAAGCTCAACCCCCACCCTTTCCTGACACAAACACTTTCTTATGGACAGTTCATTGTGAGCGACAACGGACTAACACCAGAGCCGTATACCTGACAAGTCTCAACACCATGGTAGGGCAAGGTCAGGCAATTACAGATCATTATACACACATGACTCCCATCACGCTTTCCCACATGGATAAAAGGTGGAGCACGAAGGCGCACTCAGAGTGAGGAAAGCGAAACAGTAGTTCCAAGATGGCAGTTTAACACAAGAAGAAAGGCAGTGAGACTGGAGAGGGTTGCCAAGAGGGAAGTACCCTTGACCTCTAGAAACCATTATTTTCAAGAGCCTTGGAAAGTGAGAAGCCTAAGATCGGGAACTGAAGCTGAACAATCCTACACTGTAGTTCCAAAGGTATCCGGTGTGGTCCTGTGTCGATAACCCATGCCGGGAGGAGTGATTGCCGCTGTGGTACTGTCCTTAGCTCCTGTAAGAAAGCCACGCCAGTAAAAGCAGCACAGCCTGTGAGTGGGAGAAACTGATATGAAATCAGCTTGTGTTTGAACTAAAGTTGCAAGCGGCAACATTGTATGAAGAAATCCACAAAGAACAGTGTTTGAAGCGCATGCAAGGAGAGGCGCGAACAAGTGGAAACTGAAGGAGTGAATGTACTTTGTACACAGTATCTTATCTGGCTTTTTCAGAGTGGTCCAACGCCACGTGGATGCTAATTTAAACGTCTCTGTTAGGTATCCAACTGAATGGCAACTGTATTGTAAAAAAAGGAACTTTGTATCGAAAGTGGTCGTGCGACGGGTCAAGCTAAACCCTGTGCACATTCGAAAGTCTTCGATAAGGATAAAGTGAACTGCAATTAGTCCGAGACCGACTGAGGGTGACTAATTGAAAGTAGAAAAGGGGTCTGAGCCCGGCTGAGGGGGATCCGCAGTGAACCATGAGTAACTCTAGAAGGAATACTTTTGGGAACTTTAAAATAAAAGGATCTGAGCCCGGAAGAGGGGGATCCACTGTAAAAGAAAAGGGATATGAACCCGGCGGAGGGGGATCCAGGTAGAGACACCTGTGTTACATAATTATAAGACGAAAATAACTTTCTATTCTTATTTTGTACATCAGACCCTCTGAATCAGGACACGCTGATGAGAAAAGAGACTTGGGCACAGAAGGCCCTAATGCTGGAATAAAAACACTATCCTTGTGTCGAGGAAGCCAGATTGTGTGTTTGGCTCAAGTGGCCCACCTTGCCCCATGCTGAAAACGTGGGCAAGGGAGGCAAATGGCCCGAACATCCTGACATATCATTTTGTGAACACCTCTTTCTTTTGCATGAAAATTCCCCCACACTATTTGTTAATTAGGTGTAAGAATTGGCAATAGGTTTTTTAGTGTAGGCCTTTTTATTTTGACAGGAGTCCACTAGGACTATAATATTATTTGATGGTCGTAGCTTTCATCTATCTGTAGAATTAGGTTTAGATGGGTGCTTTTTACCCCGTTGTTAAAGTTCAATAAACACTCTTGAACTGTGGTCACTTGTGTCTGTCTTACTTCGATACCATGCCTTCCTTACGGGTGGCTCATCCATAATGGATGATGTGGTGCCAGCCCACCTGCAACCTCGCCCATTATGGACGAGCTGCACCAGCCCAGTAAAATAATTGGGCGCTCCCCAATCTTGTTGCAACTGAGGGAGCACTTCTGGGCTGGCTTAAACATTGTTTCTCTTGAACAGTTTAGTTCCCCAGTATGAATGAGTGAAGAGCCATGCAAGGCCTGGGGTCATTTTTTAGCGAGGCAGATGTATACACCATCTCTAGTGCCCTCCCCTTCACCTCCATCATACTGGAAGAAGAGCAAGAGAGCAGTATGTGAGACACCAGGTATCACCCCAATACCGCATTGAAGATATAAGAGGAGCTATACACTTAGACAGCCGTTTCAAATGTACCATCGTACTGATGTGGTGGAAGGATGTCTGCATACACCACTGATCATAGAAGAACTATAAGTTAAATCAGACCAGAGTAAAGTGACGTCATGAAGAGAAGACACTAGGACGTACTAAAACGATATGCAAATACTCAAAAAATGAAGATGTAATTGAAGTAGCAATAGAAACATGTATGTAAATGCGAACAATTCATATACCCCAAGAAGATAAGTAAGAAGAGAATCAGCAAATGTATATATGCGAAAAAGCAAGCTAGATGAGACACATAGAAGCTTCCTGCAGCAGAAAACGCAGGTAAAGCGGCCGAGATGGAAAGATGGATGCTGGTTTCGTATAATAGTGAGCTAAGAAGCCTATAAGGGAGAGACCAGAACAGCTTTGTGTGAAGAACAAAGAATGTCTGTTTGGTGTGGGACCAGGATGCCATATCAAGAGGCAAACTGCACGACACAGATGATAAGCTACATATGAAGGACATATTTCTCTTAGATTAAGTGAAGGAGAAAACATTTGCAGGAGCCAAGTATTGAATAATTGAAGATGCAGACATCCTATGCAAAATAGGGCAATCAAGTCTCCAGAGGCCAAAAGGAGTAACAGCACCCAGCTTCATTGAACTAAATAGCACTAAATAAAAGGCTGAAATGGACAAAATCACGGTCTCCTCACACGTGGTGCTAGAGTTGAAAACAAGGCCTATTCATTAAGCTTCAGCTGAAGATAGTGATGTAACAATACTACCTAACGGTCCCAAGGAAGAGAACAGTCAGCAAGGTCACCTAAAAGAAGAAAAATGTACTTGGGACCTAACTGATGAGAGACGGGAGGCTGATTGACAAAAGTAGGCAGTGGTCTGGCGTTGTTCCCCGCATTTTCGTTTTGCTCACGTGCTGCTAACAAGCCAAACGTTCAAGGTTGGGAGAGAATGCCAACCAATCACGAGATCCTATAAAGTAGTGTCCCGTGCATTGTTTCAGAAGCCAATCATTTGCTGTTATTCGACTATTAATCTGTATTATATGTAGTAAGAGGTAGTTCAAGGTGTGCCTAAATGTATAAGGAAATATGTTCCCTTGACCAATCCCTCGTTTCAATAGGTTTGTACTGTTTGCCACGTAGGATGACGTCATAGCTGACATACATCGAGGTATAAAGTATTTGTATAATCAAACTATCGACGCGAGTGTGTGAGCTGCAATCTGTCTGTTCACCAGGTTTCCCTACTTTATTTGAACTGATAAAGTAGTAGTTTGCTATATTCCTTGAGTCTGTGCGGTTATTTGGGACCAAGATTGTTTATTGGTATATTGGTAACGCCGTCTGGCACTTGCAATGCTCCAGGTGCTACTGCACAGTTTTGTTACCCCATCACTGCATGGCCCATTGAGAATGAAGGCTGGCAAACTGCACGTTTGTATGTGGAGGGGGTGCCCAACACAGCTGTGTCTACCCACGGAATTAATTTAGTAGGAGTAAACCTAATAATGTCAGGATATAAACAAATGCCTGCAATAGGCACATTTACCCACTGAGCTACCTTACCTTCAGTTTAAACCAATATAATCATTTTTATATCTACATAACCGCTGGGTTCAGGTGAACAAAATGATACAAATGTGAAAGAAAAGTATGTTTTTTTTTTCTTCCATTTGATGATTTGATGATTTGTTTGACTTCCCTTCGAAATATCGTGTACTGTGTCATAGAATTAAAGGATTCACTGGTAATTTACCTTGCTGAAATTACTTTTTAACGGTAAATTTGGTAGGTATATTTTGATGGAGTATTATGGGGGGACTCGCCATTAAATTACCCTTCAGCAATTTCTGTCTATAAAATCATAGAGATCAGTAACAATACTTTATAAAAGTGATTTTTTCCAAGAGAGAGATAAGTCTTGAAAATCACAAACTAAGGTATAGCATTCATAGCAGCATCTTGACTTCGCATGCATCTGCCCTTTCAACTGTAAACATTGTTTGATTAGTACCCATGTAATAGTGGCAGCTCTCCTTCTGTGTACATGTTTGTATACATGTGGATTGCAACTGACTGAATGGCTACCAGTTTAGCAGATTTGGTAAGCCGCGAGTGCATTCCCCATTCAGTGAGCACAGCCCCCATACCAGAACACTTACATTAATAGCTAGCAGCCAGGGAGGACTGCCACGCTATGGGAAGGACTGGGGAAAGCACCTTGATAGGCTAAGTAAGAGGGCCTGACGTTAAACTGTTGCAATTAGTCAATTTTCTTTGGGAGCTTCCCTAGAGACGGTCAGCAAACATCTCTTCCTGCATAAACCCAATTACACTGCAGTGTAGGGCGACCATCTTATGCTTCGGGATTAGTCAAATGGACACCTAAAACCTCTGTTTCACTTTTGTTTTCTCGTGATTTATTTTAATTACTGTGTTCCTTGTAGCCATTTTGCTCCAGGGTGCCTGGCCTCCATCAGCACAAAAGAGCATTCGCTTGGAAGTTTATTTCCATTGAAGATCTGCAAGCACTGACTGCTGCTGTCTTTCCTTGCTGTCTATTAGGCAGCATCACGGAATCGGTCTCGACAATATCATGTGGTTTTACACTCAGCATCTTGTTCGATTTAAGTGCTGAGCTAAGTCCGGACTTGCACTGTGTGATCGAGACTTGGTTATGTGAGTCTTCTGTCCCCACTATTGTCCAGACTCTCCCAGACGCCTATGAGATTGTTCATCTCGATCGTGTGTCGGCTCACCCAGGCAGTGGGGTTGCGGTAATCTAGAGGTCTCAATTCACAGTCACCTTGGTGCCTCTTGTCCACGATATTAAGCTGGAAGCCTAACTGGTTTACTTCACTATTTCAGCTTCATTGACACAGCACAGTCTTATGGTATACCATCCACCAGGGTCTGATTATCTTTATGTGCCCACTTCTTGGAATTGGAAGCTAATTTAAATATGACATTTTCCAATTTACTGATGGCTGGTGACTTCAATTTGAAATATAATGCTCCTATGTCACCAGCGGTGGCCCACTTTTTCTGTACTATGAGTGACTTGGGTTTGAACCTCAGCTGGCATAAGGTAGCCAAGGAGGATATCCTACCAGCCATTCAAGATAAATGTGGGTATGCCCATTAGGTGAATGTTTCCTCCCTAATGCAGACATTTATACTTTTAGCCAACTCCCTTGAACCGCGAAAGTTCCAGAAAGCCTGTCAACGGCCTCCCGAACCCTGGTTCAATGAAGAGCGGAAATCTCTTTGCCTTAAAAAACGACAAGCTGAGCGTAAATGGCAGTCCACCTACTCTCTCGACGGACAGCTTGAATTTCAGCAAATTATTAAACTATATCAGTCTGCTATTAGTTGACGAAGTGTGCTTTTTACACAAATACAGTGGAAAGCACTCTGAACCAACCTAGGTAGTTATTTTGTCTTGTG
This sequence comes from Ambystoma mexicanum, assembly GCF_040938575.1. Lineage (NCBI taxonomy): Eukaryota > Metazoa > Chordata > Amphibia > Caudata > Ambystomatidae > Ambystoma > Ambystoma mexicanum. The sequence continues at coordinate 330,333,390 of NC_090935.1, forward strand.
CGGTCACTCTTCAAAAGCCAAATCTATGTCAGGTGTGATTCCCCCGCAATTACCAGGCCATTCCCTGTCTAACTAGTTTATTAAAAAGATTTACAACATTTGGGACAAAATCCCGCTATCTGGGCTAAGAACTAACGAATATGGCGCAGATTCTCCATTAGTGTCCCCTCCTAAAACATGGACCACCTTCCCATCGCTCTCATCGGACGACATTGCAAGTGCTACTAAGCACCTTAAATCGGCTTTCCCCTTGGATCCTATTCCCCTGGGCATTCTTCAGGAGATCATTCCAGTGAATATCTTTTGGATGACTCTGACGGTGAACGCTTTTTGAATATCTGGCACTATTCCCATGGAACTAAAACAATCTCTTATTTCCCTTCTGAAGAAGCCCTCTCTGGATCCTGCTATTCTGGCCACTTTTCACCCCTTCTCCTTTTTCCCCTTCATTATGAAACTGCTTGAGTCTTTGATCTCGCTACTCCTTAGTTCCTTCTTGGAAAGCTCTAATTTTCTTGACTCTTTCCAGTCAGGATTCAGGCCTGGCCATGGCGCAGCGAGTGTTCTTGACTCTGTGAAGGATGATCGCACACGGCTGGGTGATCAGGGAGGTGTGGGTGCGCTGATCCTTTTCGATCTTTCAACGGCCTTCGATACAGTGGACCATGCCTTGCTCCTACAACACCTGTCTCTACCTGGTCTCTCTAGGTAAGCCCTATCCTGGTGTGCATAATTCCTGGTGGACAGGACCAAACTTTATCCTGGTCTTCATTCAACTCTCAATCTAAAACTTTATCGTGTGGGTTCCCCCAGGGCTCTGCCTTGTCTCCTGCCTTAGTCAACATCGATATCCAGCTATTGTCTTGCTTATCCACTCCCACCGCTTCCAATGCTTCTCCTATGCTGATGAAACGCAAATCATCATCCGGCTTGACTTGGCACAACCAGACTCAGTGTCTCAGCTTTGGGGTTGCTTGGCAGCAGTGGGTTGTTGGGTGAGCAACAACTGGCTTAAGCTAAATGAAGATAAGACAGAGGTACTGGTGGTTGGCCCTTCCTCAGGTCTCTGCCCTGGCCCATCTACTTCCTCTGCTTTCTGGTCTCCGTTAGTGTTCGCCCCAGAGCTCAATCCCTTTCCTATGTCAGTCTCTGCGATAAAAAATCTTGGTTTTATAATCTCTGCCTCTCTGTCCACCGAGGCTCAGGTTAGTTCAATTTGCAAAAACTGCTATTTTCAATTAAGGGTCCTCCGTAAGGTCCTGCCAATCATACCTTCCCACCTCGAAGCCCGAGTTGTTGCTTCCCTTATTCTGAGCCAAATGGATTACTGTTATTCTTTTTTTCTCGTGCAGCCTCTGCATCACTTTCATCGATTGCAGTGTCTTCAAAATCTCACTGCCCGGATCGCTACTGGCACTTCTTACGGCTCTCATATCTCTCTGGTACTTCATTCCTTGCACTGGCTGACTGTCCAAAAACGTGTTATGTTTAAGTACCTCTGCATAGTGCACCAGGCCTATTATGGCCGAGGCGCAGAGTACTTACAGGATAGGTTTCCACCTCACCATCCAGGACGTACACTACGTTCAGAAGAAGTGGTCTGCTTTCTACTCTCTGGTTTCTACTCACTAGGATGGGCAGCTGTTCGTTCTCAATTGCTGTGGCAAAACTGTGGAACTCTCTTCCACTCACTCTCCGTGCCATGGAGGACCACCTTACATTGGGACATTCCTTGAAAACCCATCTGTTCTAGGCTTGGCCTGCTCTGTTGTATCTCTTAGCACCAAGATGCCTCTGGTGAGCCTGCACTTTACAAATTCATCTAACATAACATTAAAAATGTGTTTAAATAATACCCCAAAGGTGATGAAAACTTAAAAGGAATGATGGAGAGCAAAAGGGAAAGGGATAACCTGCAGTATAAAGGTAGGTTGTTTTAACCTCTGCACACATCAGAAAAGCCTAATGTGGACCTGATTCTGGAGGAAACATCAACTAGAAGTATACAGGTGTGCCTCAAACAGGTTAATACATGATTCATGATTAAAGGTTCAAGAATCTAGACATAGGTACACTAGAGGACGATGGGACTAAAAGCACATTAAATTAACGTTGAGTGGAGGGAAGTACTGTATACACATGGCTCAATGACTGATGATGCACTGAACAAAGTTCATGGTTACTGCTCTAGTAGTGTTACCATTCACTCTACCCTATCACACAGATGTGACAGGAGCACTCAGGAAATGTAGCATGCAACCCAAGCTTTTGTGGAGCATCTGAAGCCTTCTGCAAGGACAGGGGTCAGTTTCCCAGAGTCGGTGGACTGCAAAGTACGGCTCCCTAGCCCCCAATAGAGGGGTGGTGCAGCTCATGCATTGGCAATACTGGAGAATGTAAACATGCCTTTCTGGACTTGCATGTTCAGCACTTCCTGGAAATCATGGCCCATGCACTCATGATTGTAATGGGGGTGAAATACACAAATGTATCTGGTATTACCTTGATGCTATGAAGCTGTTTTTTCATGACTGAATGTGCTAGGCAACACACTTGATAGTCAAATCTAGTTAGAATGTTTGGATATCTACAATAAATATGTTTGAGAAAAAATAACACTGAATTTCATTCTAGAGAATTTGCATAGTTGTTTCGCATTGTCAACACCCACATGCTTTTTTCATCTGGTCAGTGGACAAGTCCAGCTCTACTGTTTTGAAATAACAATGTGCCTACACTGGAACCTACTCATATACTACTTTCTAACACCATTGCATAAACATTTCAAATGGAAAATGTGCACATTGCTTTAAACTCCATTATTAAACTTACATGATTTACAAGGAGTGGTGTTCGTTTGCTCTACAACTCTGTTTTCATCTATTCGTAATCTTCCGTGTCCCCAAGGGAGCTTTACATTAGGCCGGATCTCAAAATGGCCACGTATGCCGTAGTAGTCACCAATTACCTGAAATAACATCCAAAAGACTGAACGTTTTTATTTGATTTCGATACAACTTAGGAAATAAGAGGTCTGTAAAATCACATAGGGGTCTGTTATGGGTATGGTTTGAACAAGAATAGGATTTTGTTTTAAAGATCATCTACTTTGAAAAAAGCCATCTAATTAGGACTGGGGATCACTTCGATTATTTACGTCATTGGGTATGTAGAAAGTGGAGCATGGGGTGAATAATCAATGTTTATCATATACAGTATCTAACTTATGCTATAAATATCCTGTGCAATCCCAACACATAATTTGCTGTCATTTTAAAGACAGGGAGTCTTTCCAATTCCCCATGTTTATACTGTTAGCATCATACCCATAAAAAGGCTCACAATATTTATTATGATTTATTGGTAGTGTTACGGAAACCTGCAGAGCCGCAGGTTGGCGAAGAGCCCCAAAGTCGTAACTAGAGGATTAGACAAGACACAGAGTGTAGGGAGAGTGCAGAGGCTAGGCAACATTGAGAGGACACTATTAACACAAATGAGTCTCTTCATTCTTTAGTGTTCACAAATATAAACAGAGTTAACAGGCTTTTTGTCCAAACACTTTGCACAAAAGTGTTGTTTAAGTTTCTTTCCAAGTCATTTTTTTGGTCGAATTGAAGCATGTTAAGATTTTGAATTTAAGAAGATCCCTCCTGTCAGGCTTTGGCCTCCTGCTTTTGTTATAGCAAAAAGGTAAAGGTGCCAAAAAAAGGGTTTGATTTTAAATCATTGGTGTTTTTAAGAACGACATTCCATTTATATTTGTGAATTCTAACATTTAAACAAACTATTTTGAACTTTTAAACTAACAGAGCCAAATCTTCTGAAATAATGTTTGACCAAAACTTCTTTAAAAAGAAATCTTGTAAATGTTTATAACAGATGACTTTCTTTAAAAATAAAACTACCAATCAATACTTGTTTAATGCAAGTGCATGTAATAATTTTAAAAACTGTCATAAAACATGTTTTACCACTTACAAAAAGACACGTAATCTAAGTGAAGCACACAAAAACAGCTCACCCAATTATTGTATTGCTTAATAGTATTTGTGGCATAACTTGTTTTATGCATAAATAATTTGAGACAAATTTGTCTGGCACTAGTCGCATGGTTAATGTGTCACATGTGTCTACGATTTTACATTCATGGAATGAAAAGAATGTCTTGACTACTTACCGGTAAATTTCATTACACTCGGCCTCATCACGAGTTGGGCAGTAGCCCTTAAATGCGGCGGTAACGCTATTACCACCACATTTAAGGGTCTACCCAATCTCGAGTCTGGTAGCATTTACCCCCCATCCCCCAGTCTATCTGGAAGAGATTTGAAGACTGTTCCTGGATAGTGCTTTGTACAGTCTCTTTACTTCCTGCCAAGGATTTGCAACAACAGCGTTAAGGCTTTAGCAACTCTTCTTTTTAGTGCTGGCTCTTTGCCAGGACTTTTTATATCTTGAAGTTTGGGGAGATTTCTCACTGACATTTCTTGGTGTTTTTGGTATCTTTCACAGAGTTGGGTTCCCACTGTGACGAGGGAGTTCACTCATTACCCACTCTTTACTTTACAGTCTACTCCTGTAATTTGAGAGACTAAGGCCCTCATTACGACCCAGGCGGTAAGTTACCGCCTGGGTCGTACCCTTACCACCATGGTGTAAACTGTGTTTACACCATGGTGGATGGCGGATTTACCGCCCCATTCCAAGGTGAGTGGGGCGGTAAATCCCCATTTCCATTTTACCCTTCCCCATTCCCATTTTTGCCCCATAGGGCATAATGGGAATGGGGAAAGGCGCTAATTACGCCACCGTAAATTACGGTGGCGTAATTAGCACCAAGGTCCCTTTGCGGCATGGGTTTTAACGCCTGCAAAAAAGCAGGCGTTAAAATCACCATCCCGCAAAGGGACCTTGGAATCAGGCGTTAAGGGTCGGCGCCGTTTACGGCGCCGTAAACCCCTTAACGCCTGGGTCCTAATGAGGGCCTAACCCTTTTACTTTCGCGACTCTCATTGCCTTGGATATCCCCACTAGCATGAGGGAGATCACTCCAGAGGGATACTTGACTCTTGGCTCTCTGGGTATTACAACTGTGATGAGGGATATCACTCGAGGAATACTTGACTCTTCATTCTCTGGGTATTACTACTGTGATGAGGGAGTTCACTACCCAAGAATATTTGCCTCATGGTTCTCTGGGTATCGCTACTGTGATGAGGGCGATCACTCCCAAAGAATACTTGACTCTTTGGGCTCCCTGGAGTCTACCCGGCCTTCCCGCAACTCCTGTTACCTGTATCTTCACTGGAGACCGCAACCGTTTCTTCTATGGATCTCGGGTCTGTTGGTTCAGGTATGTGAGCCGTTGCTGCAGTGGTCTCAGCATGTTTTAGGGAGCGAACAAGTCTACCTTGGCGATGCCACGCCACAGCTGGATTCTTCCTTCTTCTGAAGCGAGTCAGGGTTTCTCCAGCTTGCGTGGTTGTTTTCAGCTTCTTCTTCTGAGACCGACTGTCTCGATGCTTTGGGCAGCGCGGGTTTGAATTTCCCAGGCCCTGCAGAACTAACGCCAGCTTCCCTTGCTGCTCTTCCTGCTCCCGAACACTTAAGTCCTTCTTCGATCTTTACATTATATTGCTGGGACTGTCCCAGCGTAGAGTTACTGTTTTATATTGTCATACTCCCTGGTGGCCACCTTGTCACAGTCCTTTGGTAATTCCTTCTATGGTGTATGTTTCTTTGGTTCTTCCTGGTCTAAGTTCTATCTGGTTTTAAAGGTGAAATAGCAGAGACTTCACAATAATATACAGTAGTAGTTTCAGGTTTGGGCCGGAGAAGGAGTCAATGGTGCCATGGCTTCTGTGTACCAGGGTTTGGGGAGGACTTTCACGGGACGAGGGTCCTTATCCCCATAAGGAGAGTCTCTTCCTATGAAGTCCTCTCACCTTCTACCACCCAGAGGGGGACTATTGGGTGGCGTCCTCATCTCCCTAGCCTCCTAGGGAAGTGCTCCCCTCTGGGGAGAAGTGACAAGTTCCTGTGAGTTGTTACATATCCTTCCCCTAATGGATTTGGTTCCCCCATCTTCCTCTAATGGAAATTGAGACAGGAAATATACATGCCCCTGTTCTGTACCCTTATTATGTTCTACAAAAAAAAGGGTTGGAGGTCTAAAAACCAACACATTAAAGCCAATACAGGTCAAGGAAGAATGGTCAGTTACCAATTAAAATGTAAGCCAAGTTAGATTATAACATATACTACATCCCACTTGATGAAAAGGGCTTCCAGCTTGATAGTGGCATTGTATTATCCTACTGGGGAATGAGCTTCCTGCTCACACATAGAATGGGATGTTCTACCTCATATTCTTGGGAAAGAACAGCCCCAAGACCCACCTTGGACACATCCGTCTGTAATATAAATTCCTTGTTGAAATTGGGAACTTTCAGTACTGGTTTGCTGCAATGTGTTTCCAGGTGTCAAAACTGGCCTGATCTTGCTTTTCCAATGCAATTTTCGGGGTTCTTGCATTTTTCAACTTATCCATCTGACAAGATGTTATTGTAGAATATCTAGGGGTAAATCATCTATAATACCTTGTAAGGCCCAAAAGTGCCTGAAGATCTCTCTTCATCGTAGCCTTGTCTTTATTTAATTGAGGTTGTACTAGGCCATTTCCCACAAAGAACCCCAGATACTTTCAGACGACAGAGCAAGATGGCACTCTTTAGGGTTGGCTGTTAGTCCAGCCCGGCTTGTCTCAGGGCCCTTATGACCTCAGACAGATGGAAGAGGTGATCCTCCCAGGTTTTGCTGTGCATTAATATTTCATTGAAGTATGCGCCACAGAAGTGTCAAAAGGGCTGCAATACCCTGTTCAGCCTTTTAAACGTTGCTGCGGCCCAATGAAGTCCAAAATAAAGGACGTCAAATTGAAATAATCCCTGGTGATTAGAGAAAGCTGTTTTTCTTTTGTCTGAGGTGTTCAACAGAATCTGCCAATAGCCCTTTGTCAGATCAATGGTGGAAACATAGACTGCTGGACCCAGTTTATCAATTAGACCGTCAATTCTAGGCATAGGATAATTGGAATTCAGCTTTCTAAAGTCTATACAGTACCTCCATGACTGATCTGACTTGGCGATTTTGACTATTAGCAAATACCCGGGTCTTTCTGATGGATCTATTATATCCACCTAACTTCTTGAAGGATTATTTCCTTTTTCTCCTCAGGGATCCTTTAGGGTTTCATATTAACCACCTTCCTGGGGGGTGGTGCAAGTGCAATGAATGAAATCCTGAACTCTGCCTGGCTCACTATTAAAGACATCTGGAAATTGATCTAACAAATCCTGGATGTCTTGTTGATGTTGGAATATTACATTGGGGGAGATTAAGTTATTATCTGGTGCTCCCTCCATTAATAATGTGCCGGAACGAATGTGGTTTCTACTGGGTCCACCCTCCCCTTCTTCAGGAGATGTATGTGATATACCTGAGTTTTTACTTTCCGGTGGGGTTGGGCTACCCGATAATTGTATGGTCCAGTCTTTTGCAATATTTCATATGGCCCATACAATTAGGAAAAATCTTTTGTTTCCGATGTGGGCAAAATAACCAGTACCTTTTGGCCTACATAAAAGGAGCGACAGAGAGCTCTCTGATCGTACTGAGTCTTCTGACTTACCTGGGCTCATACCAGATGCTCATTTGCTTGTAAGATCTCTTATAACAGCCATGTGTTCTTTCATGTGTTGAGCGGGTTGTGACATGAGGAGGGCAGCCTCTTCCCAGGTTTCCCAGAGCATGTCTAAATCGTCTCTCAGATCACATTCATAGAGAAGCTCCAAAGGAAAGAAACCTAAGGAAGCCTAGAGAAACCTTCGGATTATGAATAGAGGCCAAAGGATCATTGTATCCCAATTGCACCCATCAGCTTCAACCAGCTATTTAAAGATGTTTTTCAAATCTGGTTAAAATGCTCCACTAAATAATCTGTTTGCAGATGGTACATAAGAACTTTATCTGAGCATCTCTTTACATTTCTCCATTAGCTTGGAGATGCAAGTGCTACCCTGAGCCATCAAAATCTCCTTAGGAACCCTCACCCTGGATGGGAATGGAATGAGATGTTTCAGGATCTGTTGGGAGGTGTTTTTCAAGGGGAATGCTTCAGAATACTGGGTAGCATACTCTAAAATGACAAAAATGTATTGGTTCCCCAATTTTAAAGGCTCCAACGGACCCACAATATCAAATCCAATTCTCGAGAAGGGTACGTCAATAATAGGAAGAGGTTGTAACAGCGCTGGTGGTACCAAATGTGTAGCAATCATTTAGCATAGGGCGCACATAGTAACAAAGTTCTGAATGTCAGCATGAACCCCTGACCAATAAAAGCAGGGAAGTATCTGACTTTGAGTTTTTGTAATTCCCAAATGTCCTGATGTTAAATGCGTACGAGCTATTTCTAGGACTATCCGTCTGTGGCTACGGGGAACTACCAGTTGGGTTCTAGATACCCCTTCAGATGTCATTTCACATCTATAATGTGAGGGGGAATAGCTCAGAGGTCAAGTGTTTATCTTGGAAGTAAGTCCACGCAGCGCAACACAGGTTTGAATCCCAAACCCGTGCCTAGAAACCAATCTCTGGTATTAAGCATGTTACAAAAGAACAATTATAATTATAATTATATAGGAGCCCCCATTTGAGAAAAAAGAAAGGTACCCCTTGTATCCTACCCTCACACTCTTAGATGACTTTTGATAAAGCTTCCTTCAGGGTAGGACCATCACGCTGGCAAAGGCTAAATCCGGAATGAACTCTGCCTTGTCAGCTATCGGTCAGTGTGTTTCTACAGTAGATGAGTCATCTTTTGTTTCTAAGCATCCTGATCTTTCTTGGAGGTTTATGTTTGCTTCCCTAAAGCCTTTGGTGCCCCTCTCTGTGAGTTCCTGCTCTTGAATTTCAAAGGATAGGGAAAGACTGCACACTCCATAATCCCATGTGCAATCTTTTCACCTGCTCCTACAGGATATGTTTGCTTCCCAATATTATGAAGCAGGATTTGTATGGCTCCATGGTGGTAGGGGTCTATCACACCAGCCATAACATCCAGCCCATGTTTCCTGGCCAACCCTGACTTAAAGGCCAACCGGATGTACGTGCCTTTTGGGGGTGGTGGGTATAATTAACCCTGTAGGAATGAATTCTCATTCTCCTACGTAATGTCACTACTGCTGAGAAGGTAGAAGGCAATTGATTCAGCAGTGGGAACAGTTGTGCTAGATGATCTAGCACTCTGCTTACTAAACTTAAGGGGCCCCCAATCTATATCAGTTGGGCAGGATCCCACTGCTGACATATGTGGATAGATGGAGTAAGGAGGCTAATGAAGTGATATGATTTTGGCTACAGACTTTTATTCAAATAAGGAAAGAACCTGCCTTTTGCTATTTCTAGCAGGGTCTTCCCTACCTCAACACAGAATAACTCTGGTGCTCCTCAGAATGTAAGTCAAAAACCCGTTTACAGTCCTCTGTCCAAACCAACTACTCTATCCCTACAACTAAGAAATAAACCAAAAAGGGTTCAAATAACTTTTTATCAAAGCTACTAGGAGAATGACTCCTTTCTCCTGGTGAAACAATTCAATCTTAGGCTGACTTAACAGCAGTCTCTTGCAATAGGGCCGGATTTACCAAATACTCTTAGACCAGGAGAATGACTCCCATCTCCTGGTCTGTCTGGAAGAGTTTTGAAGACTGTTCCTGGATAGTGCTTTGTACAGTTCTTCAGAAATCTCTTTACTCCCAGCCAAGGATTTGCATACAACAGAGTTAAGGCTTTATCACCTCTTCTTCTTAGTGTTGGCTCTTTGTTAGGACTTTTTTTTATATCTTGACATTTGGGGAGATTGCTCCCTGACCGTTCTTGCTCTTTTCTGTATCTTTCACAGGTTTTGGGGTTTCCACTGTGACTAGGGAGTTCACTGCAAAGTCACTGTTGAGATTTATGTTTTTTGTATCACCACCGCCATGAGGGTATTCACTCCTGACACATTCTTTACTTTGCAGACTACTCCTATAATTTGGGAGACTACCCTCTTTCCTTTCATGACTCTAATTACCTTGAATATCTTCACTAGTATGAGGGAGATCACTCCAGAGGAATATTATTGGTTCTCTGGGTATCACTACTGTGACACTGGATTTCACTCTCAAATAATAATGGACTCTTCAGGCTTCTTGTAGCCCACCCAGCTTTCCCGTAATTCCTGTCACCTGTGTCTTCACTGGGGAGTTCTACCAGTTCTTTCCGGGGTCTCAGGGCGCTGTTGGTTCTGCATGTGCTCTGAGCATATTCCTGATTTCCTCTCCATTGGTATGTGCAGCTCTACAAAGCTGTTGCCACGGTGGTCTTGGCATGTTTTAGGGACCACTCGGTCCACCTCAGAGAGTCCACGCCCAGGGTGGATTTTTCCTGCTCCTGTAAAGAATCGGGTTCACTCCAACTCGCATGGTTCTTTTCGGCTTCCTCTTCCGAGAGAGACTGTCTCTTGATGCTTCGTGCAGTGCAGGTTTGAATTTCCTGTGCCCCGCAGGATGGATGCCAGCTTCCCTCGCTGCTCTTCCTGCTCCTGAACACCTACTGTCCTTCTTCAATCTTTTCTTTATATTGCTGAGACTGCACTAATGTAGCGTCACTGTTATTTTCATGCCTCCTGGTTGTCACCTCATCACATTACTTTGGTAATTCATTCTAAGGTGTATTTTATTTGGTTATTCCTCGTCTCAGTCCTATCAGTCTTACAGGTGCGATAGTAGAGACTTCACATTGACATACAGTAGTAGTTTCAGGTTGGAAGGGAGAAGAAGTCAATGGGGCCATGGCTTCTGGGTAAAAGGGTTTAGGGAGCCCTTTCACAGGGTGAGAGTCATTATTCCCATGAAGGGTCTCTCCCTATGAGGTTCGCCTGCTTTTTAACACACCCAGGGGGGCCATTGGGTAGCGGCCTGACCTCAATAATCTCATTGGGAAGGTCTCGCCTCTGGGGAGAAGTGACCAGATCTGTCAATTGTCACAGATCTCCTGAAGGAAGTGTATCCCCCTACATGAAGGCAGCTCAATTCATTTGTGGGTTTTACTAAGATGTGAGGGAAGGTGTTACACAAGGCAGGTTTAGAAATGAAGGGTGGTTGGTGCCTTATAGAGCATTTGAGAATTTTTTTGAAGAGTGTGGAAGATTGTTATCTGTTTATTGTTGGTTCTTTCTTGTTGTTGGTTCTTTCTTGCGGTTTAGCGTGTTTTTTAATCCATTTCCAGATCCCATTTTGTCCATGTTTGTTCAAGTTTGATTACATTAACCTTATAAAAAAAGTTAGATTTTTGCACTTGCACAAGTTCACAGCTATGCATGTTCCCAAAAAATACAAAATCCCCCAGAAAAAGTGACTTTTCCATTTGTGTGTTTGCCATGTACTGTTTGTTTTTATTGTGGTTGTAGTAGTAGTCGTGGTGATACTCTTCTATTAATAATGAGTAGAGTTGTAATTTTAGGCATAGGGTGTTTCTTCACCTGGGTCACATGTATGAGATCTCCCTGGTTGTTCACATCTGGGTTCTCGGGTTGAGCAACAGTGAGCACACAGAAGCAGATTCCACAAGCCTCAGAAATACTGTTCAGTGTTCCCATTTGTGGCAGTGATTGGCACACCTGCAATGCTAGCAAGAGAATGCAAAGAAGTCCATTGTGGGTGTGAGAAGGAGGTGCCGCATATCTTCTTGCAGGAGGGAGTTCCTCCCATGATTGATGAGGGGGAGGAATCTTTTGTAGGGCTCAGGCGACAGAACACCAAAGAACCCCTCAGTCGGCATAGGAGGTGGACGCAATGTGGGAGGCCTTATCAGTGGAAGAAGAGGTGGGGCTAGCAGTGTATGCCATAGCAGTGATGAGCACAGAGGCAGAGAGGGCCTCATGTGGTCAGCCCTCCAAGAGGAATCCCAGTAGCAGGCAGGCCTGTCCCTCATGTGGGAGCAGGGTGTGGCAGCAGAAAGCACCCTTGTGAGATGTTTGGGATTGGTGCTGACTGGGTGAATGACAAAGAAGGAAGTGGTTGTCACCAAGAAGGGTGAGGGTGCTGCTTGGGATAATGGGGAGGTCTGTCAGGCAGAGGTTCAGGGGGGACAGCCTGCAAAGGTGCAGCACCAGGGGATGAACCTAACTGAGGGGGAGAAGGAACAGGTACGGGTAGAGGTGTGGCAGAGAAACCTCTTCTTTCCCTGATGGAGGGGAAAACCAGGTGTTGCCCCATGGAGTAGTGACCTAAAACTCCCCACACATCCTACTGGTCCTAGGTGTCCGACTATTTGTGCCCTGCCCTCAGGGAGGATCATTAGGTGGGAGTAGAGTGAGACGTTCTGGTGGAGGGGTGTGGAAAATGGGTCAATGAGCAACTGCTGGTGGCACAGATGTACCAGGAGCATATGTCCTCAGACGCTAGTAACCTCACAGCTACCATCGCCCCCTCCAGTGGTGGTGAGGCGGAGGGTTCGAGCACATCCTGGGGCCAGGTTAAATCACGGCACAGTGAACATACCTGTGGTGTAACCTATGCACCTGTCCAGCCGGCCCGATCAGCGTTAGTGGCACAGCAACTGTGGTCAGCAGAAATCCCATTTTGCCAGTGCTGCCCCCTTACCCGAGAACCTGAAGGGTAGCTGCGGCCTGTGAAAAGCCTGGGGACCCTAAGCATTGGCTGCACTATGTTGACGAACCTGAGAACCCTATGTGCTGGCTGCAGCCTGGAATAAAACAAATCACCCAAGTGGCGGTCTGCTCCGTGAGAAAAACCAAAGACCCTCAAGGTATGAATTCGCTCTGTGGTAGAAGATAAAAACTTGACAATGTGTGATCTGGAGTCAAAAATAGGTCTTGAAGTTTAGTCACTGTTACAGCTATACAGTTCTTAACCACATGCAGCAAAAATCAACTCTGCTCCACTTTTCAGTGTCTGACAAGAACTGGATAAAGAAATCATCATCATCCGAGCTGGTGTATTGGCTATGAGTGCATGCTGTTCCATAGTCTTCCACAATGAATTGACTTTAAATCATCATCCGAGCTGGTGTATTGTCTATGAGTGCATGCTGTTCCATAGTCTTCCACAATGAAGTAACTTTTAATCATCATCCGAGCTGGTGTATTGTCTATGAGTGCATGCTGTTCCATAGTCTTCCACAATGAAGTAACTTTTAATCATCATCCGAGCTGGTGTATTGTCTATGAGTGCATGCTGTTTCATGGTCTTCCACAATGAAGTGACTTTCCATATTTTATGAATATCAATTGTACAACGTGTGACACTGCCCAACGTCTCCTTCGGTTAGAGATAATAGTACCAGCTACACTAAAACCTCTTTCGGATTGCACAATGGCGCGGCAACCGATTAGTGATTCAACGGCAACTCGTAAAAAAAGTGCCATAGGCCAGAAAGACTGTTTGCTTTACCAATACCGAAGCAGGTCACCATCCTTTCCTAGGAGTGAAGTGAGTGATGGGCATCAAGCACATGTGCGTCTGATAGCCTGCTGTATGTTCCTGTAGATGGATCATATTTAAAATGTCTGAATCACTGAACAGGATATCCCATGGATTCTACAGGTGTCAGTAATGTACTGCCTGTTGCTGATGCTTTCATCTTAGTGAGCTTGTCAAGCCGGTTGTGGTTGGCAACATTGAGGCTGGTTGGCGTTCTTATTGCTGCCTTTATATGTGTGTCAGTTGATATTACAAGCGCTGGAGCAAAACATCTTGGAACATGTGCATAGGGTCTACCATTGTGATGCATGGGATATCCTCCTCCCCTAAGGCATACTGATAGAAAGAGGGTGCATTTACTGTGAAATGGTACTCAATGTTACTTTTAATTCCAACTACTCATGGATCACCACGAAAGGTTGAAAGTTGGTCAATGTTGCTACCGGAACCACATCCTCAGAGGCTACTGCTGTCCTTTTTATAATGGTGGGTAGGGGGGTGGGGGGAAATCATTGTTCTTGGGAACGTTTCCTCAGACCCCTTCATGTTTACACCTGGCTCCAGTACGCATGCATTGAAGCGCCATCAGGGCCATTCTGTTCCTGGAGACTTGTGTGACTGATTCTAGGATGCACCACCTGTACACATCTCTTCTGATTCTGATGTGGATGGAACGGGACACCACAGGCAGGACTCCGAGGTGGTCTCTAATGTGAGTAGAAACGTCTTCATCTATCACATCCTCATGCAGATACTTTCTAATCTGTTCCTGCGCTGCCTCCACTAAGGACTCCCTGCCAATGCCCCCACTGCTGCCCAACCAATGCTGTGACGATGAAGCTGAGCATTAACACGTCATCGTGCATTCTGCGGTGCCAAAACCTTATGCATGGGCAGTGCGCAGTCAGATTCTCTTTATCAAGATTGATGAGGAAAAAGAAATGAATCAAGCAGAGGTCAAACAACGAGACAATAGATTTAATTTGTGGAAAACTATGCACACGCATTGTCTGATATTACAAACCTCAACCAGTGCCATATATGGGACAGTGGCGTAACACAAAATGTGCGATCCCCCCTGCATGCCCTACCAATGCCCCCACCCCCCACCGCCAGTGGGCCCCAACGCTGCGCATGGGCAACATGGAGCCCACCGCACTGCGGGGGACCCCATTACGCCAGCAATTAGGGGAGGGGAATGCAAATGCTGACAATCCCCCACAAACTTGCATTTCTATTCAAGTGCATTTCCGATATGTATCTGAACATGGACCTTGCACCTTTAAGATCTCGACCTAAATAACGCAGTCAGTGAGGGACAGTGCATTGCTGGTAGTAAAATGAGGAGCCTATTTGATTAAAGAGATGGAAGTCATTGAGATATAGTTATAGCAAACGGTTTAAAAAAGGAGTTAGATGGTTTTAATTTCAAATTATGCTTTTGAAATCCCGCCTTTATGTTAGTTGAATGATTAATTACTTGTATTTCACAACCAAAACCCTTTTGGAAATTGTGTACAATCCACTTGTAGGGTATATTTGGCTGCATGTGCACTCTTTCTGAAACCCTAATGAGGGCAATTCATTTTCAAAATGAAGCAGTTATGCTGTGTTGGAAATGACTTTCTGTGAATAACATATTCAGTCATTAACTATGCATGCCTAGATGTAACTTGCAACTTGATAACGTTAATGAATCAGACATTAGGTAAAGATTGTTTGGCCAATGGCTCATGATCATGCAGTTTTAGCATTGCATATGATGTTACAAACAGAAGGATGAATAGTCAATTATATTTTGTTTGTGGCACATTTTAGTCTGCACGAAGGGCCACTATATGTGCCACACCCTTTGCTGCACATGAAATATGTGAAGCGGAAAAAGTACAATTTGTTAGTTTGATTGCCCTTTTAAGTTTAATCTAATGTGCATGGCTTTCTAATTAGTTAGGCAAATACTGCGTTCTGTTTCAAATCATGTGCTTTCATTCTGTTTGGTGTTCAGTGATCCTTCCATTCTTCTGGTTCTGCTTTGTGTGTGTGGTTTATTTCCAGCACCACAAGAGAGCTCAGCCTTGCTTCCTAAGTCTGTTTATCCAAACCTGTCATCCCCCATTCTCTGGCCAGAACAGTACTTTCCGCCTTCCAAAGAATGATCTCGAGATGGGCCCGGCTCATTCACCCCAAAGTCCAAAGACATTTCATTAAAAAACACCACCATTACATCACTACAGCTACACGGCCTACTTCACATGACACACTCACACCTCTACAGTCACACTTTACAGCACCACCACTCCACTGCAAACCACTTCAAGTCCCCATACCACCACAACTCTACACTGCCACTGCTCCTCTGCACCACCATTCCACATCACCACCAGTCCACACTCCACCACCCCACTTCACACCACCACTCCTAAATGTTAAATGGAATAAGCAACTCCAAATGCCCAAGCTATTTGGTTTGCCGATGCTGTTTTACTTTGATTTCATTGTTCATAGCTGTTTGTAATCGGTGAACATTGGGTAGGCTGTCTACATAAAATCACATTTACAACAGATTTAGGACACAATTCAGAAAGAGATGTAATGTTATTGCTGCCGATAAGTGAAAAAGGTTATATTTGATATTACCAAAGCAAATTTCAGAGTGGTACATTTCACCACAAACAAAATACCCCAAAAATACTGAATTTTCTTTCTTTTTTTTTTAATTTGGGGTGTTGGGGAGTGTGGAGGGGGGTGGGCTTCCTATGTCCATCCCCCAAGCCCCTGTTTTTCTATCCTTATAACCCTAACCCGACCCATTTTAACCTCTTACCAGTCATTCAACATTGATGGCAATATCATTAAGGTCTCTAAGGATACCAAAACTCTAGGAATTTACCTTGACTCTACACTATCATTGTGTAGACAAACCAATGCTGTCAGTTCAGCTTCTGCCTAACGTGCAAACTTATTACTGCCTGTAGACCATTCTTGACTACTCCCAATTGCACCACTCTGGCTAGAACACTCGTCATGTCCAAGACAGATTATTGTAGTGCCTTTTACTTTGGGACTAGTCAATCTAACCTTAACAAACTGCAAGTCATTCAGAACAATGCCATTAGAGCAGCATTAAACATACCTAGAAATCATCACATCTCTAACCACAGACGAAATCTGCCTTGGCTTCCTGTTAAGCATAGAATCTCTCTGAAAACACTTGCCCTGACTCACAAGTGCCTGTCCAACCAGGCCCCTATTTACTTAGCCAACTGACTCACACTCCACAGTTCCTCTCGACCCATGAGAGCAGCCCAAGCACAAAGTCTATCCCTTCCTAGATTTAAACTTGAAAAAGCAGGTGGCGCTAGCTTCCCTGTCCTGGCCTCTAAGCTCTGGAATACCCTTCCTAATGCTATCAGATCCGAATGTTCCTTCCAATCCTTTAAGAGCAAAACCAAAATGTGGCTATCAGCACAAAACATATAAGATATTTGACGCTATACCACGGATACTGTCACTCTGTCACTAACTTTCGCATCCTGCTGTATAGTTCACGTGCATATTACGCTTGTGCTACTCTTTGCATATTTCTCTGGTACTTAGATAACTTATGTATATCCTTCTTGCCTGTACATGTGTTTGTATTTTATATTGTATATATTCTTGTTATACCGTAGCTCTACCTGCATGCTATCTGTAAACTGGTAGAGCCACCTATTTTTTCCATGTATGTAATTGTAACTTTGCCTCCTAAGATATGTACCATATGCCTTTGGGCCCGGTGCGCTATATAAATAAACAGAAATACAAATACCCCACTACCCTATATGTATTTATTTAATATGTTCTGTATTTTTTGGCATTATGGTTAAGGCGAAATGTACCACTCTGAAATATGCTTCAATAAATTGACTGGGTACTGTGGAAAACATCCTATTACAGAAGAGAAAAATACCAATCAATCCGTCCATGTGATTGGCTGGTGCCCACCAGTGATAACTAGATTATCACTGGGAATTATCTTTGTGATAAAATATAACCAATACAAAAAATACTGAACATATGACTATTGACAGCCGTAAGCAGCTGTTGCAGTGTGACGTGAGTGTGCATGTGTGTGTGTGTGTGTTTAATGTGTTGCCACATAATACTGGAGTAATAATGTGAAAGTGACTTGTGTTCTCCAGGCTCTGTCTCTCAAATGCACATCTGTAACAGCCAGCCTTCTTTTGTCCACGGCTGTATTTGCAGCCCTGCAGAAAATGCAGAGCAATGTGTTTCCAAGTAATATTTCCATCCGTCAGTATTTACTACGAGCGGTAATGCCACAGGAGCGCAATACAGAATAGCGTCACTGGCGGCGTTACCATCCAGCAGAGCTGTAATGGCGGCAGAGCTCTAATTTATCGCCGGCTGTATTTCTTCCGGAATGAGGCCATTAATGTTTCCTTCAAAACACATCGATATTGCTCACCTGAGCAAATATTTGGGGACAAACCACCTTAAGCCAATGAAAGTGGTGTCTTTTCCATTTGTAGACATTGAGAAACGTTCAATGCTACGGTAAAGGTGTAAATGGGATTTTAACATGTCTCTGCTGGGGCAATATTATTTCAAAATTCTTGTAGGAAACAGTTTTATTGCAAAATGATCCGTTTCCTTCCCAAAAATGTGCTACGTTATGGAGATTCCGCGCCAGCTTTCTTCTAGCCAACCCTGAGACAGCAGCCGGCCGGCACCCGGCCATGAAACGCTTAGGCCTGCATGGCGGGTGTATTACTCAAGCGCCATCCTGTTTATCACGATTTAGCACCTGTATGGTTAGAGGTGAAGGATTGAATCCTTAAGGTGGCAGCGCTGGACGGAGGGCTGTGTTCAAAATCTAAGCCATTGAGAAAAGCGGGTCATACCACAGTGAAGACTCTGCTCCGCAGCTTTTGGATAAAAAGTACTCCCTACTGTACTTTGCCGAGGAGTTCCTTTATAAAGTCCAGAACTCTGAGGTGACTTGCAATATCCTTTCTAAGGGCCTCATCACGACCTCGGCGGTAACCCTTAAATCCGGCGGTAGCACTATTAACACCGGATTTAAGGGTCCGCCGAATCAGGGCCTCGGCGGGTTTCAACCCAGCTCTGAGCTGGTGTGAAATCCGCTGAGAATTCGCGCTCATACCGCCGCCGGGAAATCCAGCGGCGGTATGAGCGCGAAATTTCCCCATTGAGCCCAATGGGGAATGGGGCATTCCCGAATGGGCTCAATGGAGAATGGGGACTTCCAAGTCCGCCCAACTCGTGATCCCGCGCTATCACCGCCGAGGTCGTGATGAGGCCATAAGTATGTTAGGGGCCGTTTCATAATGTGCGTATAGATTCTTGCTCCCATGCGTTCAGCTCCAGCAGTGCACAAAATAAATGTACTCCCATAAACCGTTAATGCCTGTAAAGTGACACGGAAAGCTATTTTACGCGACAGGAATTTGAAAAGCTTGACACAGCTTCAATGACGTGTTGCAGTGAACGCTTGGATTGTGCTCTGTGCTGTGGCTGCTGTAACTGATTATTGAGCAGCAGTTATGTCATGTCATGTTATTACAGGTCCCTAGGGAGGTCACAACTAGCCTGTACTAAGAAATTGCAGGCTTCCACGTACTATACAAATAAAGTACTATCTTGCATGGAGAAAGCAAATGCAATACCGGGAAATTCAATCAGGCACGATGTGTAATTGATCAACTCGTGTAGGGCTGGTTGTAGTAGGTGTACTGAACACTTAGAAGCACCATTTATAATGAAGGACCGATCACGGATACTTAGACTGAGGTGACCACCTTGCCTGGAAATGGAAAGTTGCACAATTTCATAATTCTTGAATCGGAATTTTTGTTTCCAAATTCTGGAGCATCTGGTCCTTTTAGTTGTTCATGCTTCTGGCATGTGAAACATCGTGTAGCCCAGTTAACTGCCTATATAGCGGGGCTGATGCACAGCGATGGAAAATTCAGCCTGCAGATCAGGCACACGTGCCTGGGACAGCTGTTTCTACCCACGGAATTAACCGAGTAGGAGAGCAGCCATGACTTCCAGGATACACACAAATGCCCACAATGGGAGCATGTACCAATGAGCTACCGTATCTGCAGTTTCACCAATACAATCCTTTATTTATTTACGTAGACTCTGGGTTGAGGTAAATACCAGTATGCTATTGGGATCTATTTGATGATTGGCTTGACTACAATCACCTGGAAATATGTGTGTTGTTTTACTGAGGAATAAACATTGTTTACTTTTGTCTCATAGAATGAAATGATGGTTCCATGTAATTATGTCCCTGCAAAAATATACCCTGACAAAAAAGTCGCAGTTTTTTGCAGAGACATTACTACATTGAACATGTGGGGGACAACCCCGCAGCCCCTGTTTTTTTTTTTTGTTTTTTTTTTTTTTTAAAAATGGGAGCAGGGCTCATCCCTGCAACCAGTCCCCATACATAGGGCCTCATCACGAGTTGGGTGGTAACGCCGACGCTAATAGCCCTACCGCCAAACCCCCTGGCGCTATTAGTGCCGGATCACGGGTTTGGCGGAAGGGTTATTGCCCATTCCCCATTGGGCCCATTCGGGAATTCCTCATCCCCCATTGGGCCCAATGGGCAAAATTCACGCTATTACTGCTGGCAGATTTCCAGCCGGCGGTAATCGTGCCGAAAATCGGCAAATTTGCAGCGGATTTCCCCCCAGCTCAGAACTGGGGGGAAATCCACCAAAGCCATGATCTGGCGGACTCTTAAATGCGGTGGTAATAGCGCTACCACCACATTTAAGGGTTACCGCCAGACTCGTGATGAGGCCCTATGTCACCATATATTACCCGATTCCCGAAATTACTGATTGGTCATTTACTTTGCTGAATTAACTTTTTCACAATAAAATAGGTTTGTATCTGTTGAGTAATGGGGTACATGGGGGTGTTATGGGGAGAGAGAATGCCACAAAGTCATTTCAACAAAGTAAATTGCCACTCAGCAATTTCTATGAACTTACCTAGAAGCACTACAATAAGTGATAAAAAGATGTTTAACAAGAGTGGGACGCCTTGAATCATTGCAAACTAAGGTTAAACATTCCGCTTGCATAGCAGCATCTTTCATTGCTAAGCATCTACCTTCTACAAGATGTTGGCTTATTACCACGCATGAAAGCGTGGCAACTCTACTGTGCACATGCATGTAGCTTGGTGGCCTAGAGATTGCTTCTGTTTTTATGATCACTGACCAAGCACGGATATCTGAGGTATCCATGTGGACAGTGACAGAGGACCATGGTTTTCCCGTAATTATTTACCACGGTTTTCATCAGATGGGTCAGAAAAATGATAACGTGGCGTACATGATTACAAAAGATAAAAGGAAATCTAAAAGAATCATTAGGGAGGCCATCTTTGAAAAAAAGATCAGCAACGCTATGGCCCTCACATGCCTCGGTGCTGTTCGACCTTGACATGTGCAACATGGTCTGCACTAGTGCTCTTATAAAAAAATAAAAAAAGGCAGTAATTTCACTGAATCCAGACTCATTCAGCCGGGCTCTGCCTGCCCCAGAGTACAATAGAGCCCATCACTGGCCCTGCACGAACTACACTAGCTCCAGTGAAAAGAACACCATTTTGGAACCCACTGAGGTCAGTGGGACAGATTCTCTCAGGTACTGGATCCTCATTAGACCCCCAGTTCTAAACATATGCTTGGGCACCTCCAGGCAGAAGAGGCATGGAGGCAAAAGTAGGAGAATGCAGGGCTTGCTGTGTTCAGCTGCTCTTCCTTTAACTATATAGCCTGCAGGACTTTCACACCCATCAGTGCATTGTGGGTCACTTTCTATGCCATCTAACGAGAGTCTGGGCACCCTTCATTCAACCAGCGGTCCATGAAAAGCCCTTCGCCTCCACGGCTGGACACTCATGAGACTAATCCAATGTACATCTATCCTCCGTTTCCAGCAATGGGGTTGCTCCTCAGTTTCCTATACATAAATGGCATTCCGGAGGATGTCTGCTTCCTTGCAGCTGTAGCCACAAGCTGGCAAGTTAGAAATCAAATATATACTCAGAAATATGAAGTAACTACATTTAATTGTACAAAGTGATATAAATAATGATTCAGGCAAATGTTAGCGGCTAGCTCACCAGACATGTTCATTAGGCATCTGTGTTATCACTGAGAAC
Source organism: Ambystoma mexicanum (assembly GCF_040938575.1). NCBI lineage: Eukaryota > Metazoa > Chordata > Amphibia > Caudata > Ambystomatidae > Ambystoma > Ambystoma mexicanum. The sequence goes on from NC_090935.1 coordinate 330,355,157, forward strand.
AAGCATGCTACCGCCTACCACATAGGAATCAATGGATACACTGTTATTACATGATTCATATCCGGATTTCCAACATTGTACGATCGGACCGAAAACAAAAGGTCCGACCGTACAAAAAGACCGGAAAATGCTACCACCAAAGGTTGGAAAACCAAAAGTTCGAACCTTTGATGGTAGCATTGTAGGTAAGCATTAAAAAAAAAAAGGGCTGCAGGGGCGTCCCACACAACACCCTGCTCACTGTACTTTACAGTATACTGAGCGGGGGTTGCAGGGGAAACCCCTACAGCTCCCGAAAAAAAAAGCTGAAAAAGAAAAGGACCCTGCAGTGCAATGACAGGTAAGTGGGGTGTGGGTATGTTGGGGGTGCGTGGGTGGCTGTGTCGTGGATGTGGGTGTGTAGGGGTTATGGATGTGAGTTTGCATGGGAAATGTACAAACCTTTTCTGGTTTGAACCTTTTGTGGTTCGCATGTGAAATGTACGAACCACAAAAGGTTCGCAAATTTCCCATGCAAACAATTCGGCCGACGCCAAATCAGCCCTGGTTGGATCACGTAGATCAGGATTTCCTCCTGCATGAGAAGCAGAACATAACATGCAAGCATTTGTATACTAAATGCTAAACCTCAACATGGCTATGCACCAACCAGGTGTGATATTACAGAAAGTTTGCACCAGAGGAAATGCAATATGCACTAGGGCAAAAAATATCGTAGTGCAAAAAATATTCTTTCATTGCATTTTTTACCAGGCAATAGCTTGTCCTAGTGCTGGTCATTTGCCCTAGTGCAAACACATACATTAAAAGTATACGTTTTCTACATTAAGGCAATTTGTGGCCTAATTGCACCTACACCAATTCAGCGCTTGTTTAATATGGCCCCAATACTACTTTATGAATATGAATGTAAATGTCACAAAGAAGCTTACATGATGTTCAACTTAATTGATTGGACCCATTTAAAGCACATTGTAAATGCAGCCCACCACTGGTTGTGGACCAGCCAATGACAGTCGTCATTGAAATTCTTCACCAGTTGGTTGGTGGGTTATTAGATCCTTTGTGCAGCTTCATGATGACAACACTTATGAAAAACTAAGAAAATACCAATTTGCCAAGGATGTCTGTATGTGATTAGGCTGCATAGTGTGTAGAGGTTGGGTAGGACGATTGGCTGGTTATAAATAGACAGGAAAGGGGTCAATGGAGAGAAGAGGTATACAGGTGGACACACCCAATTCTTAGAAGCAATGTACCTTCAGTTCCTTCCATAAGTTCAAGATAGAGGAAGGCTGTCTAAGATTAGTTTGTGTGCTAATCCAAACAGAAGCATAAAACAACAAGGCTTGTGTTCTACTTTTCTCTGTTGCATTATGTTTTGATGTGCTTTTTCCCTCATGTCTGTGCTGTGAGCATGTAAGCTGATGGAATGCATGTGGAATGTAGGGATGTGGAATGCTGAGTGTGTGTTTCCCTGTGAGTGTTCTGTGAATGTGAGTTGGAAGTGAGCTGGCAGACAGTGAGGGTGCCAGTGGATGTAGCAGGAACCCTCCTAATACACATGTCCCAATAAGGAACAAGTTGCTTACCTGTAACTGTTGTTCTCCAGCATGGGTCTGGCATGGATTCACATGCTCATGAATATTCCCCGTCGTCAGGTTGGGAATCCTCGGTAAAGAAAAAAATCAGTATCAGTTTCGTTTCTGATCTGTCTTTCTCAGTAGAAACCAATCACTGGTCTCTGGGTCATATTGCCCCCAGCCAATGACTGCCCTCTCCCTAAGCCCCGCCTCTGGCAGCCATCTTCAGATTTGGTAGCACACAAAGTGGCAGTATGACCAAGTGAAGAGCCGTAGAGGGGCAGGAGGGAGGGTTCGCAGGTGAATCCATGCCAGACCCATGCTGGAGAACAACAGTTACAGGTAAGTAACTGGTTCCTTCTCCAGCATTTAGTCTGGCATGGATTCACATGCTCATGAATATAAGAATACGTAGCAGTACACATGCACAACCACGGGAGGTGGCAAGGTTCAACATTAAGCATTACATAAAACTCAACATTAAGCATCTCTTACCTTCCCACCAGGCTCATCTTAAGCGAACAGGTTGCGCAGCACTGCCTGGCCGACTCTGGACTCCTCCCTGGAATCCCGGTCAATGCAGTAGAATCTCGTGAAGGTGTGCGTCGACCTCCACGTAGCAGCCCTGCAGATGTCCAGCAGGGGCCCACCAGACAAGAACGCCGTGGTAGCAGCGATCGCTCTGGTCGAATGGGCTCTCGGACGGCCGGGCAACGGTCGGTTTGCCAACTGATGACAATGCATGATGCAGCCGGAGAGCCATCTGGAAATGGAAGCCTTCGAGAGAGCCTTCCCTTGGTTCACAGGTCCAAAGTTCACAAACAGCTGTGATGTCTTCCGAAAACTCTTCGTTCGGTTCACGTAGAACTTCAGAGCTCTAGCCACATCCAGCGAGTGCAAAGTCCTCTTGGCCGGAGAGGAAGGCGACGGGAAGAAAACAGGTAGCACCAAGGGCTCGTTGAGGAGGAAGTCTGATGACACCTTGGGCATAAACGAGGGGTGCGTCCTCAGCACCACCCTCGTGTCGTGAAAAGTCAAGTATGCAGGCTTGCAGGATAGGGCCTGGATCTCTCCCACTCGCCGTGCGGAGGTGATGGCCACAAGAAACGCAGTCTTCCACGACAGGAATTTCAGCGGCGCCGAATGCAGGGGCTCGAATGGCACCCCCATGAGCCTGGTCAGCACCACGTTGAGTTCCCACGCCGGGGCAGGGGCCTTCACCGGCAGGAACGATCGGAACAGTCCCTTCATAAATTCCTTCACCAGGCGATGGGACCACAAGGACGCCCGTCCTGTGGTTCTGGTGTATCGGGAGATCGCAGCCAGATGTATCTTGATGGAGGCGTGAGCCAGTCCAGCCTTGGCCAGCGACAGTAGGTACAGCAGCACTTGAGGGGCCATAATCCGTAGAGGGTTAATCTTCTGTGCACGGCACCAGACAGAGAACCTCTTCCACTTATGTCCGTAGCACTTGAGAGTTGAGGACGCCCTGGCTTTTGCAAGGACCTCTCTGCAGTCAGCCGGGAAATTGTACCCTCCAAACTCTAGCGTTGCAGGAGCCAGGTCTGCAAGTTCAGCGACTCCGGGTCATGATGAAGTATGGCGCCCCTTTTCTGGAGAGAAGATACGCGTCTGCCGGCAGCTTGACTGGTGGGGACGCTGACAAGTCCAGAAGGTCCGGGAATCAGATCTGCCTCGGCCACGTCAGCACGACCAGGATCATCCTGCACCGGGACCTCTTGAGCTGGTTGACGAGTCAGAGCAGCAACAGCAACGGAGGGAACGCATAAAGGAACAGGCCTTCCCAGGGGAACGAGAAAGCATCGCCCATGCTCCTCGGCTGGGGGAACCTGCTGGCAAACCTCTGGCACTTGGAGTTCGTCGCTGTCGCAAACAGGTCGATCTGGGGTTTTCCCCATCGTCGGGAGAGTCGATCCACTTGATCCTGATGTAGTTCCCACTCATGGCACGAGCGCAGCTCCCTGCTGAGTGAGTCGGTGATGGTGTTTTTTTCCCTGCCAGATGAAAGGGCACCAGAAACATCCCTTGGGCGAAGGCCCAATGCCACAGATCCTGGGCTTCCTTGGAGAGGGCTGGGGATCTGGTTCCTCCCTGCTTCCGGATGTAGAACATCGTGGTGGTGTTGTTGGTGAAGATTCTCACCACCTTGCCCTTGAGGGACGGGAGAAAGGACCTGAGGGCCTAGAACACTGCACGGAGCACCAGGATGTTGATGTGGAGCATCATCTTCTCCTCCGGGAGCCAGAGGCCTCTCGCGTGAAGTTCTCCAGTGTGCGCTCCCCACCCTTCCAGGGAGGCATCCGTCGTCACTGTTATCTGTTGGGATGGGGTCTGAAAGTCTTTGCCCGCCGTCAGATGAGCGTGGATGCCCCACGACCAGATCGCTCGTTGGAAGGTCTCGTTGCTCGGGATCCGGTCCTCGAAGCTGCCCCTCGCTTGGATCTAGCGGGAGTCGAGGATCTCTTCAAGAGGGCGCATCCGAAGCCTGCACAGGTGCACAAGACATATGCAGGAGGACATCGTCCGCGGCTAGCAGGCGCTGCACCTTGCCCAGGATGTCCTTCGTCCTTTCTTCCGACGGTGAGGCCAGGCACGCCACTGTGTCGAGCTTCACTCCCAGAAACAGTGCGACTTGCGACGGGACCAGGTGGGATTTGGGAAAGTTGATGGAGAATCCCAGGTCCGAGAGCAGCTGGACAGTCTTTGCTGTGTGATCCACGGCGAGCTCCCTTGTACCTGCTCGGATGAGCCAGTCGTCCAGGTAGGGGTAGGCGTGGATTCCCTGCAGGCGCAGCCGCGCCGCCACCGGTGCGAGGCACTTGGTGAACACCCTGGGTGCCGACTTCAATCCGAATGGGAGGGCCTTGAACTGGTAGTGCCGTCCTTGGACCACGAACCTGAGGAACTTTCCGTGACCTTTCAGAATGGGGATGTGGAAGTACGCATCCTCCAAATGTAACGACGACAGGAAATCGCCCTCCTCCAGCTGTCCCAGCACATGCTGAAGGGTGACCATCTGGAATTTCTGTGCCTTGATGTATTTGTTCAGCCGTCGCAGGTCAAGGATGGGGCGCCATCCTCCTGTCTTCTTTTTTACTAGGAAGTACCTGGAGTATACTCTGGAGCCCCAGAGCCTCTTCGGGACCAGCTCGATGGCACCTTTTCTGAGCAACGCCCTCACCTCCAAGAGTAGTTGAGGGACGTGATTTTCCTTCCTGACCACGGGTGGAATGCAGGGGCACTTTTTTAGAAATTTGAGGGCGTGCCCCTGGCCCAGGGCATCCAGTACCCAATGGTCAGTGGAGATGGACTCCCACACGCTGACGAACCTCGCCAGCCGGCCTCCCACCGGGGTGCTTCGGTGGGGGTCCTACCCCGCTGTTGGTTCAATCTTGCTTGGTGGATGCCTTGCTGCCTTGGCCTCCCTGGCAACGACGGCGGGGTCCCCCCAACTTGCCTCGTCCTCTATAGGCTTCCTGTGATGAGGAGTGGGCTGCTTGGCGGTATGTAGAGGAGCCACCGCCAAATCCCTTAGAGGCACTCTGCTTGCCTCCGGTGCTCTGAAAAGACGGCCACCATTGCCGGAGGACGCCTAGGGCCCTAGCAGTCTCTGTGTCCACCTTGATGGCTTGGAGGGACTCATCCACCGTTTTCCCAAACAGGTTGTTCCCGTCGAATGGCATGTCCAGCACCTTGGCCTGCACATCCTGGAGGAAATCCGTCACCTTGAGCCAACCTCGTCGTCTAAGGCAAACGTTGTTGCCTAGCTGGCGGAAACCGGTGTCAGCAATGTCCGTTGCCACCGTAATGGCGTGGTCCGACGCCACTTCGCCTTCTTGCAAGATCTCCAGGGCCTCGGCCCTCTTGTCATCCGGTAGGAAGTCCAACAGGGGGGCGATCTTGAACCATAACTCCCTGTCGTAGCAGGCCACGATCGCAAGGGCGTTGGCCGCCTTAATCATTGTTGCCGCCGACGAGATAACTAGTCGTCCCATTGCGTTCAGCTTCTTCCCTTCGCTGTTCGGCGGGGAAGTTGACGTTGAGACCGATGCCCCCCCGCTTTCTTCTTGGCCGCCGCTGAGACGACCAAGTCCGGGGTAGGTTGTGCCCTAAGGCACAGAGGGGCCGCGTCGGGGACCAGGTACTTCTTCTTGTACCGATCCTTCTTGGCAGGCGTCGTAGCAGGGTTCTTGAGAAGGGAGAGACCCTCGTCCCAGATGTCATCCAGCAGAGGCATGGCGAGGACTGACTTCCTCCTGGCCTCGTGCCGTTGGTAAAGGAAACCTTCCTTCTCCTCGGGGCAGAGCTGAAAAAGCTCAGATGCCCTGGCGATCATTGCGTGGAAAGATCCGATCTCATCGGGCGGGGAGGCCCGGGCTGGTGATGGGAGCTCCGTCCCGTCGTCACCACCATCGTCGTCAATACCCGTCGTGGCTGTGTCTGTTCCCGTGTCATCCCCAGGGACGGGGGATGTGGGTAAAGGCCGAGCAGGCCGCAAAGACTGAGAAGGCGGGGCTGGGTGGATCCGTCTTCTCTTGTTTGGGGGGCTTCCCGCCGGGACCGGCTCTGGTTCCTCCACCGGACCTGGTAACGGGTCCTCTGTCGGTGGCAAGGGCAATCTCATCCTTATCTCTGAACATAAGGATTGTATCGCCAACAAAATGGCCGCCGAGTTATCTGCGGCTCCGGAAGCGACGGGAGCGACGGCTGACTAGGACCCTCACCAGTGCCGCCGCCACTTTCATCGTCACCCTCGTTGGGATCCCTCCCGTGGGGACAGGCCTCCTCGACGAGGCCCTCTAGGACTTCTGCCAACTCCTCCTCGGATGTTGTGTCCGTGTCCACAATAGCCACCGCCCCCCCCTTTTTCCGCTGGGGTCTTCACGGGGGTTCTTTTCGATAGGTCTAAAAGAGGCTTCCCTCCGCGGAGGCAGGGAGACTCTGAGCCCCGAGGTTGCCTCCACTGGTGTAGCCTCCACAGGCTGCACCAGGGCCACCACGACTCCCTCGATAGAGGCCTTGGCCGAGTGAATCAATGCCTTTACCGCCTTAAGCGCATTTGAGGCCTTCACCTTCGGGGGAGGGTCACCCCCTCACTCCCCCTCGGCCGAATCCTTCGAGATCGACCGGGGCCTCTCCAGAGGCTTACCTGGGTTCTCGGATTTCCTCTTCCCCGAACCAGAGCGTTGGCTGGTGGTTGATGGTGCCGGGGAAGGCGCCCTGCCTGGCAGCCAAAGAGCCCGGCGTTCGGCGCTCCCAGTGCCCGCGGACTCACGGTGCTTTGCCTTCTGTTGGGCCCCCATCGCCGGGGCGCCCTCACAGGACTTAGAAGACCGCTCGGACTTCTTCTTCTTCTCACCTGACGGACTCCTTCCTTCCAGCCAGTTGGAGAGACAAAGGTGTCGGTCCCTGATGGTCCGTTCCGACATGTTCCTGCAAAACGCACAGTCCTTCTCCATGTGCGTTTTGTCCTCATGAAGGCAGTAGAGACATTTCGAATGCTCGTCCTCCTTGAACACATTCTGTAGCTGGCATCCAGGGCAGACCCTGAACATCTTTCCGGGCGTCGAGCTTCCTTTCTCCTGGGCCATGTTCGGGTAGGCCGCAGAAACTTCTGGAATCCTCAAAGAAGCCTAACTCGACAAAATCTTCACTCTTGAGGGGCGTAGAAAAATCTGACACGGATCCCTGTTAATCGGATGTAGAGACGGTGGAGCTTGAGGCTCTATTTGACCGAAAAATGAGAAATTCTCTTTGAAAAAGCATGAAAACGCAGCAAAAGCTCGAGAGCTAAGCACGAGGACTCCCAACACTTGAGCGTGCAGTAAAAATCTGGAGATGGCTGCCAGAGGCGGGTCTTAGAGAGAGGGCAGTCATTGGCTGGGGGCAGTATGACCCATAGACCAGTGATTGGTTACTACTGAGAAAGACAGATCAGAAACGAAACTGATACTGATTTATTCTTTACCGAGGATTCCCAGCCTGACGACGGGGAATATTCATGAGCATGTGAATCCATGCCAGACTCCATGCTGGAGAATAATAATAATATAATATAACATACCCCGTCAGGGAATGAGAACAAGAGATAGTTTTGCAAGGATAACAAAGTTTTATAGAATATATAAAATGACAGCAAAGAACTCTGCTGCCCGAGAGCACATTAAAAAAATGGGTAAACGCTTCACTGATGACGATTTGGACGATTTGAACTAAGACAGACATTGCATTGCTGGTGGGTGGGGGATCTATGGAATGACCAGCTCTATATGGGATGCCAAGCCCTAATTGGCTGTTTCCCAGTCGATCGTGGTGCACGTGGGTCTGCTGGGCTCATCTCCACGGTGAAGGTCAGGTTGGTGGGGGGTTACATTTCTAACTAATCTAAGCTAAACAGGAACCAACAAATCATGAATAATGGCAGATACCGGAACATCACATGCAAGGGGGTATTTTGAACAGAGGGGATAACACATTGACATGTCGACCTCCACATTCAGGGCTTCATTGATACGGCAGTCCATGCACCCAAGTGTCTCTCCTTGAGGGTTTGATCTACTGCCTACCTTCCCTGGTGCCTCATGATACAGTGTGTTACCTTTGAGAGAATATATTGCTGCTCGGGATTAGGTCTGTGGTGGGTGTTCTGGAATGGCCAAGGCAAGGGGGTTAGATGATTATCAACATGAAAGGAACTGGGGGGGTCAGGACCGGTGGGCTCTGGCCTGGCGGGGTGGGGTCCAGGTGAAGGGTGTTTAGTGGAGATGGATGGGAATTTGTGCTGGGGCCTGTCTCAGTCTCACATTCTCTGCAGAGCGCATTCTTTGAGACACAATACTCGGTAATTGCAACATTGAAAGAACAGTGGCAGGATGAACTTCTGTGGGAACAAGGCTCGTGCGGAGCTGGTCTGGTGTGTGAATAGCTTGGTCCCTTTGTGAGAGAGGCCGGGGTTGCGACTGCTGCAGCCCCAGAGTGGTGGAATTTGGGTGTACTAAAAATATGGCATTTAAGCATCGTACAATATGGAGTCCTAATGTCGAGGCATGGGTGCCATTATTAGCATACTTTGCAATGTTATAGGGCTCTTACCCTTACAGTGGTGGAGTGGGCGTGTCCCTGCATAGCTGCAATGACATTTATACTCTTTGGTGGTGGCTAAGGGGGTGGGATAGGACCATCTCCTTCCCTACAATGTCTCTGTCTCTTGATCCTAATTTACTTACCTTTACCTGTAACGGAAGACCTGTAACTTGAACCTGGAGTAAATAAGTTACTTATCTCACCTTTGACTGCAGCCTCATCTCTCAATTGTGAAATCAACCAACTTTCTGGAGTTGGAGTGTGAATCCATTGAACTTTTATCTCCAATCTTGGGTCCTTACTTTCCTCTATCTCACCCTCTATCTGTGGTGTTCCCCAGGGGTCTAACCTCTCTCCCTGGTTGTTCTACCAATACCTGGCACCCCTTACCCACTGCATTGCAGCTCTCTGCTCCAACTTTCAGTGCTATGCGGATGACACTCGGCTCGTCTTCAGGCTTCCCTCTGCCACCTCGCCTCCTTCTCTCATCTCCGACTGTCTGTCCGCTATCCAGGAGTGGTGTGTCGCCAATGTTCTCTGCCTTAACGCCAGTAAGACTAAAATTCTCATCGGCACACCTGCACCCTCCTTTCCTGTCACTTTCTAGCTGGTCTCCCTTGGCCCTCTTCCTGCTCCCAGCTGTGAGGCTAAGAACCTCTGGGTCATCTTCGACTCCACACTCCTTTTCTCCTCACATCTCTGAAATCTTCATGAAGTCAAACTACCAACTGCACCTCCTCACAGTTATTCTCCCTTTCTTCTTCTTCCCCCAGAATCTTACTGTCCCTAGAGCTCTGGTCCTCTCCAGGCTGGACTACAGTAACAGCCTCTTTCTAAATCTGCCAGCTTCTACTCTGCGCCCTCTACAACTCATCCATAATAGGACTGCGAGACTTGTCATTGGCTTCAAGCCCTGGGATCGTATCTCTCCAGCCCTAAAACCTCTTCATTGGTTCCCAGTGGCTGCAAGGATTAAATTCAAGACCCTTTGCATTGTCCACAAGGCTTTTTAGGGCCTGGGTCCAAAATACCTTCAACTCTCCCTCTGTAAATACCTTCCCACTCGAGCTCTTCGCTCCTCCACCTCCAGCTCCCTCAGGGTCAGTCGCTACTCCCAGCAACGAGTTGGGGGTAGATATCTTTTTGCTTGGCTGGGGCCTAGAACCACCTCTGGTTCCGGAAGCACCTCAAGACCTTCCTCTTTGCTTCTGCCTTTGCTCTTCTTCTCCCCTACTTATCTTACTGTTTCAGTACCCTGCACCTGGTTAGCCTCTGACTTCGGGCCCAGGTCCCTGCCGACCCATCCACTCACCCACACTGCCCCCTGGCACACCCTGTACTTTGGCCTGTATCTATAACCCTACAGTCCCCTTATCTGCACTCATCAGACACCCCATGCCTGCACGTTAAACCCTGCACTTGCCACCCTGCTGGCTGTACTATAAGTTGTAGTTTTTATCCCTGCTTAGCACGTTCCACTTCTCCACTCCCCTTTATACTCTCCCACTTCCCTCTCCCTTGCACTTGCGCGTTGTCAATGTCACTTGTTTTGTCCTCCATTGTTCCCCTCCTTTGCCTCATCGCACTCTGAAACACTTGTGTATGAGCGCGATACAAATAAAATGGGTCTTCAGAATCGGTTTAAAGATAAGTCCTGCAGAAAGCAAATCCCTACTGGAAGCATATTCCACAATTTAGGGCCCGAAAGGAGAGGAGATGGAGAAAACCCTACCGTCTATCCTTTCCCGACGATAGGTGGGTATTTTCAAAAGTCCTGCCCTTGCTGAATGACGTGCACAACCTTGACATTACAGTTGAATTTTTTCCAGCAAGGCTAAGCAACCCTGCTCCTCCAGAGCATGATGAATAATGCACAGAACTTTGAAATTAATTTGGGTCTGCATGGGCAACCAGTGAAGTTTCTGCCGAGCGTTGGAGACGTGCTGTCCGAAACGGATATCGTTCACCAGGTAAACTGCATTTTGCAGAACCTGCAACCGATGCAGTAGGTAAGCTGGATGAGACAAAAATATTGTGTTACAATAGTCTAGGCTGCAATTAAAATAAACTGTGACTACCTATGTGTGGCGGTCCTCAGGAATAAAAGGAAGGATGTTTCCAAGTTGCTTTAACTTGAGAAAACCCAATCCACACACAGTATTAATCTGAGAATCCATTTTCAGGGAAGCTGACATTTTCACACCAAGGTTTTTCACCAGCTCAACCGAAGCAGAGAGAGGCCCCAATGTTAATGGACAGAAGTCTGCGGTCCATCTCTCCAATTTACCCATCGGACCAATAATATAGACCTCAGTCTTCTCACATTTAAGTTTGAGCCAGTTCGCTCCCATCCAGGCCCCAATCACTGCCAGGTAGGATCCAAGCAGAAAAGAATCTGGACCCAAATGAGTGAATGAGAGCTGCCAGCAGCTGGATGTATATATTAAAAAGCAGGGGGGTTCGAGCCTTCTGGGACCCCACAAGTCACTGTTTTAGGTGGGGACCTGAACAAAGCCAGAGACACCAGTTGCAAACGAGAAGTCAGAATTTTTAGATTACCAATGGACACGGTCACCAGCGTACATTTTATAGGGATCCCAGAGGGGACCTCTCTATATTTATTTAAAAAAAACACTTACCCTGGCGTGAGCACCAACTAAATGTGGACCTGCTACGTCAACTCACCCTTCCTTGGAGGGGTTGCAGGGATTCTTCAAACCCCTTACCTAAACTGAGGCCCCACTCACATGGAGTGTGAGGCCAGAGGATGGCCTCTGTTGGTGATCACCTCTCGCCTGGTGGCCTCAGACCGCCACACTATCCCACTACATCAGACCAGACACCTTCCCTTGACACCCTTTTATCTATTTAGTGTCATTATACATACTTATCACCCTACCCCTACTTAACGTTAACCCTCCATAGCATTCCCCCTCTATATAAACGTGTATACTACTCTTCCTTACTTAACATATAATAATAAAATATATACATATAAATACACATACATATATACATTTACATACAACATATACTACTACGTCACAATGGGGTGACTGCTGCAGTCACCCCCTACACAGCACCTTCATGAGTCTTCCCTTGGTGGCTCTGCTGTGGTGGCTTCAGGCCTCGTTGGGGCTGGTTTTAGAGCTGGCTGGGGGACTGCCCCCTAATGGTAGATGGGACCAACCTCCTCTTATTTATTCAGAGTGGCCCCGTCCACTACATGGGGCCACCAGCACTCGCCACACAGCCTGCACCCTGCTGATTGTCATTTGGGTGGCCCCATGCGTGCTTGCGGTTTGCCCGTGATTTGCCCGCATCACAGCCGCTTCCATGGCCTTCTTCAATTCTTCTGGCTGGCCCAGTAGACATGGGGCAACCAGTTATCTCCGCCATGCATGGGGCCCATTCTTAATCTTCTGGGAGGGTTCTGTTGGCTTGGGGCTCACCCCACCCACCACCGCAACTGGAGCTTAATTTAAACTATTCAGACGTGCCTATTAACATGAGGGCTGCTCCACATCATTGTTGCTGCCCGCGCCGCCATCTTAACTACAGGCAGCATCCCCTGTGCCATTGGGATAATGTCACATCGCTACCGCGCCTGGGTGATGTTTTACCTTCAGATGGGAATGGGGATGCTGCTGCTGTCACCACCACATGCAGCAGCATGTTGGGGCTTCCAGGTCCTCAGCAATGTGTCATTAGAAGCAGGGGATGGCCCACTGGCATTCACCCTGACTGCTCAGCAAGACATCCCTGGGCTTTCCTTCACCTGGGCAGCCTAGCAACGCAGCCCGGGAGTTAGCTCCTTCCTCCTTTTCACCCGGGTTGGCTGGTCAGCCAGCCTGTGACTCTTCACCTCCTGGGCTGCACCTAACATGCAGCCCGGGAGGACTTATTAGAATGAGCATGCCTCACTGGCCATGAGATGGGACGACTGCGGGCATGGCTCAGCAGTCTGGTCTGGCCCACCCCTCACACATGGCCCAGACTGGCCTGTTGATTTTCGTCCCGGACAGCAGCCTGCAGGCTGTCTGGGCCCTGGATGATGCTGGACCGCACGGTCTGGCCCCCAATTGCCTGTTCTTGGCATAAGCAGCTCGGCCCTCTGTCTCACTCTCTGGGGGGCTCCCAAACACACCACGTGTGCCTACATGCCTGAAGCGGGGGCGCTCAATGAAGTGGTTTCCAGGTAAGTCTTTCTCACTTTCTCTCCTCTGGGGTCTTTCTCTTCTATCTTTCTTTCTGTCCCTTGTCTTTGTCAACTGTTTCTTTTTGAAATCCTCTGGATTCTTTTCTCCCCTGCCCAACTCATTATTTTCATTTTCTCTCTCTGAAACGTCTCATATAGCCCCATGGTGGGCTGGATAGACTCTTGCACAACACACACATGCATACAACGACACAGAAATAAAGCAAACCACACAATACATTGAATAAAGTACTTGTATTACCCTGGTGTCTGCATCTTTATTTGTAGATGATCCCTTCCACCTATATTACCCAAAACTAACAATGTGACAGCATCTATCAGGGAATGCAAACAGTGATTTATAAAATACAAGACTATGGACTTCTGTTGGAATTGAAAGATGAGCGAGTTCATACAAACATTGACTTTCACTGTGTGTACTCAACGCAAATTCGGTTCAGAGATTTACAAGATTTTCTGCGTAAAAGCACAAGAGAAAAGAGTTAGGCTCTGACATGGTTGAGGTTTTTCTCATTAGATTTCAACAATGGTTGGCGATGGTGGACTGCGATAGCGGCAGTCAATCATGGTGGGCAACGGAGCCAGCCTGCTTTCAGCCCACTGTATGACCCTAGAAAACCTACACCAAAATGAATAAACAAATTGCCTGACCCGAAAATGGCTGATAACAGACACAAATCAGGTCACCAAAACCATGCCCAGGACCTATGTCTGCTTTTAATTTGCGAGACCATATCTTTACAACATGTATAACATTAATTGTTCCCTACATACCGATAGCACTACAGCACAATTTACACGAGCCAAAACTAAAAACGTGATTGCATCTACACACAGTGCTATATAAAACACGAGACTTGCAGCTTCTCCTATGGGGATTGACATAGATGTGCGACTTCCTAATATCATTTACTTTTAATGTGTTCAGAGATTTATAAAGTATTCTGCATAAAAGCAAAAGAGAAAATGGTCAGGCTGGTTCAGGATTTCAGTATTTTGTCATTAAACCTTTTTCCGCAACTCGTCGAGACATGTGGAATCAGAGTAAGAGGTGCCAGAATACTTTCAAGCAAGATGGCCCAGGCTAGCAGTTCCCTGGGTAGAGCAGGGACCAGTGCTGTTCAGGGAATGACATTCAATATGCAATTAAAACAAGGGAATGTCCTTACCTCCTGCGTGCCGGCATCTAGGTCGGTCATGGCAATCACAGAGAAATCCCCATATCGGTCTCCGCTGGCATCAATGGATACCTGCCCAGCGATGCCTAGAAGATGGCATGTGAGGAATTAGAAAATTCATTAGTTAAAATGCCTGCTTCTTCCAAAGAAAACAAGAAAATGAGCCAGCAGACCAATAGCACAGGAAATCTCATCTGTCTCCCAGCATTTTTGTTGGCATTCCAAAAGAAACTGTAATTTCATCTCGGTGTCTGCATTCCTAAATTCTTAACATTGCTCCTTTTTCATTTGAAATCTGTGACCCTGTTTTGGGGATATGGAAGCTGGGAGTGGAGGTGCTGCTTCCAGCCTGAATATTCTATGTGGCTCAGTAATAAGCCGTGCCGATTATACTCTTTCAGAAGAGGGCACGTGTTTCACTAGTGGTTGCAATTGGTCTTGTACGGTTTGGTTGCTGGGCTGTTAGCATTGTGTGGGGTTTTCTTTGCTAGACCAGTGCTTAATTTGTAAAGCAAAATACGTGCCAGGACCGAAATATTTCCTAAGACACCTGCGCCATGCCGGGTCAACAGCTTGTGGCACACTTCTGCTTTCACCCACTTCTGTTTCCCACAGTGTCAACATATTTGGGGGTTGCAGCTGCTACTACAACTGGCTCAATGCAGGCTTTAGATGGACTCCCTGTGGTAGAGGTGTCATTTGCAAAACTAATCAACATACATAAAATAACATACTATATATACTAGTTGTTTCTTGATATGAGAAAACACGTGATTACTGGTGTCTTTAAACACACTGGGGGTGATTACGACCCTGGCGTTAAGGGTTTAACGGCGCCGTAAAAGGTGTTGGCGCTGTTAAACCCTTAACGCCTGATTACGAGATCCCTTCGCGGGACCCGACCTTAACGGCTGGTTTTACCAACCGTTAAAGTAGGGTGCCGCAAAAGGACCTCGGTGCTAATTACGGTACCGCAATTTGCGGTACCGTACTTAGCGCCTTACCCAGTCCCATTGAGCCTTATGGGGCGAAA
This sequence comes from Ambystoma mexicanum, assembly GCF_040938575.1. NCBI lineage: Eukaryota > Metazoa > Chordata > Amphibia > Caudata > Ambystomatidae > Ambystoma > Ambystoma mexicanum. The sequence continues at coordinate 330,370,274 of NC_090935.1, forward strand.
ATGGGAACGGGGAAGGGCCATGGTGAAATGGGGAAATACCGCCCCGCCAACCTTGGAATGGGGCGGTATTTCCCCATTCCACCATGGCAGACTCGTTACAACACCGGCACCAACCATGGTGCTAATAGCGCCATGGTTTAGCGCCGGGGTTGTAATGAGGGCCACTCTCTTTGTTATCCCCCTCCCCTCTGAACGTATAAGTGTTAAGTACAAAATGTAAACAATCTATTCACACAAATAGATGCTCCAATTATGGCACGGATGACTGCAACTATCACATGTATGTGTTAAGTGTATTTAAGATATGGTGAGTTGGTGGCCAGGCATGTGTCTGTATCAGCACGCCCAGCTTAACAAGGCCCTTCGTGTACCACGCTGAGGCACCACAGACCCAGAGATGTACATGCCATTCAGTCTCCATACCACTAGCATTGTTCCACATGCACGTGCATAACAGCTGCAAATGTCAGTTGCCCTGGTACCATTACTGCCCAACCTACATGCCTGAGCCAACCGCCCTACTGCCGCAGGACAATTATTACAGTAACAGCACAACACCAATGCCATGCAGGTTGTCTTGAGCAGTGTGCAGGCAAGGCCAGCACAAGCACCCAGCGGTGTCCCCTTCCAGTTAATTGTTATTCATGAAAATGGATAACTTGCATAGGAGCTGCTCTACAGGTCCATGAACAACAAGGAGCCGGCTAGGTATGCAGAGATTTGTGGCCCGTTAACACTGCTCTTGCTGGGTGTGTTACTGTGGCAAACTGGAGTTAAAATAATAAAGCTACCAAAACACAACATCATAATCAAACAGTCTAATAAGTGCGAGTGTACAGAAAAAAGTGTTGTTAATGTACAAATTACCAACAAGTGGCTCTTGAGCTGTGACTGCAGGTCACTTCCAAAGCAAAGTGTTGCTGTGTTTAATGCACAACTATAATAATAACTGTTCCCCAACGCTGCAAAACAGCGAGGGGGAGCAAGTTATTATATATTATTATTATATATTTTACTTTGCAGACATACTCATTCTCTGAACTGGTTCTTTAGACAGATGTGATAACACTCTCCAACTGTTGAACATGAATGATCCTGTAGGGTTTGCACAATATTGCGGATATAGTTAATACCCAGGTTTGAATGCAGTGCCTTTGCTTCGACAGCATTTATTTTATCATTAGACCTTGCAAACCACATCATTCTGATTAGAAATATAACATGGTACCTGGACTACCTCTGTATATGGAGTATTGTATGTTCCTTATATTCATAACATGGATAGTTGTTATTGACAACCACTCTATTTGTTCTCTCTGTGTGAGGGTCTATATTTGGTGACTATGGATACCTAGCAGAAACACACACCCCCCTCAACATTTCTTAAGAGTGCCTTCTTGTGTTTCCCGAAAAAAAGCAATGCCTTAACTGCATTGAAATGGTAAGCCTTTACATGGACCTCATAAGGAAATCTTTAACACATAAAAGGAAGCTATGTTTTTAAATAGTGACTACATCAGTAATTGCATGGAATTAAGGGCCTGTGTTTGATTCTCAAAGCATACATCAAGAAAGCATTTGTTAGATAAGAAAATAAAAGTCTGAAATGCTCCCCCTTGCAGTGAATCAGACCCATAGCACACTTTTCACCCATAGCACAAAGGTCCAGAAACAAAATGTGTAGGTTTACTTACCGGTAGAGACCAATCCACAAATATATAGCAATGCATTCAATAAATATGCTATTCCCGCAATGCTCGTTTTTTATTGTATCTTTATCATTCTCCAATTTTAAAGTAAAAGACATCACTGACCGTGGCTTAAATGGATATAGATATCCAGTTACATATGATCATGGACTCTTCACTAACTGAATACTGGCATCCTCTGCCACCTACCACCTACCACTTTACCCACCGCTTTTCCCTTGCCCTCCAGACTCACTCTCACCCATTTGTTTGACCAGGAATCTCAGCATTCATTAAGCACTAGTGTGAGACTAGAGTCGCTCATCTCCTCCACTGCCGTAGCTGCCATGTTCCAATTACTAAACATTCAAAGCACCTGAGAACACCTCCTACTCATACAACCAAATTCATGATTAATATCCAGGGCCAGAGTAACCACATCTTGTTTAAAATGTCACAGCACTCATTCACTTCCTTCAACCAAACGATCAACTCTGCAACATGCATAACTCAAGTTCCTGCCAGGGCTCAAGAACTCCCAGGATGCCCGGTCCAGAGGTTTGCTCTCACAGGAGCCAAAACCATAAACCACCCTCATTTAAAAGTGTGCATAGGTCCCCCCAACTTTCCGTCTATAGAGCCTGGCGGTGCATGGCTGTTTGGGGCTTACAGAGCAAGTAGAAGGGTGTGTGCTCTTCTGTTCGCTTGTCATGTCTTCAGCATACCTAGGCTCAGCATGACAGACAACTGGTCCTTCTCACCTTACCTACCCTCTTTATCATACTTCCACATCTGACTTTCACACAGTCTAATTAATACTAGGGAGCTCAGCGTATGTTTTCTCAAACAATGGATATGTATGTTTATACTTTGATAGCCTAGTCCCACATAAGGCACCACACTTTCCCAACAAGAACTAAAATAAAGTCTAAAATGACCCGACACATAACAAACTCCTATTAACCTTTTTGACAACAAAGTGCCAGGCTTTTTCAAAGTTACCATATTTGCATGACCCTACATTTCTCTTTGCTTGTACAATATATTTCCTCCTTTCTCATCCTCTTATTTTCCCACTTTATTTCTCTCTGCAGGCTAAGGTCAGAATACCCCTGACAGTGGCACAGTACATCACTCTACGGACAAGCTTGGGTGCTTTGAAACTACCACAGTGATACTTGGGTCAGGAAATTCGTGTTCAGAGGAAATGAGGAAGATCAATTCTGCAAAATAGTTACCACTATTGCACAAGTGTATCGGGCTAGAGTGTGTAATTTGCACACAAATACCCTTCAGAAAAAAAGCTAACTGCCTTGGTTTGATCAATTTGGGCCTCCCACCAGGCAGTAACCTAGATTGTATTAACCAGGAACCAGATATTCTGCAATCTGAAGCTTACGTCCATTACCTCTTTAGGTGACAATTTAAAATAATGTGGATTTGGCCCTAACATATTAGGGACCTAATAAAAGAGGACATTATGTCAGCAATCAAATGATTTATGTTCTCTGGGATTCTGGATGTGCTATGGGTTTGTTTGTAGATTTAATAGAAACATCGCTAATAAATAATGTTTATGATTATCAGGCATTCCTGGCCATCAAAACATCTACATAGACACAATGGTTGTTATAACCTGCTCTCTGACATCCAACCCGGAATCAGCACATTGTTGCAGAGAGGCATTTCAAATCACCCTCCCTCCAAAAGCAGGGCAAGGGTTTTCCTTACTGGATTTAGAATTAGCCAACTCATGCTAGCAACAGTAGAAGGAATATGGCCATGTACCTATGGTAATGCATGCAAATGCAGCTCTGAACTTTTCTGCCCGCTCTACGGTAGGCTTTGATGGGGACATCTGAATACACTATTAAATTACTGTGGGTTTAGGTAATGTTGCCCTGCTTCGAAGAATCATTAATGATCCTTGATAGCTTTATTATAGTAGTTGTGGAGAGATGGGTTATTCATGCATGAACAAAAAGGCAGACAAGTAATGGCAATCGTACAACTTACAAAGTAGGAACATAACCATCATTTAGAGCTTGACTTTACATAAATGCTGCACCTGACATTAGAGAGGTCCTGGAAATGTCCAATGAATATAAATACCTTGATGTTCATTTTTCTTTAAGTTAGATATATGTGTTCCTGTTGCATGTCTTGCCCTATCAATTGTAATCACTGCATAGTTGAGCTTTGGACACAATTTAATGATGATTAGTGAACATACAGGACCAACATCTCAATGTTCAAGTCTGCCATTTTTTTATTTAGTGGAAACTAGGATATAATCAGTGATCGTGCTAGAGCCGCACGCACTATAGGATGGGACTTTAATCTCAACTTGCAATATTGAGTCTCTTGCTGAGGTCAGTAACTCATCCCTGCAGAAACTCCACTCACTTCCCGCTTATGTCAGTGTTGACGTACACAATTTCATGGCCTTTGTGATCTTCATAGAGGCAATCCCATCTCCCCACTTTGCATTGAAGTCCAAGCAGATCATGGTGGTGAGGTCTTCCAATCACCTGCTTGATTTTTTGTCAATTACCCTATCACTTCTAGGGTATTTTCCAGGGGGCAGGTGTTCCGTTATGGTACACAGACATGTAGGATTATAAGGATCCAACCATTGTGCAGCACAAGATTAATTAAGGTCTTGTTCTTTTAGGCAGGTATCCAAGCTGCACATAACTTGTAGACCTCCTAGCTTCCCTGTACAGTGGTCTGGGTTGCCTCTTCTGTAAAATAAAGATCTTGTTTACTCTCCCAGTGGTCTACTGTCGATTTAACTTTGCAAGACTACAATCTTGACTCACTGGGGGAATTTAATATCAGGGTCGCTACCCTTTTTTTTTGGAATACCTGTGATGAAAACCCTTTTTTTAAAAAAAATCTAAATATGCTTTCTTCCTGTGGCAAGGGTAACATTTTTACAAATTGCCTGTTTATAGACCCACTGTGCCATGATTATTATCCACAACACTTAATTTGATTTGGTGCAGGCCTTGTGTCCTAACTGCACTGTGAGCGATCTTGGCTGCAGTGTGACCCTTTCATTGTTCAATAAATGTCAGCTCATGCTTCTCCATTTCCCTTCAACAGGCTTTCTATTTTCATTACCCAATTCCACCACCCTGACTTTCTTCTTTGCTGATCAGTCTTGTGGATCATTTCCTTTGCTGTCTTCAGGCCGCTGCACAGTTTCTATCACCACAACCTTCCTATTGCTTCTGCAGTGATGGATGTTGTCATGTGGAATTATCATTTAGTATAATGTAATCACCATGTTTGAAAGCGATCTCCTATGTGGGATGGGTCTTCATTAAAAATGTAATCAAGCTTGGAGCACTTGTTCCCACTAAGAACACATTCCAGATTTCATAATCTTTTCTAAATGTTTACGTCGCTTTATGGTACTACCCCTTGTCCTTTCAGGGCCATTCTTTGTTCAAGGCAAATGGTTCTTGGAACTTGTTAATATCTTAATCATGTTGCCACCTAGTTTGTTCCTCAATGTTTGCATTTCAATTCTCTGGAGGCTTCTCTCTGATCTTATTAGCTCCAATGCATCTAATTGTTTACTGATCTCTCTAAACCTAAATCCACCTGTCCTGCTTCTTCCATCCAGAAACTCTCTACCTTCTATATGAGGGCCACACCATTGCTTGCTTTTGAGGGTTGTCCTATTAAATTACTGATGGACAACCTATTTGTGACATATCTTTTTACCACAGATTTTTTTATGAAAAGCCCATCAAATGTTCTTTTTTTACCCCACACCCAATTTATATATTTTTCTAACCCCCCCCCCCCCAAAATTAAATGAGTTTTTTTTGGCATAAAATTCGCGGTAAAAAAACCCGCGAAAAAACATCGAATTGTAATCTGAATGCTATTTTTGGGATAACTATTTTCCCTTTGACCATTACACTTATCGTTTCTCCTCCACTCTTACTGAAGGTTTGCTTCGAATTGCAATTTCATCATTTAGATCAGTTTTACATTTAGAGGTATATATGCATGTACATGTCAAGAACATCCATTTATATGATAATCTCTGATGTATGGGTAATGTTCAAAGTTCTTAAAAGGACAGAACAAAAATGTGTGATACAGTCCTAATTCCTATAACACCTGTCTTGGTCTTGTTTTATATTTATCTTTTGGGTGGTAGGAGAGAATCTGGGTGCTGTCTGCTCCAAAGAGTAAAAGAGCTCAAATCTTAAAAGAATTACAAATAATGAAAATTAATTGGCAACAATAAGTTATTGCATCCAGAACTTTTGATTAAATGGAATGATGGAGAAAATGTCCCCACTGCGATGGATGAGATGTGAAAAAAAAGGAAATTGCTCTGATCCGATTGTTCCAAATTCAGAGCAATGTGAAATTGCATCACTTGAATGGAATGCCCTCAATACAAAAAATGAAAAGCTAAGTCTTAATGAAGCCACTGCTTCATTCAAGTCAATGCTTACACTGATGCTGCTGTGTAAACTCATTATAATATGTTAATAGTGAAGTCGCTACAAATGTGGCATGGACTGGAAAGGATCAGCTATCCATTTCATGTGATTTCAATGCCCGCTGTCACTTGCATGGGATATAGTGGCAGATTGTGTAATTAAAACGCAACTCGTATAGGCCTGTGAAACAACTCTGACGGTACCTTCATAGGTTCTGTTCCACATCTGCTGTACAAGCTTCTCGCCCTCCCTCTTGTTTTGCCCGTTCTTTCGCAATTCCTGTAAAGCCAACGCATAGAGGATGATGGCATCATGGAAACCTTCCACGAACATGTTGACCTGGAATTAAAAGAATGCATCATTCAGATTAATAAAATCATTAACGTCTTTGGCCCAAAAATTTAATTTTATTTATATTTCTTTAGCAATTTATTGTTGTGGTTTTATACAGTGCAAACTGGGATCCATATGGACCAAGTACTATTCATTGGTTAACAAGTAAAGGTTTGAAAACACCAAAGGCAATCATATGAAACAGCAGTCAAATGCAGCACTTATCTGGCAAATATATAATGTCGACCCTAGAAAAGGCTCGAAGGTCAGTAGAAAAACAAGTGGGAGTTTATCAGAAAATTAAAGTACTGTACACAGCAATATGGGTTGTTCATACTAACAATAAATGTGCCTTTTTTGGGGTGAATGAGTGTTTATGCCATCACAAATTCTTTTTATGAAAGGACTTCTTTAAGCAATACCTAGTGATTGTAGGATATATTAATGTTGATACGTAATGCTCATTAAAATTGATTGGTTGTATTAAAGCCCTGGAGTTGAGCATCAATGGTCTCCCGAGTGTTCCATGAGCCTTTCTGCAACCGTTCCTGCCATCATGCCAATTGGTACCGGGGTCATGATCAGTGGGATTCTATGGGACAAACTCTTTCCGAAACAAACACTCCAACATCTTTGTGTAACCCGCTCCTTTTCTTGAATACGTGTTTTGGGTTGTCTCAATCATTGCATAAATAGGTGCAACTAATTACAGTTGTGCCTGGTTTGCTACGTATATGTGGTTATCCAACTAAAGCATTACTGTACGATAAATGGTCTGAAACAAACTAGCGCAATACCCAGCAATTAAAGCCCTGCTACAAGAATGTGCCCACTATGCATTCAGGCAAGAAAGCATACAGCATTTAGTGGACTAAGGGTCAATTGGGGTAAATCTGTTTTCTTCCCATAATGGATTGCCCATACTGGGTGGAACGCAAAGTTTTTCACTACCTGGGGATCCTGAGCTCTAGGAACCTCTCAGACAATATACCCCGTAACCTACACCCACTTACTGATCACCTTACGGATGATGTCCGACACTGGAAGCTCCTCCCCCTGATGCTGCAGGGCAAGGATGCGCTCTTCAAGATGATGGCATTACCATGCTTCCTATATGTGCTACAAAACTCCCCGCTGAATTTTCCCGAATAGACGTCTCCTTACAAAACTTATATAGGGAGGCGGACAGCTCCGCATCACTCTAGCTACGCTACAAAGATCAGTCTGGGAGGTGGGTATAGGGATACCACTACTCCAATCCTATTACTTGGTGAGCCAAATGGCAGCGGTAAACTATCTGTTCCACGGTAATCGAGAATTACCACACATCAGGGCCGAGTTGAGGGGAGGCCAGAATACATTGCCACTTGATACAATCCATCAGACCCTCAATAGGCCTCACCCACAGACGATGGCAGCGCACACCACCATACTCTGGAAGAAAGCAAACGCACACATTGGGTGGGGAAATAAGGTGACCCTGATGCAACCCCTCTGGTACAAGAGTAATCTTACGGAACTGGGGAAATTTATGGCATGGCCAAGGTGGGTGGAAGCGGGAGTCACCAAAGTGGGGGACAGTCTTATCGAGGGTAATATAGCTGCATTCGAAACACTGCAACAGACGTTTGGGCTCCCGAATACTGAGCAGTATCATTATATGCAACTTACCCACGCCTTGGGGAGACACTTGCCTGCACTCACTGACATGCCTGAATACACACCCTTGGAGCGTAACCTCCTAATAGAATGCATCTTATCGATCCAGAAGACTGGATACAGTTCTTACTGTAACCGCGAGAGATTGCGATTGCTTCAAGGCTAAGCTCGATACAACTTATAATTCTCCAGAGAGTCTATTACACCAGGGTTGCATTGTGTAGGTGGAAGTGGGCCCCAGATCCGAATTGTCCACGGTGCCAGTAGGGGGAGGGCACCTTCATACACATGCTGTGGGAAAGCCCCGGATCAGAAGCTTCCGGCGACAATGCTGTGGTAAATTAGCTGATATTCTAGGGACAACAATACCACTTGATCCTACTGCTATCGGGCATCCGTGACGAAAACACCACCGACGGGTGGGAAAGGCTGTTCTTATCCACAGAAGTAGGACTGATAAAACGCAACATAGCCCAACTATGGGGATCACCGGAGAGCCTGGCCCTGGCCCCATGGGTCGCTGATGTAGAGGTTTGTGCGGCAGTGGAGCACAGAATATATATGGCACAAGGTTGTCCAGTGAAAGCTACTAAAATATGGGGGAAATGGGAAGAGGAAAGAGGTTAAAAAGACTTTGGGGATGTCGAGAGATGTTTGGGTGGTGACAAGATGTGATCCAACTTAACTGTTTACATGGTTGCTATACGACTGACCACGGTCAAAACATATTACTGTAAGGAAGTGAATGTATGTTTGTATGGTTTGTGTTGAAAAACGATAAAAAATATTTGGGCAGGTGTCAATGAGAGTATTTGTATCTCAACTTGCTTAATTTGAACCTATATAAAAATTATCCAAATTGACAGCTAATGGGCGATATGTCAGGCTTGGAGAAACAAGAAGAGGAAGTGCAGAATGCAAACCTGTTTACGGATGCGAATGATCGTACTTGATCTAAGCAAGCATTTCCTCCAGAAACGTATTGTTGTTAATGTCTGCTTCGTGAGTCTTCTTTATAGAACGTTAATGATGTGACAGTTCATGTCTTTAACCTATTCTTTACTGATCCCATCCAGAATTCCAGAGGGAAGCACCAAAGTTGTGAATATACACTCATGACAGCTCATTCCCAAAAATAGACTAATTGGATATATTCTTGATTTACTCCTGGAGAGAGATTACTTGATTGACAAAGATGTTATTGGACTCATTCTAACTTGAACGTATTATTTTTCTGTCCCTCCAGAACACTGTCCTTTTCTTGGAAGGCAGCAATATCATTGACCATCACTTTGTCAAACTTAGACAGGCACTCTCACGGATGCAGACAGCATACGCAATCCCTCCTAATACTTAGCTTTTGAGCTAATGTGCATACCCACAATGCATTGCACGGTGGCTATGAACTGGAGGTGAACTTCCAGGGATATCTACTGGGTGGCGCTGTGGCATGTGTGGCTTGGCTCAAATATCCTACTCTCTGAAATAGAAGCCACTGCTTTTCTTTTAAGGCCGCACAGTTTTGGTAGTTTCTACATGGCTGTTGGTAGGGATGAAGCCGGCGGTCACAGGTCGTTCCTTTTAGTGCTTTATGATCACATACTGTCCTGCACACAATCTGCAGCCCATGCTAACTGGCTTATACAAGAATACTAGAGAAGTGCATATTTGTGCATATGTCTTTGTATTTTAGAATATATCTATTTGCTAATCGGCCTAGGTTACACTTCTCAAATAGTTTTTGTTTTGCATCATTACAGACAAGTGCAATTTAAGTGAAAGCGCTTAATTAGGAGGCCAGGTGTAAATCCTCACGCACCGCAGAATGTTACTGTGGGCATTTGGTTTGACATACTGCAACAAATTGAAAAACAATCTGGAAAAATGTTTTAAGTGAGAATTGTTTTTTCAGCGTGAGGGAGGGTGGTCCAGTTGAATCAGGGATTACTTCTGTTGGAAGCCGGCCTGCCTGTGCTGTACTTGGCTTATGAATCCTGCAGCGAGTGGCCTTGGGCTGTTGTGGTGTCGGTTCCCCACACATTTTCTTGACGGAAAATACCCCTCCAAAAATGCTACTGTTTTGCAATAAGGAAACAGAGCCGGTTACAGTTCAACTTAACTGGCTGCTCGCAGAGAATCTACAGCAAGCTAATGACCACAGTGCTATGGGTTACACTTGAGTTTTAATTGCACTTCAGGAGGGTCTACAATCACGTCTTACCTCTGTGCCATACCAGAGGGAAAAAATCAATTGATCTTCTTTGTGGTCCCACCCACACAGACACTCCTGCAGCCAATCCTCCTCGAACAAGGGCATCAAGAGCAACCACAGTCACGTGTTTCTGCCTTGTTGGGTGTCATCAGCAGAGTGGGGCTGAGGTGCAGCATCTCTTTAGGGACAGAGAACAAGAGGCCCACATCTGGATTACCCTTACTGATTTAGGGGACATCCCTAAAATGTTAGGCACCGTACAAAGAACAAACCACGCCCAATTACATGTTCTATGGAAAGGAGCCCACATACATCATTTCAACTCAGATTCCTTTTCAGGAAGTAATACATACTGTAACTAATGGCAGGCAAAGGATCCTTAATGTAAAACATCGAGAAAAGTATAAATGCACGCAAACGACATACTGTTACTGTAAAGCATCCGTCTATCTGAAGCAGTAAATGGTGGGTGTGGAGGAAATTAGGACTGTCATATTGATTTACACCATGAGTGATCTGCTTTTTTCTTTTCTTTTGTTTTTATTAATGCGTGCGGTTCACCCACTTCCTTTCCCCTGCTGATTTCTTACCCTATCCCTTTTCTTTTAATCACTCTCCTTATTTAATATCGTTTACTCATTTAAAACGTATAACATCTATAAAGCCTAACCGATTGCATTTGAGTACTGATTCAAGTATAGATAGGTCGGAATGGCATATGACGAGGGACACAGAGGAATGACATTTGAAGAGGGGCACACAGTTTATAGGTGTTTGGTTATGAGCCCACCCGTTGCCTGCTCCTAGACATGATAATCCCTATGGCCATTCCCACCCATTCCTGCCTCTCCCCACCCAAAACTCTGCCTCATGGGAACTTTATGAGCTTGAGAGCACCCTTTAATAAAGGCTTTCGCAGCGTGCCGATGTGCTGACATAAGGTGCTGGCTGTCTGTTTTTTTGTTGTTGTTAGGGTTGGGGTAGGAAGGAGGCGGGTCTTATGGGAGAGTGCAGCTGCAGCATTATTTGATCAGCTCCAGTTAAAGTTTCTGAGGTTTCATACATTTTGAACACATTTTTCCACCCAAGACACATTGGGCCTCATTACAACCCTGGCGGTAGCCGTGCCCGCCGGAGTTGCATTTTTTCCGGCGCCCAGAAATGGGCAATTACCGGGTCATTACGGCCTTGCCGGACCCGGTATTTGCTCGTTCCTGGGCACTGGAAAAGTTCTTCCTCATTCCCATTTGAGCCCCATAGGGCTCAATGGGAATGGGGAAGCCGGATGCACAGGCACTGATATCAACTGTGAATGTGCATCCGAAATGCTGTGCTCGCGGGTGCCTTTCATTCCGTCAGGTCAGACCTGGCAGAATGAAAGGCACCCGCGAGCACAACTCAAAGTTTGGCGGTCCGGATACAATGGTACCAGCAAGCTTACCGGTACCGTTGTATCCGGACCGGCAAGCTCGTAATGAGGCCCATTGTGTGTCTTCAAGGTTGACTGGAACAATAAGCAGAGTAGACAAGGGGTAGAGATATGTAGTCCCCTACTTTTCCTCTAGACACGACTGTCGGTGCAGCAGGAGATAGCTCCACAAAGCTACTACAAAATACATTGGTTTCAAAAAAGGCAACTTCAGACTGCATCCTTCAGCACCTGGTCACTAACATGCATGGTTCCAATCTGAATCAAGAACAACAAGACAGTTCAAATGACGACTGCAGTAATTAGCCAGCAACATTATCTAATGGTTATAACTGCTGGGGTGTGTGCTGTTAACTCTAATCCAGTTAGCAGCTATTCAAATTAGATGTGGATATGTGTTGTGAGATAGTCAGAAGAGGTACATCTAAACCATGAAAGCAGACGCCAAGCTAATCAAATTGGAGGCAGATACATTTTGTGAGGTAGTCGACACATACCAGAAAATGGCTGTCAGTAGAGATTTATTTTTTATTTTTATTGTTTACAGCGAGCACCTAGCTGTATAGAGTGTGGGTAGCCAGGGTATGGGCTGGGATCTTTTAGCAGCAGCGCAGTACTGTGAGTTGGTCTGTACTTCCATTTGGATTAGCCCTCGGTAAGGTTTTGTTGAAAAAGCCACATTTTGAAAGATTTGCAAAATTGGACAATTGTGGGGATCTTCTCAGCCGGTACCATTAGCGAGTTCCAAAGGGAGGGTGCGTGACAAGAGAAGGATTGTTTGTAGCAAGGGTCAAGTCCTAAATAAAAAAGTGGAGGGACTCATTAACATACCAATTGAATGTGGTGTCACCAGAAATTAGCATATCAAGGTGCTATCTGAAAAAAGTGGGGTGACATCTGAAAAAAGTGAGGGAACTGCATCCATACGCGTGTACCCACGACTTGAGCCCTGGTTTGCAGGTCCTCTCTTTGGGGACAAGTTGTGACTCAAGCCGGTTGGTCTATTTGCTGAGCAAGTAGTGTGTGCCACCAGATACGTGGAGCTTCACCACCAGGTATGCTGGTGTTCGACTCATGACTCTTAAACAGTATCTGGGCTTGGAGAGGAAGCCAATGTGGTTTGCATAGGACAGGGGTGACTCAGTCAAATTTCCGCACACCTGTAATAAGACGTGCTGCAGCACGGTGGACTGCTTTTCGGGGATCCAAGTGAGCAGCTGGGAGCCCAGTCAGGAGGACATTTCCCCATCAATGTTTGAGACCACAAGGTCATGGTTCAGGATGAAGGGTTTGATTTTGTGAAGGGTGGAGATTTGGAGCCAGGCCGTTTGGGTCTTCTTGGCTATGTGTTATTGGAAGGTCAGTCAATGGTGAAACCAAAGAATATTAGTGAATCAGAGAGTTGCGCATCAAATCCTTCTAGGTGCATATCATTGAGCCACTGCCAGACAATTTGTTGTTTAGCAGAGAAACCGATTAGTATGAATTCGGTCTTGGATGAGTTAAGTTTGAGATAGGCAGTCAAAATCCAAGACTGGATAATGGCTAGATAATTGCGGAGGTGACTGATGTCTTGAGGGCATTTTACTCTCCTGTACACCAAAGTATTGTCCACATATTGATGGATGGCTATTTGGGATCATTTAGTAGTGTGTCCAGAGGCTCCATGTGAAGTTTAAAAGGGATTGGTGAGAGAAAATGGAGCCTTGGGGGACTCTACGGAAGACTGGGATCTGGTTAGAATGTAAGATGTTATTCCGGATGGCCTGGTGGCTGCCCGAGAAGCAAATTCAGGACAATAATACCATCCGGTCAGCGAGAGAGCGGAGGATGATGTGGGTGTTGGTATCGGAATGCAGCCGAGAGGTCAAGAAGGAAGAGGAGGCATGAATCACCCTTTCGGAGAGCATCATCTACCACCTTTGACTTGGAGATCATCATCTACCACCTTTTATTTGGAGAGCATCATCTACCACATGAAAGGTGGCTGTCTCAATGCTAAAAGTGAGGCAGACCCCCCACTGATAGTCATTGAGAAGATGTCGCTGTTTGATTCAGGCGAGTAGTTGTGTAGCGAGTACTTTTCCCAAGATATTTTCAATAAACCGGAGGTTCTTAATGGGCTCGTAGTTGGCCAGGTCATATGATTCTAGGGTGGTTGTTTTCAGAAGAGGTTGCACGAGACCAATCTTGAGCATGTAGGTGAATGGTCATTCTGTGAGAGAGGCATTAATGATGCTGAGAAGTGCATTGTGTAGCATGCCCATTCTTTCTTTAATGAGGACTGCCGGGAGGACATTGTCAGAGTAGGAAGTAAGTATGAGAAAAGCTGTTGTTTTTAGGAGATCTGGGGGGCGAAGATTCAGTCAAGAGGAGCCGTATTTGTGCTATAGCGCAGTAGACTAATGCTGTGTGATGTTGATTTGATGATCTGTTGGATTGTGTCTATTTTTTCAATTAAAAAAAGTTGTTGATTCTGTCACATTGTTTCCTGAGTTTCTGGTACCCCAGCGTCGGATGAGGGTTTGGTGCAATGCTTTGCACCTGTTAGAGGTTGCCGCGATGGTGGTGGAGTAGCAAGCTGCTTTGGACTTGGTAATCAGAATCCTATGGTTGGCATGCACAGATTTGCTTACACATGTAAGGGAAGGGGGAAGGCCAGGCTGCCCAAGAAGAAGTACTTAAAAATAGAAACATTTATATGCATTTACAAAATGTTAGAACATCTCCAATATGGGCCAATCAAGTGGCAAACTGTTCCAGTGCTGGCCTCTCAAACTATGCTTGACTTCCCTTATTGGACTGGACCTAGGAAAGTGACCTCTAATCCCAAGTATATGAGAAAAGCTATACTTTATGGCAGACACCCAAACCCTAATGCACTGAAACATCTCACAACACTCCATCCCCGGCAGTGCCCCTTTTGGCAATACCAGTACAATTTTCCACTTGTCGCTCAAAGAACACATGATTAGGAATAAAGGGTGGTCAATGGGTCTAAATACACTTTCTTTAAATGTGCTACAGAAAAAGGCATTCTGTGAGACCCCACATGCAAGTGAGGGGTCCCATGAGTGAACCATTTCTGCACTTAAGAGAAGAGTAGAAAAGCAATATGGTCCCCTGAGCTTGTGGGTCACCATTGGTAAGATGGAGTCCCCATGAGCTGCTACTACAAACATACCTGGAGAGAGAAGTGCCACTGGAGGAGACATGTTATGCCATGGAAGCCAACAGTAAGGATGCCCGGTGAACTCAAGCTGAGAAACCAAGATGCTGCTAAGCCATTTGAGCACTGCAGACCAATGAAGTGAAGGGCAAAAAGGAAATAATGGTGATGAACCAATTATAAGGCCCCAGAGATAGAAGATGGAACCTGAACCAATCAGAGAGAGGGGTATAAAGACAAAGGAAGTAAGTGGCTTATAAAACCCTGTTGAAGCAGCAGTTTGGAAGTGAGGGGAATAAGGATGAGAGTGGCAGTAGGCCAGGGAACAGGTGGAAACAATATCTCACAGGAGCCATAAGCAGTCAGAGAAAGAGAACACCAAAAACCACAACTAAAAGAGGAAGCCTCAGACTGACCGTCATACCTATTGAAAGGAAGATCTGAGGCTGTTTTTTTACGGATGCAGGCCCACCAACTGATGAAACCTATGAGAGGGTCCAAGTAGCTGGACTGCCTTGGTTATCTGAAAGGGAGAACACTGCTTGCTGGTGGGAAGGGCACCATATCTATTATTTTATTTGAGAGGGATACCACATCCTGAGCATTGAGATGCATCATTTCTCTAACAAGAGAGATGAGGCTTTGTAATGATGGATCAGGAAGAGGTTTGCTAGGACCTATCCTCCTGGGTGGATTGGATTATAAAAAGAAAGCTGGCAATCACATCCCTGTGAAGAGGAAATCAAGCAAAGAAGCAGCTGCAATGTACACCGCTGTGATTAACAACATGAACAAAGACGTGATTGGGCAATATACCCCTGTGATTAATAACCTGAGCAAAGAAGTGACTGGACACTATATCCCTGTGACTAATAACCTGAGCAAAGAAGTGGCTGGGCACGGTTACAGGTCATTTGGTCGAAAAAAAAAGGTCCACAGGACAAATGGTCGATGCAATTTGGTCGAAAGACAAATGGTCGAATTTTTTTTATTTGTATTTTCACTTTTTTTTTTTTTGTAGGAGTCTCCCCAGCCCCCTTTTTTTGCTTAAAAACCCTTTTTTTCCTAAACGAAAACCTGAAAAATATATATAAAAATAAAAAAAAAATTCGACCATTTGTCTTTCGACCAAATTGCGTCGACCATTTGTCTATCGACCAATTGTCTGTCAACCAAATGACCGGACAGCGCTGGGCACTATAGCCCTGTGACTAATAACCTGAGCAAAGATGTTGGGCAATATAGCCCTGTGACTAATAACCTGAGCAAAGAAGTGACTTGGCACTATACCCCTGTGACTAATAACCTAAGCAAAGAAGTGACGGGGAACTATAGCCCTGTAACTAATAACCTGAGCAAAGAAGTGACTGGGCACTATACCCCTGCGACTAATAACCTGAGCAAAGAAGTGACTGGGTACTATAGTCCTGTGACTAATAACCTTGAGCAAAGAAGTGACTGGGCACTATATCCCTGTGACTAATAACCTGAGCAAAGAAGTGACTCGTCACTATAGCCTTGTGTCTGATCACCTGAGCAAAGAAGTGACTGGGCACTATACCCCTGTGACTAATAACCTGAGCAAAGAGGTGACTGGGCACTATAGCCCTGTGACTAATAACCTGAGCAAAGAAGTGACTGGGCACTATACCCCTGTGACTAATAACCTGAGAAAAGAGGTGACTGGGCACTATAGCCCTGTGACTAATAACCGGAGCAAAGAAGTGACTGGGCATTATAGCCCTGTGACTAATAACCTTGAGCAAAGAAGTGACTGGGCTCTATAGCCCTGTGACTAATAACCTTGAGCAAAGAAGTGACTGGGCTCTATAGCCCTGTGACTAATAACCTTGAGCAAAGAAGTGACTGGGCACTATATCCCTGTGACTAATAACCTTGAGCAAAGAAGTGACTGGGCTCTATAGCCCTGTGACTAATAACCTGAGTAAATAAGTGACTGGGCAGTATAGCCCTGTGACTAATAACCTGAGCAAAGATTTGACTGATTTGAAATTCGAAAACATCTTGTATACCAGTCATATCCCGAGGTCTTGGCAAAAGTTGTTGATTGTTCCAATTTTTAAAAAAGGGAATTCATCAGAGCCAGCAAACTATCACCCTATAGCTCTGATGGATGCCTCCTACAAAATCTTCACAATCCTCATACTTAAGGTGATTGAAAACTTCATATGGGAACATAGCCTGTTATTTATATACCAAACTGGCTTCATTAAACACATGGGCACGGCCTTGAATGCCACGGTGCTTACACATGTGTTGGCAAGAGGGAAGAAATCTCTGATGGTCCCATGTTTATGGCCACACTGGACCTTAGCTCTGCCTTTGATTGCATCATTCAGAACATGCTATGGGCTAAAATGGCTAAACTGGGGTTCTCGGAATTTGTGATCCAACATTATTGCCTTACTTCATCACAACACATGTTACTGAGTTAGGATTAATCAACAAGGGGCACTTACTGTGGAGATTCCCACATGCCTGGGAGTAAAACAGGGATGTAACCTCGCTGCTACCCTCTTCAATTTATACCTTATTGATATTGACGATATCTGGCAGCAAATAATTACTTTTCTGGTAAAAATTGGTCATATGAGAGTTATGGTTTGCTTATGCCGACCACATTTTGTTTTTTGACAGAACGCTGTTTGGCCTTCAGAACAAACTATAAGCTTTTGCCACCTATGCCTCAGCTAATAATCTTCGAGCTAATGTTACAAAATCAAAGATCTTGGTTTTTGCAGGTAGAAAGAAAATTGCCCGATTTACTTGGACTTTAAGCGAGGCCGCTATTGAGTGAGTACCTGTAATTAAATATCTGGGATATGAGGTTTCTGATCATTTGTCTGTTGGCAATTGGCAAACTACTATCAAGATTAAGGTGCATCCTTTGATTTCACAATTAAAGATTATTTACAATTTCTGCACATTGTCTCTTGACACAGCCCTCTAATTTTATTTGTTGAAGGTGGGGGCAATTTTATTGTATGGGCTTGATCTTTGTCTTTATGATATTACTACTTGTTTGAATTCACTACAAGGATCAATCTGGAAGCAGGTATTGGGGTTGGCTAAATCAATTCCAAATTCCTGTATTCAGATTGAACTGGGATTATCTAGCCTAGCGGCGCAATTCCAGTGGAGACAGCTTAACTCCTATCTAAAAATGGTAAGTCCTCCTAAAAATTCATTATATCAGGAGTTTGATTCTATGATCACCAAGTCCAACCCCAGGTCGGTGGTTATATTTAAAAAAAAGAATGGAGGAGATCCTGTCTAACATAGGTATTACCAAGGAAAACCTGTCTACGTCCGGCATATTAAAAGTAAAACTGTACGAATATGATTGCTGTTTATCCATGGATGATATTGGTACTTACCGGTTATAAGGAATTTGGGAGTTATACTCATAAAAGACTCCCCAGTCTGAGATACATTCTCTGCTTTCCGTGTGACAAAATCCATGATCTATATATGCGGTTTTGAATGAACCAGCTTCACAAGCTTGAACGTCTTCGGCACTGGACTAAAAGTGCGTCAGTCACTTGTAGATTCTGCTTAAGTGAACAGCAGCCAGAAACCTTAAAACATATGGTAATATTGTGGGATGTCTCAACCCACTTCTGCACTGCCATGCGGCATCCCTGTGTTCTGATGGTGCCAGAAACATCCAAATGGCCGCAAAGCCCTTGTGCGCACCAAAACCTGTGAAAATCGCGCTTTGCAAAGCACAAAAAGATGGCTGCCCAATCTGCCATGCATGTTGTCAGTGGTGGAACAGAGATCTCACTCCTGAAACATGTCACTGGGCTCCACAACATGTGAAGATGGAGTACAGAAGGAAAAGCAATGTTCTGCTGAAGGAAGCCCCAAAATCTTGCTTTAAATTATTTTTTTCTTGTTGCTGAAACTGCAGAATGTCGATACAAAACACCCTCAAGCATCCAGAATTATTGCTGGGTGCTACAATTCACTTAGTGCAATAAACCATTGTGAACATACAATGTCCTGAAAAGCTGAAAGCATCAAGGGATTTCCACAGCAAAAGTGGCTCGGTGGATCTGTCAAAATTTGGGTACAGTACCCTCGCCCGCCCGAATGTTGGCTGTCAGGGGCCTGCAGGATTAAAACTTTAAACATGTATAAACTAAAATAAAATTTTTGCAAGCTAAGAGGCCTGTTATTGAGAGTAACCCATCTTGTAATAGTTTTGATTCCATGGTTTAACATCACAGAGACCTCCCCCTCCTGCTCCCTCCACCAGGAAATCACACCTCACACCTAAGTGATAATTATAGGGTGGGGGAAGAACCTGGTGTGCAGTGGGGAAGGAAACAATGAACAGCTGCAAAGCAGGAAAGGATAAGAGTGAGGACCATCGTAAAATTGCCTCTGCCAAGAGAATGGGGAGGAGATTGCTCCTGAACTGCAGGGAGACAAAAAGAGGTGGAGACAAACAACCATCTGTGGCTAAACATTCACAAAGAATATAATGTTTAAATACCTATAACTTGCCACTTAAAAGTGTCAAAAACACAAAAATAACAGAATTGCAAATCTAATTTTTGGCTGCATATTTCAAGAGGCGGCAAAATCGTGTGACATGATTTGGAGGGAAACAGCAGAAAATGTGATTTTACACCAAATGTATTTCTGCTAGAAGTATGAAACTGTATACACTTATGCCCACGTTATACACGCACACTTGTAGAAATTTGCTGATAAATGGGCCATTGTGTTCCTGATGAAAAGGGCAAAATTCTGGGAAAAGCAGGCACAAGATCCCACAGCTACGGGGTTTGGAGGAGTAGCTGCTTTACAAAATATGCAATCCATACATGTGGTTGTTATAGAGGTTGCATATGCGTAAATATGTATTGTGTCAAAAGTAGATTTTGTGTTCAAGGGGCTAGGGGTGGACTCTAAGCCTCATAAACCCACATCATAAAGATGACACTGTTTTTCTCCTCCTATCAAGGTAGAGAGGAGATTCTGACCAATCCCTGTCAAAGGGGAGAGCGTAGGCTAAACCAGCACACACACACACACCCTTTTTCATAGCATAAATAGAGACAGCAGAGGGCAGAAAAAGACACAGATTCACCCACATCCGAATGCTGGCGGAGCACCCTGCTGCAGAACTTTCCATCTTCCTTGCTCCAGACTCCAGAAACTTGGCAAAGCAGAACCCACTTCATAGCTGAACCACTTTCAGCTAGGCCTCAATTTCCAGAACCAGAACCAACCCCACAAACCTAAGGGGAACTATAATACAGCCGGGCTGCGCTGTCCTGCATGCCCACTGAAATAGTTATCATCAGAACCAAAAAGGGCAGATCCAATCCATTCCTGTGCCGTGCTGTGACCAGAGTGCATTGCAGATCAGATCCAGACCTGTGCGGTGCGGTGTCCAGAGCGCCTTGACACTGCCCAAATCCGATGTGCCCAGCAGTCTGTCCTGACCAGAATCCCTGACCAGAATCCCTGACTAGAATATCTGACGGTTCAGTTTGAAACATATCTAGTGAGTACCTATAGATAGAACTGTGTCAATAGAATATGTACCTTGCCGAGTCCCATCCCTATCTTAAATCCATCCTATCTTGTCTTCAGAACCTGCATTGTTAGGAGTTTTTGAATTGCCTGAACTCTCTATCCAATCCCTCCCATCTTCCTCCTGTGCTGGTTTTGTTAAAACTATCTCTGCGCTGATCTGTTCTCATCTGAAAAAGGCGGGACCACTGCAGGCAGTCGCCCTGATCAAGTGGCTGTGTTCCTGTGTGGTATTCATTGTCTTCATAGTTATCCTCTAGTGTAAGAAATCCTTTGTCATTTTAAAGCACATTCCCGTTTCCCATTCTTGCGCCTATCTCAAAAAAAAACTCCACTAAAACGTCCATAACTTCCTCAGTTTTTGTGCTAGAAACAACATTTCAACTTCTGCTTGTAGCTAACATCCCCAGCTTTATATCGCATCTAACACTGCATCCCAAATCCTTACTGATATCCCGTTATCGCGATTATCACGCAGTGTAAAGGTTGCCGCAAATTTCATTTTTGGGAAATTCTGACACATGTAAAACAGCTTATGATTGCTCCCGGCCTTAATTTTAAGATCTCAAATTGTTTCTTGGTATTAAATCATTGCTAGTGTTTGTGTGCAACTATCCAAAGCAGCTCTCTAAGAATTAACAATTTCCGCAATTTAGACCATATTTAGTGTTTTTGCCCAATCCATTTTCAAGATAACTTTAAACGCTATTCAGACAGCTCAACAGTCAATTCTGTTTTCTCTTGTGTTTGCTGGGGGAAAGTGGGATTGTAATTTTGTTTGAATTCAGCCATTCCTGAATACCTGCTCTCTCCTCCTATCTCTTTGCATTGCCTATTGGGGAGGTTGAGGTGGGTGCAGGGGGAACCTTTAACCACAGTGCAATCTGATCTGCACACACACAAGTATTATTTCTGTGCTGAGTTGTTTTTCTCATTATTAAACTTTGTGTATTAAAGAGATTATTCTGTGTTACATCACCCCATTGGTGATTATTGTATAGCCATTAAAACACAGTGTGATTAAATTGTAAATACATAAATAATTATATTAACTTTGCAAACCAGCCCAATTCCTGGTCCAGTGTGACTGGGGGGGTACCAGGAGAGGGGCATGATATGAGTGGTACATCATTCAGAATAAATAACTTTTAGACACAAATAAATAAGGATTTCAGTTGTGCATTACACGCTAGGCGTTGATTTGGGTGTGTGCCGGATTGAAATCACTTACAATATATTGCCCATTCTTTGAAGAAACAAGGATAGCACATTTAGGATCCAACACTGTTAGATTTACGTCTTTAGCAAGAGAGTCCTTATGGTTAAAGTGTATGATGAATCCAAACAATTCTTTTATGTTTAAACTTTGCGGATTTATTGCAATAATTGAATTACAGTTGTGGAAGCTATTGGCTCCAGCTATAGTTGAGGTTGATTATGGCGCTGAAGAGAATGGCTAATTAAATGGGTCCTGATAAGGATTTAGATATCAAAGTAGCCTTGCTTAGTTGGAGGTAGATAACCGGAAAGCAATGGCGAGCTAGGAATGTTATTTCTGGCATTCCACTTATAATGAGTATAGGTATCTTTTTTTTGTTTCTAGAAATTGGTAACTATGTTGAAATTATTATGTAAATTGCTTAGATTATTGAAATGCTCTTGTTGGGAAGGGATGAGAGATTGTTCATTTCTAGCATGCTTTATCTGAAATGTTTTAATGTGATTTTCATAATATAAAACAATCATTATCTCTGTATATATGATAGAGGCTTATGTTTTATGAAAAACAAACTTTCTTTTTTTGTTTTTTACAATTTCGTTTTTGTATATTTATGATAGGAATTAATGTTGATGGAATGTAACTGCTATGATCGTGTAAACTAATTTGAACTAATTTAACTAAAATGCACACTATAGCCCAGTGACTGAGTTTGAGCAAAGAAGAGACTTGGCTCTATATCCCATAAACTGTATTTAATTAATGGAACCTTGAGGAGACCAAAATCTTCATTAGAACAAGAACCCTGACACTGTTACAACAGTGGATTGACATCTGTACATGTTGTTCTTTCATCAGCCAAATCACCCACCTCAGAACTATATGGGCCAAATGGATGTCAGGTATATGCTGATCCCTCTCTTAAATGTCAATGTTTATAAGTGTATCACTAGATGGACCCGTCATTCAATGGGATTTGCACTTCTATTAGTGAGCCATGGCAACAAAGCACTTTTTGATGTAAGCAGTCTGTTCAATCACTTGAGCCCTCATGCACAAGTTGTTTTCTGCAACAGTGGTTAAGTTTCAACCTGGTGTGTCAGAATACATTTGGGCAGGTATCACATTTGATGAATCCCAGCTCTCCAATGGCTCCAGATTGTTCAGAAGTGTGGTTCAGCTTAAGCTGCCCTCCCCTACAACACCCGCTTACACCTGTTGGAGTGCTCAGTGTTGAGGCCTGGAGTACATATTTTGGCCCATTTGGGGCCATCAGGGACTATCAGCACTGGGGGCAGAGGAGACTGTGGATCAGTGCACTCAAGGTAGCATGACATCACTTTGTATGGCAAAACATTTGCTAACACATGGCAATGGCCCATGAAGTTCTTAAAACTAAGGGAGAGTTTGGCAGGAGCCCCTTTCCTGCTGGTTTATGTCTGAATCCAGTATTTTCCAAAAGCCAATCTGCTCCAATGTTATATATAGCTAAATGGAGAGCATCATGCAGTATGGCAAGTGGCTGGTCAGGCCAGGCAAGTGTGCTGACATTGATAAACCAAGGGTAGGATGTCCAAACTCTGTTTAAGGGGAGAACACGGCTGTATTCAAGTTTCTACACTTTTTGGATTTTAAACAAGAGCACTGCATTTATCATTTGCATTGCTCTAGAAGGTTTTGAAAATGTTTAGGGGTACAGTAAAGGAGACTTTCCAGTAAAGCCCTTCCCCCATGCAAGTGTCTCATTCACTCTATTGGCAAAGGGTTTGATTCTGTATGGGGCTTCAGTAGTATCTCCTCTCTTGGCCCTCTTCCTGCTCCCACTTGTGAGACTAAAAACCTCGGGGTCACCTTCGACTCCACACTCTCCTCTCCTCACATCTCTGACGTCTCTAAGAAGTCACACTACCAGCTGCACTTCCTCAGAGGTATTCTTCCTTTCCTCTCCTTCCCTCAGAAGCTCACTGTCTCCAGAGCTTTGGTTCTCTCTAGGCTGGACCACTGCAACAGCCTCTTTCTAAATCTTCCTGCCTCTACTCTCCGCCCTCTGCAATTCATCCAAAACAGGCCTGTGAGAGTTTTCCTTGGCCTCAAGCCCAGGGATCATATCTCTCCAGGACTGAAATTTCTGTACTGGATCCCAGTGGCTGTGAGGATTAAGTTCAAAACCCTCTGCATTGTCCACAAGGCCTTCTGGGGCCTGGGGCCTCAATACCTTCAACTCTTTCTTCCTAAATATCTTCCTTCTCAAGCTTGTCACTCATCCGCCTCCAACTTCCTCCGGGTCAGTCGCTTCTCCAAGCAATGAGTTGGTGGTAGATCTCTTTCTTCTGCTGGGGCATCCCTCTGGAACAGCCTCCCTGCCTCTATGAAACTTTAAGAGAACCATCACCGGTTCCGGAAGCACCTCAAGACCTTCCTCTTTGCTTCTGCTTTCTCTCGTCCTCTCACCTACTGGATTCAGGGCTGAAACTGAAACAGCACTGGACAATCTCAATGTCACCTGGCCTAGTAAGATCGTTGTCTCTGTCTTCCCTCTGTTCCCCTTCCTTGCCTCGTCCCACCTTAAAACACTTATGTATAGGCACTTCATAAATGCCACATCATATCTCTTGTAGCTGAAAGGGCTGTAGCTATAATGGGAAGAATGCAGTTGCCTCATTAATTCTCTGTTGATATTGGAAGGGTTTGATAAGCTGCTGTTGTATTGCACACATTTGTAAGAGCCCACAGCATTAGCAGGTTGAATATGATTTTTTTTAGTCATAACATCTCTACCAGTTCTGGATGTTGTCCTGGATAAGCTACTGCCGCTGAATGACACCACTGAGTGGAAGAAAGTTCAGGGGCCCGACCAACTTACCTACAATGAGGCTGGTGTTTTTTCCATGGCCTACAAAAAGCTCAGCATCTGCAGTAGGGGGTATCCTGTGGATACTGCACTCTTGGATGCATACCATTTACTCTGAACTGTGCACCCGAAAGTGAATTTTTCACCACTTAGAAACATCATTTCCCTGCTAAGGTTGTTGGTGGAAAGGAGCACGTGGTAACAATAGACCTTCAATATATCATTGAGGAACATCACAAGGCTGAAATGCCCAGGACCATGGCATTCCATGACTTGCTCACAATTACTCCGGCACCCTCAAATGGTACTGCCAGCAATCTCAGGATTGGTACTTCATTTACCATGTATGCCAAGTAGCCCCGTTCTCTAAGAAACACCCTGCCCCACCTGATGTGTATACACCCACAAGGCACCACTCATCTACAGCTTCATAACATCGACCCTACTGACAGCATTGCACATAGCAGCCTCGCCCAGCACACCAGCAACCTGTCAACTGGAAATTGGCATCTCACAAATACCCATTCACTCTTGCAATCACTTGCCACTGTTGCTCCATTTTGTAGCACCGATCCCTTGCTCAGCCCCATGGTCCCAGGCAAGAGCACTGTTACCCCCTTGCCTTAATACCCACTGTATGTACCCCGGAGGAGAAGCAAATAATTATCATTTTCAAACATTCCCCTGACAAAGTGACACACATATTGTTTCCATACATGGGGTTATGTGAACCATGTCAAGAGTGATATCCAAATGTCAACTTTGAATGCATGGAACACCAGGTCTCCTTGCCTCTTCTTCTGAGGGCCCCCATACTGACCCAGTGAATGCAATCTTCATCTGGAAATCACACCCAGAACACGAAGAACAAGATTACTGGATCCATGCAGAGGCTCTGTTGCCATCACTGGCCAGTTTTTCAGCCCAACTCACCTTCTGTAATCAGGCACAGTGCCAGCCACCTACGGCCAACACACAATGATTCTCCCACACGCACGATAAACACTCTTCTCAGATGGAACGCCCCCTCTGATGAAAGCAGACTCCTATCTACATGTATGTCATTATTTACAGCACATACATATTTATAATTATCCACAAAATATTTATTAGTCAATATCTGCAATCACAAAAGTAGTCTTCATTCCTGTCTGTGTGTGGTGACAAACTGTATGGCAATTAACTGCAGTGCAGTTAGCCTGCAAGGAATTAAAGGTCATGCCAATTGACATAGAGGCATTGTGATAGGTTTTGAAATGCAACTCCAATCAGCCCTCTCTAGCTAATAACACTTAAAGTGTTAGCATAGGCATGGAGGACTGTTACACATAGACACCTGTGTATAGCACAACCTGTAGAGGCTTTACCATATACAAAAAGCATGATAGAACGTGTATAGTATGCCGGCATACAGTCTGCAAACTGGAGCTCAGATTCTGTTAATGTGGCTTGAGTGCCATGCCCCCCACCACCTATTCATAAAAGTCTTTGTTACATTTTATCGGTGGGGCTTGTAATTCTACAAGATAAGCATATTGGCAGTGCTTACAGTACTGTATCTGCGGAACAAGGGCAGCAACTTGTTATGTTATTGACACTTTTAAAGCGCATCAGTCAACCAAAGGCATCATGGCGTTATGCCCTATGCAATGTACGCACTGGCTGAGTACCCACGAGAAACTAAAAAAGAAATGTTTTCAAGGCACTCCGCACGAAAGCGAAGAGGAAGAGAATTCCAAGCCTGTGCCGCAGCCACCAAAAAAGCACAGCCTCCAACCCGAGAGAGCCTACACCTAGGGACTGAGATCGTCAAAGAGGACTGGGAGCGCAGTGCTCTCAGGGGAACATAAGGGCAAAACTTCATCTGAAGACATTCTGCCCCTTTTTTTTGTAAAAGGCTCTGTTTACCAAGCACAGAAACGTAAACCTCACATGTTGCTCAACTGGGAGCTAGAGGAGCTGCCGAGGAATGGGAGTCATATGGGCACCATGTGGGGGATGAAGAACCGTTCTAGCAGCCATGTTTTGCAGCATCTGGAGACGGCAGAGCAAATAGTGTGGTGCAGCCAAACAAAGCGCATTACAATAATCAATTCAAATGATTACCAGAGAGGAGACTCCAGGGGCCTGAAATTTAACAGGAATAAAAGTCAAAACCTTGCATAGTGTCTGCAGCTTAAAAATTACCCTTTTGACAAGTGGCTGACACCTGATCTGACATGGATAAAGAGGACATATTCTTGATGCCTAGGTCTTTGACTGATGAAACAGGTGTGGGAAAAGTGTCCAAAGAGGCGGGCCATAACTCTGGGGTCCAGAACAGAGAAGGATTAGTGGTACCAACCATCAGAACCTCTGTCTTCTCCCCGTTCAACTTAAGCCAGTTCCAGGCCATCCATCCACCCACCCACATCCTCCAGGCAACTCCTCAGCTGAACAGCCGTAACAGGCTGAGACAGATCGAGCCACAGAACAATCTGCGTTTCGTCGGCATAGGAGTAGCACAGGAAGCCATGTGCGTGGACAATGGTAAGAAGCAGCTTGATGTAAACGTTGAACATAGTGGGAGACAACGAGGAGTCCTGAGGGCCTCCACATAACAGAGGTACAGGTTGGGACTGAAAAGGTGGCAGAGAAACAGATTGTGAGCGTCCCACCAAAAAAGAAGCAAACCCAGGCCAAAACCTGACCAAATAGGCCAGCGGAGGAGAGACGGGAGACCAATGATTGCTGGTCCACGGTGTCAAATGACGCCAAAATATCTAATAAAATAAGGGCAAACACCACCCCCCCCACGATCCATTAACTTGAAATCGTGTTTTGCATTATGATCCACAACAATGCTTTGTAACAAAAGACAAGATGTATTCTATATGAGTTTGCTGAAAAGCTAGGGGCATGACACCATGAAAATAATGCAGGAGCTCAATGACTCAATGAACTTGTTTTCTAATACACTAACTAACTGCTATGAAAGCACAGCCATCGATGCAACTACATTACGCTAGAGCTCACAAATTCACCATGCATACAGGGTGGCCAAAAAGCCCACAAGTCCACACCTTTGCAAGAGGCAAAGACAAAAGGCCAGGCTTTTGCAGGGTGGCTGCGAGACAAGACTCTCCATACTATGAGACAGTATCACATATTTGAGCTGTACATAACACTAGTTCTGTGTTACTAAACATCAAATGCATTGACTTATCATGCACTCTATGGTGCCTGCCATTGGGTGGGTAGAGTGAGTTGAGAATTGTTTGTAGCGAGGGATTAACCCATTCCCTAATACCCATTCAGCTAAACCCAACTGAAATTCAATGAAAAGTAGTCTTTCTGCACCACGTGAATCAATCACATTGTGGTGTATTAAGCAGCAACCAAACGCAAAATGCATACAAAATCTATGGTATAAATGTTGGGGTTTCCGCGGGTTGTGCCGGGCCCGGAAGTCATTAGAGTGAATACTGTACCAAACCGTGAGAGTAATTGGTTGGAGAATGGGTAATAGGCAAGGTATGCCTCCTGAAGATTAGTATTACTTGGGCAGAGTCATTGCACATGTTAGGCTAGTGCTTGAGTTTGAAAAAAGCAGTTCAAAACAGAAAAAAGAAAGCGAAATTAAATAAAGCAGCAAGGTATTTTAAAATGTGTAGTAAATAAAAAGTGTGACTATTTGCAGGCAGGGTGCGAAAAAGTGGGGTTGGTGTCAAGAGGTTCCAAACCTGTGCACTTTGATCTGTTTGCAGACGGTGTCCAGTCAACTCGTCGAAAAAAAACTGGTCGACTGCAATTTGGTCGACGCAATTTCGTCGAACACCAAATGGCCGAATTTTTTTTTTTTATTTATATATTTATTTTTTGGGTTTTCGTTTAGTTAAAAAAGGGGTTTTTAGAGAAAAAAAGGGGGTTAGGGGGGACCCCCCCCAAAAAAAAAAAAAAGGGTTAAAATAAAAAAAAAAAAATTTCGACCATTTGGTTTTCGACCAAATTGGTTCGACCATTTGTCTGGTCGACCAATTTTTTTCGACCAAATGTCTGGCAACCTTTGCAGACTACTTAAACGGCTCAGGAATAATTGCACAATCTGCCTCAATCCCCCTCAGTTACAAGACCATGTTCCTGCTCCAGCATACATACGTTGTGAGCCCATATCGCATGCAGCCTTTCACCATTTGTCAGCGTGAAGACAAAAACAACAAAATGTAATAAAAAAACACAAGACCAATTAAAAAAGGCAGGAGGTTGTATTCAAACCCAGCTCTCACAACTTCTTGTTGTAGGCTAGAGCCCATTTCACAACTAACAGCATATTAATCAAACCTGTAGCAGCACAGATGGGCACTAACACATTCTCATACATAACACTATGCCTTGCACGGGGGGGGGCACTGTGTGTTCCATCTAGCGCAACCACGTGGGGAAAGTGGAGGCGTGCCGTTAGTTTATTGTTATGCCTATCAGTGAGGAAATGATTCCAATATATCCATGCACCCATAGGTACTTATCTCATGCAAACCCCGACTAAAACCATTATCACATGTGTCACATGTCTTCTCAATGTGCCTCTAAAGCAACGTGTGCTATTTTGGTCTCTCTTTTGCCATTGCATAACATGACATTGGCATAGGGACCATCATTAGCTTTGACAGGGGAATCCCAGTTGCTATATCTTATGTTGCACATTGCAGAGCTCTTATCTGAAGGTTGTATTCAGCATTAGGGGAACTTGGACGAGTGAAGCGATGACTTGTAAAATTGACTTGTAAAATGGATTTTCTTCCCACAATTTTTGCATTTGGCTTTCAGCCTGCATACAGCTTTCATAGTAATCGGTTTATTTGCCCTGCCTGGATGTCATTAAAAAACACATGTCTCACATAATATGTCCTGGTAATGTGTGCTAGTAATGTGTGCTGGTAATATGTGCTTCTGCCTGTCTTGAAAACGCTTCACAGTAGATGGAACTAATCTGCTCAATTCATTGTTCTACAAACACTGAAACAACCTCCATATGCTTCAGAATGTAATGTGTGCAAACCTCATTCACGTAGCAAAGAAAAGAGTAATCATCATGGTTGCAAGAGAATGTTCTACGTGGATGGATTTTGTTCTTCAGGGTGTTTTGGAAAAATAGATTCAGTCTCCTCCAAGTCCCATAGGTGTACCTAAGTGCATGGTTAACAGTACGCAGGATATTGAAATGCTGAAAGGATTAAAACATGCTTTCAAAGATATTCTTTAGTATACGTATTTCGCAGTCAATATGAGGAGTTCCAACGTTTTGAACCAGAGGTCTTTCTCAAAAAATGTCATTACATCTTTAACTGAATTCAAGCGTGATACAGTCTAACAAACTGTTACATCATTACATTTAAGCTGTTTTCGGAGCCTTTCTGAGATCTACCGTGTTTTGTGCCTTGCAGTTGGTTTGAGGCGGAGAAAGGTGCAAAGGACAGTGTTATGGGCTGCTGTAGTCCTTCATCCAAAGCATTGCAATTTAAATCTCTGCCTTATCAGATCTGCCAACAACCCTTAATTTAGCTATATTGAAGGAATGTATTCTTTCAGAAAATTGATCAGGAACACCCACAAAATAGTGGACAGTGCCATTTGTTTGAGGGCAACCCCACTTCTCACCTTTCACCCTCATGCTCCATCGCTCTGTATGTTCAGCATATGAAATTCAGGTTGCGTAGAGTCCGAGAGGTGGGGCTCACAAATTAAGGGTCTCCCACCAGTAAACTTGTATCCCATGTTGCTCACTGCTCCACCCCTTTAACGTTGCTACGCGTGTGGCCAGTAGTCTGTTCCATTGAAAACATACTTATAATGGATTTCCTTTGGTGGGACATTGGCAAGGAGAGGCGCTTTGACAAGCTGGCAACCTTTGACAAGTTGGCGACCTTTGCCAAAGTGTGCATACAAACTAGTGGGCAGTGCCATTAGGCACTCTGGTCTGTATTGGTCACTGCCCCAAAACATTTACATCACTGGACACCCTTTTCCCCATCCACCCACCCTTGAATGTCGAATTTACAGTGCTGGTGTTTGATAGGGAATTGCTGCATCCTATCACCTTTGCCTTTATTCAGTAGGACTGTGATGCAATCGGGATACGAGATCAGACATCACATGTCAGAGTACTATGTCAGGGTGATATGGGTTTGCTAGATAATAGTGGGATTTTAAAGTACCCTGATTGTTAAAGTGTCACCGTTATTGATGGTATAAAAATATGGGTTCTCTGACAAAGTGGCATGTCTACCAATCGGTGATGTCATTTTACCAAAATGTCAGAGGTAGTGGAAGGGGCATCACCCCCCCCCAATTATATCAGAGGAAGTGACATCAATTGACCTTTAGCCCCAATCACATAACAGGATGTATTGTTACATGACCGTTGACCTTGAGTAGATCACAGATATACAAAACCTACAATATGTGCAAATTAATAAAATAGTGGACGAAAGGCCTTTTTGGATACAAACTATATATTAACTAAGTTCACACAAAAACATAAAGACAGGTTCCAGAATGGCCTGTACTCATGATAGTTTCTTGAATGTATATTCTGCTATTGGAATTCTTAATACATCACGAATAAGCGATACAATACTGACACCATATGTCTGTGCTAAATTCTTTGAACACGTATGATGTAAGTATTGCACATTAAATATTTAACATGTAAATAAATCTAACAGAAATAATCCATTAAAGGCATATACATTCAATAATAGGACAATAAGTGATATATAAGATATTATTAATAAATAATTAATTAATTGGATCCCTGTGCCCATCTCCTTAGACCAATAAGTGGTTCACACTCCATGAAACAGTTTTTACACGGCACGTGCTTCTTCATGATCTTGAAAAGTAACTCTTAGTTACGTAAGTGCCGCCAGTGACCAATTTCATTCAAGGCCTATAGGTCTGGCATTTTTAAGTAGAGATACCAATTCTTGGTCCTGGTTAAAATCAGTGCAGTGCTTCAGAATAGGTATGCTGGTATGCTTATTTATTTACTTCCTCTAAGCTGGAACACTTGTTGTGTGTTTAAGGCTTTGTAGTCTTAAGTGAGGAGATATACTGTTGCACAATGTCCAGTGTTTGAAAAGAGTGGTGCACTTGCAGTTGCTCAGCCATTCATGGTGTCTCAAACTTAACATATGTGACATACTTACAATCATATTTAATGTATTTAATATTTGTTATCGTACCGATTGTGACACATCTGGCAAAGGAGTACCCCTTTCCCCAAGGTGGAGCAAACCCCTTCGAGGTTAGTGAGGTAAGCCTGCTCAACAAGACTCTCCCTAGGGGTTTGGCCAAGTGAGGCATAACTGTGAGTGACGCCCCCTTTGGAGATGGGGATTACTGCGATAGGATGAGTACCCCTTTCAAATATGTACTCTCTGCTTATATGAGGCCACAAAAGTAAAAAATGCCTTAAGACTTTTTTTTCTGACATCACTGCTGATCCCTCCTCAGACTCATCCTCTTATAATCTGCAGCACGTTATCACTTGTAATTTCTTAAGGCCTTTGTGTTTCTCTAACTCCACTGCTGAAACCTTTGCAGACCGGAGCTTTGATAATCAGAAGCCTCTCATAACAGAGACTAGAAAAGTACTGAAGTACTCAGCAGGAGGAGGCGATTTCCCAACATGAATCTGAAAAGCAGGGGAGGAGATACGCAGAGTGGACGGTGCAGCTGAAGTGTGGAACAGGAGCAGCTGGGAGGCGGGACCCAGCGAGGACATGGTGGGCCTGAAGCCCGCAAAGCACTGGCCAAATCCAGGAAGGTCGGGGGTCAGAGCTCTACAGCCCCTATACTGAGGGGCGCTCAGAGAGAGGGAAGGATGAGTACTGGCAAGGCCGTGAGAAGGCCGCTGGAGCAAGATGGACAGCGACAAACACCACTGATAGCAGAATCTTGACCCTCTCTGGCAGAAGCACCATGAAAGCACAGGTATGTGGGCCTCACAAGAAAAAGGGCAGCAGACATTCGAATGCTATGGGGAAACTCAAACCCTGAACCCTTCACTGGCTAGTGAACCTCTGAGCAACCGACGTAAGGATCCCACTTCTTACACCATATGTGGCGAACCAGAAGTAATATATCAATTGGCTCACCAAAAGTAAAAGACCTAACGGTTTTTATTAATGCAACAAATATAGGATGTGTGCTCTTGCTAAGCAGACAGATCATTTTGTATAGAGACTCTAAAATTGTGCCAGTTAGAATCTAGAATGATAATTGAATTTGCCACTTTGAAACCTAATGGACATAATCTGGACAATTAAATACATGCATTTTTAGATTGCTTTATTTGGCTATGGCTGAAAGATGTAATGCTATATTTATGATGTCAGTCTGCATAGGCTGAATACTATTTTCAAATGGTTATACACTGGGACTTTATTATCCCTACAGGGGCTTTATTGTTATAGGATATTTAAAGGTACATGATCTCTGGAGTATGTCAGCAATTGCTTTCCATAAATTAGACTTTATGCAGATTTTGCTGTAGATATGCCATGCAGCAGTTACAATGTGAATTTATAAATGCTGTTTATAGCTTTGAATCGTAGTGCCCATTTGGGCTCAAATGAAGACCATGTACTGTATTATGCCCATTAAGGATTTATTGCTAAAAGAAATATAGATGTGTACTAGTTATTTATAGAGTTTGTCAGTATTTGTTACGGTCACCTGGCTCCCACAGGGGCGTCAATCTGAACTGGACAGCTGCGGTCTCCACAAAGGTGATGCGTAGTGCCGAGATGACGGACTGGACTGGCCCACCTAGCTTTGTTTGCTTGGCCCGTAGGAATATTCTTCTGCAAATGGAGAAAGGGAATTAACCACCCGTGGAGTTGAGCGTTATCCCTCCCCCACTCCCGCTGTTCTCCCCACTGATCACCTTTGATGTCCCCTCTTATAGTCTCACCTGATGGTTTGGAAAGATGAGCTCTCCATCCTGCATTGAGCGCAGGGGCGCATAGATAACCAGTTGCTTCACTGGCTGGAAGGAATTGGTGAGTTCCAGAACAATATTGACTCTGAGATTCCCAGCAAGACGCCGTAAGTATGTAGTTCGTAAGATTTCAAATGTCTGACTTTCACTCTTGTCCGATTCCTTGCAGGTTGCGGCTTGACCCTAGCGAAGAGTTCCTCATGGCAACCGGTAATATTCAGGTAAGGATTTGTATTATCCAACACAGTTCGATAAAATAATGTCAATATGTAACCTGTTGCTTTCTGCCTAATTCAGGCACTGAGAGAAAGTATGAAGTCTCGGGGAATAATGCCTCCGGCGGTAAAATCAGCTAAGTCTATTGTGGTGAGGAGGTTTCCCCTTGTTTGTCCCTTTGTTTCACCTTGCTGTCCTTTTGTTTCCCCT